>NC_041386.1:582566322-582708679 GCF_002162155.2 Triticum dicoccoides
ACCACCATGTCATCAAATCGATCTTCATCGTCATCCACAACCTTATCATCAACATCTTCATTCATCCCTTTGTAATACCCTAATGTGGATTCATATGTGTGTTAAATTAATCATTCATCCGATGTTTTCATGAACACCTTTCTGATGCTTCTTCTCTCCATGTCTAAGTAAACCCCTAGGCCTCGTGGATATGGAGAAACCCTAGTATGTGCATCAGTTGAACTCCAATAAGATATATAATGCTCCTCGTATGTTTGTGTTCCTATCTTTGTGGTGCTATGTGAAGTCGACCACATAGCATCTGCCTATGTAGACATGAAGGATATTACTGTCTTAGTGATGTAGGGAAGCGAAGGTGTTGTTGTTGTAACAAAAGCTATCTCCCTCCTTACATAACTTAGATACTAGAACAAAGGACACCGCCCTAGTTGTGTCCACGGGGACCCTTAATCATTGTTGCTCTAACCCAACAGGAAAGGAACAATGTGGGCGTGTGTTACAGAGTTGTGGCAATATGCACATATTTGTACTCCGCTTGACCCAGAAACAGAAACATATAAAAGTGGATATGTGATATGAACCTACAATTATACATCACACAATTAAGTGACACACATACTAGTGATGAATCCAGATTCCCTGAGAATGCCTTAGTTCTATGATAACCCATTGACGTGGTTGCGCTCCGCCTCACCCTTTGTTCTGATAGCGTTATCATCATCGCTCATGAGTGTTGGGGAACGTAGTAATTTCAAAAATTTCCTACGCACACGCAAGATCATGGTGATGCATAGCAACGAGAGGGGAGAGTGTTGTCTACGTACCCTCGTAGACCGTTCGCGGAAGCGTTTTATCAACGCGGTTGGTGTAGTCGTACGTCTTCACGATCCGACCGATCCAAGTACCGAAAGCACGGCACCTCCGAGTTCTGGACACGTTCGGCTCGGTGACGTCATCGCCTTCTCGATCCAGCAAGAGGGACGAAGTAGTAGATGAGTTCCGGCAGCACGACGGCGTGGTGACGTGTTGGTGAAGAACAATCTCCACAGGGCTTCGCCTAAGCACTACGAAAACTAGGACGGAGGATAAACTAGAGGGGACGGGGTTGCCGGCACACGGCTTGGTGTTTCTTGATGTGTCTTTGGTGCTAGCCCTGCCCCTCTACTTATATGTTGAGCCCTGGGGTCGAAACTTGGAGCAAAAGCCTCCTCAAAGTCGGTTTTGCCCGAAAGGCAAGAGTCCCACTCGGACTCCAGGACCAAACGCCACAATCCTTGGCGTCTGGACCAGACGCCATGGGCCTCGGCGTCTGGCCCAGGGCCAGACGCCAGGGTCTCCGGCGTTTGGCCCCCTGGCCTCCGCAAAACTCCTTTTGCACCGACTTATAGCCCCATGGGCCCGACCCCTTGGCCAAACCATTTGATCCAATATATGAATCTTTACCTCCGGATCATTCCGGAGCTCCTCGTCATGTCCGTAATCTCATACGGGACTCCGAACAACATTCGGTCACCAACATACATAACTCATATAGTACTATACCATCAACGAACGTTAAGCGTGCGGACCCTACAGGTTCGAGAACTATGTAGACATGACCGAGACACCTCTCTGGTCAATAACCAATAGCGGGACCTGGATGTCCATATTGGCTCCTACATATTCTACGAAGATCTTTATCGGTCAGACCGCATAACAACATACTTTGTTCCCTTTGTCCTCGGTATGTTACTTGCCCGAGATTCGATCGTCGGTATCTCAATACCTAGTTCAATCTCGTTACCGGCAAGTCTCTTTACTCGTTCTGTAATACATCATCCTGCAACTAACTCATTAGTTGCAATGCTTGCAAGGCTTATAGTGATGTGCATTACCGAGTGGGCCCAGAGATACCTCTCCGACAATCGGAGTGACAAATCCTAATCTTGAAATACGCCAACCCAACAAGTACCTTTGGAGACACCTGTAGAGCACCTTTATAATCACCCAGTTACGTTGTGACGTTTGGTGGCACATAAAGTGTTCCTCCGGTAAACGGGAGTTGCATAATCTCATAGTCATAGGAACATGTATAAGTCATGAAGAAAGCAATAGCAACAAACTAAACGATCAAGTGCTAAGCTAACGGAATGGATCAAGTCAATCACATCATTCTCCTAATGATGTGATCTCGTTAATCAAATGACAACTCATGTCTATGGTTAGGAAACATAACCATCTTTGATCAACGAGCTAGTCAAGTAGAGGCATACTAGTGACACTCTGTTTGTCTATGTATTCACACATGTATTATGTTTCTGGTTAATACAATTCTAGCATGAATAATAAACATTTATCATGATATAAGGAAATAAATAATAACTTTATTATTGCCTCTAGGGCATATTTCCTTCAGTCTCCCACTTGCACTAGAGTCAATAATCTAGTTCACATCGCCATGTGATTTAATACCAATAGTTCACATCACCATGTGATTAACACCCATAGTTCACATCGACATGTGACCAACACCCAAAGGATTTACTAGAGTCAATAATCTAGTTCACATCGCTATGTGATTAACACACAAAGAGTACTAAGGTGTGATCATGTTTTGCTTGTGAGAGAAGTTTAGTCAACGGGTCTGCCACATTCAGATCCGTAAGTATTTTGCAAATTTCTATGTCAACAATGCTCTGCACGGAGCTACTCTATCTAATTGCTCCCACTTTCAATATGTATCCAGATTGAGATTTAGAGTCATCTGGATCAGTGTCAAAATTTGCATCGACGTAACCCTTTACGACGAACCCTTTTGTCACCTCCATAATCGAGAAACATATCCTTATTCCACTAAGGATAATTTTGACCGCTGTCTAGTGATCTACTCCTAGATCACTATTGTACTCCCTTGCCAAAAACAGTGTAGGGTATACAATAGATTTGGTACACAACATGGCATACTTTATAGAACCTATGGCCAAGGCATAGGGAATGACTTTCATTCTCTTTCTATCTTCTCCCGTGATCGGGCTTTGAGTCTTACTCAATTTCACACCTCGTAACACGGGCAAGAACTCTTTCTTTGACTGTTCCATTTTGAACTACTTCAAAAACTTGTCAAGGTATGTACTCACTGAAAAACTTATCAAGCGTCTTGATCTATCTCTATAGATCTTGATGCTCAATATGTAAGCAGCTTCACCGAGGTCTTTCTTTGAAAAACTCCTTTTAAACACTCCTTTATGCTTTGCAGAATAATTATACATTATTTCCTATCAACAATACGTCATTCACATATACTTATCAGAAATGTTGTAGTGCTCCCACTCACTTTCTTGTAAATACAGGCTTCACCGCAAGTCTGTATAAAACTATATGCTTGGATCAACTTATCAAAGCGTATATTCCAACTCCGAGATGCTTGCACCAGTCTATAGATGGATCGCTGGAGCTTGCATATTTTGTTAGCACCTTTATGATTGACAAAACCTTCTGGTTGCATCATATACAACTCTTCTTTAATAAATCCATTAAGGAATGCAGTATTGTTTATCCATTTGCCATATTTCATAAAATGCGGTAATTGCTAACATGATTCGGACAGACTTAAGCATAGATACGAGTGAGAAACTCTTATCATAGTCAACACCTTGAACTTGTCGAAAACCTTTTGCAACAATTCTAGCTTTGTAGATAGTAACACTACTATCAGTGTCTGTCTTCCTCTTGAAGATCCATTTATTTTCTATGGCTTGCTGATCATCGGGCAAGTCAACCAAAATCCACACTTTGTTCTCATACATGGATCCCATCTCAGATTTTATGGCCTCAAGCCATTTCGCAGAATCTGGGCTCATCATCGCTTCCTCATAGTTCGTAGGTTCGTCATGGTCATGACCTCCACAACAGGATTACCGTACCACTCTGGTACGGATCTCACTCTGGTTGACCTATGAGGTTTGATAGTAACTTGATCTGAAGTTACATGATCATCATCATTAGCTTCCTCATTAATTGGTGTAGTAGTCACAGGAACAGATTTCTGTGATGAACTACTTTTTAATAAGGGAGCAGGTACAGTTACCTCATCAAGTTCTACTTTCCTCCCACTCACTTCTTTCAAGAGAAACTTCTTCTCTAGAAAGGATCTATTCTCAGCAACAAATTTGCCTTTGGATCTATGATAGAAGGTGTACCCAACAATTTCGTTTGGGTATCCTATGAAGATGCACTTTTCCAATTTGGGTTCAAGCTTATCAGTTTGAAACTTTTTCACATAAGCATCGCCGCCCCAAACTTTAAGAAACGACAACTTTGGTTTCTTGCCAAACCACAGTTCATAAGGCGTTGTCTCAACAGATTTTGATGGTGCCCTATTTAACGTGAATGTAGCTGTCTCTAATGCATAACCCCAAAATGATAGTGGTAAATCGGTAAGAGACATCATAGATTGCACTATATCAAATAAAGTATGGTTATGACGTTCGGACACACCATTACGCTGTGGTGTTCCAGGTGGCATGAGTTTGTGAAACTATTCCACACTGTTTTAATTGAAGACCAAACTCGTAACTCAAATATTCGCCTCTGCGATCAGATCGTAGAAACTTTATTTTCTTGTTACGATGATTTTCCACTTCACTCTGAAATTCTTTGAACTTTTCAAATGTTTCAGACTTATGTTTCTTTAAGTAGATATACCCATATCTGCTCAAATCATCTGTGAAGGTCAGAAGATAACGATACCCACCACGAGCCTCAACACTCATCGGACCTCATACATCAGTATGTATTATATCCAATAAGTCAGTTGCTCGCTCCATTGTTCTAGAGAACGGAGTCTTAGTCATGTTTGCCCATGAGGCATGGTTCGCAAGCATCAACTGATTCATAATCAAGTGATTCCAAAAGCCCATCAGCATGGATTTTCTTCATGCGCTTTACACCAATATGACCTAAACGGCAGTGCCACAAATAAGTTGCACCATCATTATTAACTTTGCATCTTTTGGCTTCAATATTATGAATATGTGTATCACTACGATCGAGATTCAACAAACCATTTTCATTGGGTGTATAACCATAGAAGGTTTTATTCATGTAAATAGAATAACAATTATTCTTAACTTAAATGAATAACCGTATTGCAATAAACATGATCAAATCATATTCATGCTCAACGCAAACACCGAATAACACTTATTTAGGTTCAACACTAATCCCGAAAGTATAGGGAGTGTGCAATGATGATCATATCATTCTTGGAACTACTTCCAACACACATCATCACTTCACCCTTAACTAGTCTTTGTTCATTCTGCAACTCTTGTTTCAAGTTACTACTCTTAGCAGCTGAACTAGTATCAAATGCCGAGGGGTTGCTATAAACACTAGTAAAGTACACATCAATAACATGTATATCCAATATACCTTTGTTCACCTCGCCATCCTTCTTATCCGCCAAATACTTGGGGCAGTTCCGCTTCTAGTGACCAGTCCCTTTGTAGTAGAAGCACTCGGTCTCAGGCTTAGGTCCAGACTTGGGCTTCTTTACTTGAGAGCAGCAACTTGCTTGTCGTTCTTCTTGAAGTTCCCTTTCTTCCCTTTGCCCTTTTTGAAACTAGTGGTCTTTGTCAACCATCAACACTTGATGCTTTTCTTGATTTCTACCCGTCGATTTCAGCATCACGAAGAGCTTGGGAATTACTTTTGTCATCCCTTGCATATTATAGTTCATCACTAAGTTCTAGTAACTCGGTGATAGTGACTAGAGAACTTTGTCAATTACTCTCTTATCTGGAAGATTAACTCCCACGTAATTCAAGCAATTGTAGTACTCAGACAATCTGAGCACATGCTCACTGGTTGAGCTATTCTCCTCCATCTTGTAGGCGAAGTACTGTCAGAGGTCTCATACCTCTCGACATGGGCATGAGTATGAAATACCAATTTCAACTCTTGGAACATCTTATATGCTCCATGGCGTTCAAAACATCTTTGAATCCCCGATTCTAAGCCGTTAAGTATGGTGCACTAAACTATCAAGTAGTCATCATATTGAGCTAGCCAAACGTTCATAACATCTGCATCTGCTCCTGCAATAGGTTTGTCACCTAGCGGTGCATCAAGGATATAATTCTTCTATGCAGCAATGAGGATAAACCTCAGATCACGGATCCAATCCGCATCATTGCTACTAACATCTTTCAACTTAGTTTTCTCTAGGAACATATCAAAAATAAAACAGGGGAGCTAAACGCGAGCTATTGATCTACAACATAGATATGCTAATACTACCAGGACTAAGTTCATGATAAATTTAAGTTCAATTAATCATATTAATTAAGAACTCCCACTTAGATAGATATCCCTCTAATCCTCTAAGTGATCACGTGATCCATATCAACTAAACCATGTCCGATCATCACGTGAGATGGAGTAGTTTCAATGGTGAACATCACTATGTTGATCATATCTACTATATGATTCACGCTCGACCTTTCGGTCTCCGTGTTCCGAGGCCATATCTGTTATATGCTAGGCTCGTCAAGTTTAATATGAGTATTCCGCGTGTGCAACTGTTTTGCACCCGTTGTATTTGAACGTAGAGCCTATCACACCCGATCATCACGTGGTGTCTCAGCACGAAGAACTTTCGCAACGGTGCATACTCAGGGAGAACACTTATACTTTGATAATTTAGTGAGGGATCATCTTATAATGCTACCGTCAATCAAAGCAAGATAAGATGCATAAAAGATAAACATACATGCAATCAATATAAGTGATATGATATGGCCATCATCATCTTGTGCTTGTGATCTCCATCTCCAAAACACCGTCATGATCACCATCGTCACCGGCGCGACACCTTGATCTCCATCGTAGCATCGTTGTCATCTCGCCAATCTTATGCTTCCACGACTATCGCTACTGCTTAGTGATAAAGTAAAGCATTACAGGGCGATTGCATTGCATACAATAAAGCGACAACCATATGGCTCCTGCCAGTTGCCGATAACTCGGTTACAAAACATGATCATCTCATACAATAAAATATAGCATCATGCCTTGACCATATCACATCACAAAATACCCTGCAAAAACAAGTTAGACATCCTCTACTTTGTTGTTGCAAGTTTTACGTGGCTGCTACGGGCTTAGCAAGAACCGTTCTTACCTACGCATCAAAACCACAATGATAGTTTGTCAAATTGGTGTTGTTTTAACCTTCGCAAGGACTGGGCGTAGCCACACTCGGTTCAACTAAAGTTGGAGAAACTGACACCCGCCAGCCACCTGTGTGCAAAGCACGTCGATAGAACCAGTCTCGCGTAAGCGTACGCGTAATGTCGGTCTGGGCCGCTTCATCCAACAATACCGCCGAACCAAAGTACGACATGCTGGTAAGCAGTATGACTTATATCGCCCACAACTCACTTGTGTTCTACTCGTGCATATGACATCTACGCATAAAACCTGGCTCGGATGCTACTGTTGGGAACGTAGTAATTTCAAAAATTTCCTACGCACACGCAAGATCATGGTGATGCATAGCAATGAGAGGGGAGAGTGTTGTCTACGTACCCTCGTAGACCGTTCGCGGAAGCGTTATATCAACGCGGTTGATGTAGTCGTATGTCTTCACGATCCGACTGATCCAAGTAACGAAAGCACGGCACCTCCGAGTTCTGGACACATTTGGCTCGGTGACGTCCTCGCCTTCTCGATCCAGCAAGAGGGGCGAAGTAGTAGATGAGTTTCGGCAGCATGACGGCGTGGTGACGGTGTTGGTGAAGAACAATCTCCGCAGTGCTTCGCCTAAGCACTACGAAAACTAGGACGGAGGATAAACTAGAGGGGACGGGGTTGCTGGCACACAGCTTGGTGTTTCTTGATGTGTCTTTGGTGCTAGCCCTACCCCTCTATTTATATGTTGAGCCCTGGGGTCGAAACTTGGAGCAAAAGCCTCCTCAAAGTCGGTTTTGCCCGAAAGGCAAGAGTCCCACTCGGACTCCAGGACCAAACGCCACAATCCTTGGCGTCTGGCCCAGACGGGGCCGGATGCCAGGGTCTCCGGCGTTTGGCCCCCTGGCCTCCGCAAAACTCCTTTTGCACCGACTTATAGCCCCATGGGCCTGACCCCTTGGCCAAACCATTTCATCCAATATATGAATCTTTACCTCCGGACCATTCCGGAGCTCCTCGTCATGTCCGCAATCTCATATGGGACTCCGAACAACATTCGGTCACCAACATACATAACTCATATAGTACTATATCATCAACGAACGTTAAGCGTGCGGACCCTACAGGTTCGAGAACTATGTAGACATGACCGAGACACCTCTGTGGTCAATAACCAATAGCGGGACCTGGATGTCCATATTGGCTCCTACATATTCTACGAAGATCTTTATCGGTCAGACCGCATAACAACATATGTTGTTCCCTTTGTCATCGGTATGTTACTTGCCCGAGATTCGATCGTCGGTATCTCAATACCTAGTTCAATCTCGTTACCGGCAAGTCTCTTTACTCGTTCCGTAATACATCATCCCGCAACTAACTCATTAGTTGCAATGCTTGCAAGGCTTATAGTGATGTGCATTACCGAGTGGGCCTAGAGATACCTCTCCGACAATCGGAGTGACAAATCCTAATCTCAAAATATGCCAACCCAACAAGTACCTTTGGAGACACCTGTAGAGCACCTTTATAATCACCCAGTTACGTTGTGACGTTTGGTGGCACACAAAGTGTTCCTCCGCTAAACGGGAGTTTCATAATCTCATAGTCATAGGAACATGTATAAGTCATGAAGAAAGCAATAGCAACAAACTAAACGATCAAGTGCTAAGCTAACGGAATGGGTCAAGTCAATCACATCATTCTCCTAATGATGTGATCTCGTTAATCAAATGACAACTCATGTCTATGGTTAGGAAACATAACCATCTTTGATCAACGAGCTAGTCAAGTAGAGGCATACTAGTGACACTCTGTTTGTCTATGTATTCACACATGTATTACGTTTCTGGTTAATACAATTCTAGCATGAATAATAAACATTTATCATGATATAAGGAAATAAATAATAACTTTATTATTGCCTCTAGGGCATATTTCCTTCAATGAGCTCCTCCTCAGCCACCTCCTCCACCGCCATAATGGTTTCGTCTCTTTGGAGCTCCTTGGTGGCTACTACCTCTTGAGCACTGCGTTGGATTTCCCCGAAGAGAAAAGGATGATGCAGCAAAGTAGTGTAAGTATTTCCCTTAGTTTTTGAGAACCAAGGTATCAATCCAGTAGGAGGCTACGCGCGAGTCCCTCGTACCTACACAAAAACAATAGCTCAACGCAACCAACGCGCTTAGGGGTTGTCAATCCCTTCACGATCACTTACGAAAGTGAGATCTGATAGAGATGATAGATAATATTTTTTAGTGTTTTTGGTATAGAGATGCAAAGTAAAAAGTAAAAGCAAAGTAAAAACAAAGCAATTATAAAGTGATGGAGATTGATATGATGAGAAAGAGACCCGGGGGCCATAGGTTTCACTAGTGGCTTCTCTCAAGAGCATAAGTATTCTACGGTGGGTGAACAAATTACTGTTGATCAATTGACAGAATTGAGCATAGTTATGAGAATATCTAGGTATGATCATGTATATAGGCATCACGTCCGAGACAAGTAGACCGACTCCTGCCTGCATCTACTACTATTACTCCACTCATCGACCGCTATCCATCATGCATCTAGAGTATTAAGTTAAAAACGGAGTAACGCCTTAAGCAAGATGACATGATATAGAGGGATAGTTTCATGCAATATGATAAAAAAAACCATCTTGTTGTCCTTGATGGCAACGATACAATACGTGCCTTGCTGCCCCTTATGTCACTGGGAAAGGACACCGCAAGATCGAACCCAAAGCTAAGCACTTCTCCCATGGCAAGAACAACCAATCTAGTAGCCAAACCAAACTGATAATTCGAAGAGACTTGCAAAGATAACCAATCATACATAAAACAATTCAGAGAAGATTCAAATATTATTCATAGATAGACTTGATCATAAACCCACAATTCATCGATCTCAACAAACACACCACAAAAAGAAGATTACATTGAATAGATCTCCACGAGAGAGGGGGAGAACATTGTATTGAGATCCAAAAAGAGAGAAGAAGCCATCTAGCTACTAACTATGGACCCGTAGGTCTGAAGTAAACTACTCACACTTCATCGGAGGGGCTTGGATGATGATGTAGAAGCCATCCGTGATCGATGCCCCCTCCGGCGGAGCTCCGGAACAGGCCCCAAGATGGGATCTCGTGGATACAGAAAGTTACGACGGCGGAATTAGGTTTTTGGCTCCGTCCCCGATCGTTTGGGGGTACGTGGATATATATGGGAGGAAGAAGTACGTCGGTGGAGCTTCGAGGGGCCCACGAGGCAGGGGGCGCGCCCTAGGGGGGCGCCCTCCACCCTCGTGGCCGCCTCGTGGCTTTCTTGACGGAGGGTCCAAGTCTCCTGGATCTTATCTGATGAGAAAATCACGTTTCCGAAGGTTTCATTCCGTTTGGACTCCGTTTGATATTCTGTTTCTCCGAAACACTGAAATAGGCAAAAAAATAGCAATTCTAGGCTGGGCCTCCGGTTAATAGGTTAGTCCCAAAAATAATATAAAAGTAAAAAATAAAGCCCAATATAGTCCAAAACAGTAGATAATATAGCATGGAGCAATCAAAAATTATAGATACGTTGGAGACGTATTAGTGGCAGGGCCGCAGGGGCCGGCGCCATGCCCTCTTCGGTGCAGCGCGTGATGGACGGCGCAGAGGCAAGCCACCATCGCCCATATGTGCCCATGGCTAGGGGTCAAACACGGTATGATCACGTACTTCCTTAAAAGTCGAGCTTTCAGCCCCTCCGCATAGGTGAGGCGGAAGATCACAACCGCGCGGATGCGATGGGCAGGGACGGGCAGAAATGCGCCATGAGGGTTGTCGCGAGGGCTAGAGCAAGCGATGGACAAGCTTTGAGGGCGTGTGAGGAGAGGACGCATTGAAGGTGAGTGTTTTGGCTAATGCAAGGGTAGGTGCAATCTCTACTCCTAAGGGAGCAGTTGGTAGTCTCGCTTTCAGGTTTTTTTTAGTCCCATCTCCCACGGTTTTTTTCGTCCTAAAAAAATCTACGAAATTTCGTAGGTTAACCAGGGACAACTCCCACCTCCCAGGTTTTTTTTCGTCCCACCTCCCATGGTTTTTTTTGGTACCTCGTCCCACCTCACACTAAGCCGCCACGAACCGCAAAAACCGCCTACCTTAGCCAAATCAACAAATCTCTCTCATTAATGCAATTTTCTTTAGGAAACAAATAATAGATTCTTTCCTACCTTAGCCAAATCAACGGATCTCTTCTATTAATGCAATTTGCTTTAGCAAACAAATGATAGATTCTTTCCTACCTTAGCCAAATCAACGGATCTCTCCCATTAATGCAATTTGCTTTAGCAAACAAATAATAGATTCTTTCCTACCTTAGCCAAATCTACGAAATCTCTCTCATTAATGCAATTTGCTTTAGGAAACAAATAATAGATTTTCAGGAAACAAATAATCTCTAATCTCTAATAATTTCTACTCCTAATGAAGCAGTTGGTAGTCTCCTCCCACCTTCCATGGTTTTTTGGTACCTCCTCCCACCTTTGCTGGTTTTTTTTCGTAGATTTTTTTGTCCCCTCCCCTCACTTCATCGGTTTATTTTCGCGTCACCCTCTCACACAACGAAAGAAATCTAAACAGATCAGAACTTTCCATACTGGCGCAAGTTATTTAGTAATGTAGAATCAATCACGAATAATCTCTAAAGATCAAATCTAAATTAATTAACCTTACCTTAAATCACTCAATTACATTAATTAGAAAACAAATAATTGATTTTCAAAAAATCGCTCAATCACGTAAACCTTACCTTAACTCACGGATGGTAATCAATCTCCAAACAAATGAAACAATACATCGAGGGAGCAGTAAATAAACTCCCTTTCTTATGACATGTATATGACCTTTCCTTCCCTCTACGTTGTCGAGCGTTCTTGATTCTCGAGGCCGATGCTTGGGCTGCGTCACTGGGTCGCGACGGTGCTGGAGGACGAGGACGGCGAGGCCGGGTGCCGCGGCACCGCGTTGGCCGCGGCCGGTGAAGGGGGCAAAGAAGGGCGGCTTCCCTGGCCCTGGCCATGACCGTGACCCTGGGAGTTGGTGCGGTGGAAGTGGCACTTGAAGGACACAGCGTGGGTGGCCGACGCGCAAACGCGCTTGGAAGCGGGCCGTGGCCCGTGCCGGACGGCGCCGACGCCAACCCGGGCCACCTCCTTCGCGTATTCTTGGAGCTGTGGCTGGCCGATTTACATGAAATTAATTCCCTCAGTTGTGGTGGCAAATATAATACACATAATCCATATTGTTATGTACTAGCGTGTGTGTGTGAAATAGATGGATTATGGTCCCGTACCCAATAAGATGGATATGTGTGTGTGTTAGAGAGAGAGAGAGAGGGAGAGGGGGAGAGAGTGAGGAAGAGGGAGGCATAGAGTGTGTGTGAGGAATTGATGGTAAAAAAGGTCGTCAATGTCACTTGATATATATGAGAATATTAATATTGAACTTTTAAAGTTAATGTGGCCCCGTTGCAACGCACGGGTGTTCTTCTAGTAGTTATAGCATGCTAGTATGTCTAGCGATGCGTCGTGGGAGATGCAACGGTCACCAGAATTTAATGCATGAGACTACATGCGCCGACATGGCGGCCGAACAAGCACTGGCGGAGCTACGTTAGGGCCAAACCAGGCCGTGGCCCGCCCATGCTTTCTGTAAAAATACAATTCTGTAGGTAGGCCCAGCCCACGTACTGCAACACAGGTCCGTAGCACCAGCCCAACTGTAGCCCAGGTTCAATCTGGCCCGCCCATAATTCTGCTTGTAGCTCCGCCACTGCGAACAAGTGATGCAAAAATTTATGGTTGTTTGTCCTAACCTGTCATTGATGGGGCCCACAGTGAAAGCTACTGTCACACGAGCCTCCCCCTCACTCCAGTCGTCATGACAAGTGGTGGACTTCGTAGAGAGAAAAATGAGTCAAAGCAAACGAAAACGAGTCATGACCTAATAGAGACGGTGCACAGGGGCATGTAGCTAATATTTTCGCAAGCAGCAGTTGCACAGACCGAATTCGTGAAGCTTTAGTGGCAGTCATCGAATATCCGAGTTCACCACTGGCATGGACCAAATTTCCCCGTGTTTTACTGGGTGGGTGGGGGTAGCAACTATTGTGTGGTTACATGCGAAGTGCTTGGTGTTACAAGGTTGAGTAGAAAATAACTACTTTTCATCAGTCATTAGTATTAAAGTTACCATGATTAGGTATCCCTTTTAGCGGACTCATAATCAAGTACTACTCATAACCTACAAGTGGCCTGTTCCCGCAAAAGAAAATTTTACTTCCAAGTGGCTTCTACCACCTTCGCACCAGTTAAGCCTTTGACGCCGACGTAAATAAAAAATAAATAAATACTTAAGAACTAAGTGGGGCGCTTGCCATTACAAAAAGGATTTGGGCGTCTGAGGTGGCCGACTATCGCGTTCGCGTGGCTTGGAACAGAGAAAACACCATGATTATCACGGGGGGAAAGGGAGACAAAAATAACAGTAGCCGGTAGCTGTCATCAGTGTCATGTGTCTGCCTGCCTGCATTGGCTAGTGATCGCTACTATTAGCACTGCCGTAGTGATTACGCGTCAAGGTCCTAACTTTCCAGGTCAAACTTGATGTGCCCTGAAAAGTGAACGCTAATCACCTGCTCTCCCGGAGCTATCTGCCGCGTTGCATGTGCAGACCCTCCTCTCCCCATCGCTCCCGTGACAAGAGCTAAAAAAAGAAATATCAGGCGGGCGGACGCCCAAACCGTTTCTATGTGCCACGGCGTCTCCGTCGACCCTCAGACCATACATAATCGTTCAGACATAATTTGTCATTCAATAAAGTACTCTCTTTATTTTTATTTACTTTGCATATTAGATTTAACTGAAGTCAAAAGTTTGACTACGTGTGTACAAAACATACAGTAACAAATATATATGATGTGAAAATATATGCAATGATGAATTAAATGATGTATATTTGGTGGTGTATATGTTAATATATTTTTCTACAAACTTGTTGAAAATATATATAAAGTTTGACTTCAAACAAACCTAATATGCGGAGTAAATAAAAACGGAGGGAGTATCTTATTGGTCCGCTGGCGTGTCCGTTTGTCCGGATTCTCACAAATCGGAAGCAAACTAGGGAGAAGGCTTTGCAGGAGTCTGAATCACCGTCACGTATGACTCCACCACCCCCCGGCCACTCAAATCATCCTCTCGATGCATTTTCGTTCCACTCCGCCACTGCCCTCCCCCCCACCCTTACTTTGCATCTGCACCCTCCTTGCCCGCCGCCACCGATGTACCTCTCCGGCTGCCGCTCGGGCATCCTCGGACGTCTGCAGCCCCACCTACACTCCTGCTCACCTTGGACGCCACCGTCCACCCAAGACCAATCCGCAACTAGTTACTCTTCACTGGCTGCCACTGCCATCCACGATGGTCACCACGCCCGAAGGTCGTGTATGTGAACTTTGTAGGCATGAGGCAAGGGGACTTGATCACTCCGCAAACACATGCATGCTTCCTTTCATGAGCAAAAGAACTTCGTGTCCTACGGCTTATACGTGATCCATAACCGCAATGCGAAGTCGCTAGCGCATCGGTGGTACATCATCTCCGGCACCCTCATGAGGTGCAGTTTGATTGCACGAGTGGAGACAATGTGGCCATCGGGCTCTTCAACCATGGAGATCGTAAGTTTTGCCTTTTGTTGCTCTACATGTTGGTCAATTCATTGATTCACTCAATGTTTCAACTTGATTATCATCACGTGTATAGCCCGAACGGGCTGCCATGTTGTACCACAGGACCGAGGTAGGCCATGTTGGATGAAGCTCAAGGGGCATAGTGCATGGGACGACATATGACAATTCTGTCTTGAGTATCGTTGAGTTTGGAATCGATGATTTCGAAATACTCATCCAATTATTTTGTATGTAATATTTACATTTGAACTATTGTTGTATTCGGAATATTTGCATGTTATTTATGACTGAATTGTGCTATTCTTATAATTATTTTGAGTGTTGCAGACTTAAAAAGAAACACGGACGAACATTTAGGGGACAGGGTTGGATGGACAGCTCCCGTAGCCGTGTCCACGGACGGTTCCGGACTAGTCAGCAGACAAATAAGGTGTTTCTTTTGGGGGTCAGTGCTGGAGATGCCCTCGGGACCAAACAGTCCGAACATTTTTTAGACTTCCAAGAGGGTAGAGGTCCACCAGTGGACGATCAGCGCCAGCTGACCCGCATTGTGGCTGGCCAACTCCCTTTGGAGCTAAGCACGGAGGAGGAGGCGAAGGTGGAAGAGGATGACAGCCCATGGCGCTAGTGAAGGTCTAGGAAGAGGAGCAACCAACAGAGGAGGATGCGCAGGCCGTGGAGGAGGAGGAGGCGATGGTCGTTGACGCCGTAGTCGATGAGGCAGACGGCCTCTTCTCCATGTCGGAGCAAAGGAGTAGTTCTGCCTCGCAGTACTGTAGGAGCACCGCATCGCGGTGACACAGCTAGCGGCGGGGGGCACAAATATCGCAGCCGTGGCGGTGCCCTTCCAAACCAGAGGAGCAGAGGAGTAGTTCTGCCTCGCAGTGGTGTAGGAGCACCGCATCGCGATGACACAACTAGCGGCGGGGCGCACAAATATCGCAGCTGTCGGATCACGGGTTCCGGCAAAACCCTTAAGATTTGAACACTTGGGTGCGCGCGCGAAGATTTTCCCTCTACCGATCCACGTCCTAACTCAGCTAAGATCTTACGAACTAACTCGACGAACTCGCAACATAAAGGACACGAGATTTATACTGGTTCGGGCCACCGTTGTGGTGTAATACCCTACTCCAGTGTGTGGTAGTGGATTGCCTCTTGGGCTAAGGATGAACAGTACAAGGGGAAGAACAACCTCCTGAAAAGAGGTGTTCTTGTGCTCGGTGAACTTGTGGTTGTTCTGGTCTCTCTCGATCTGACCCCCTAGCTATGGTGGTGGCTAGTCCTATTTATAGAGGCCCTGGTCCTCTCCCCAAATATTGAGTGGGAAGGGAGCCAACAACGGCCAATTTGAAAGGGGCAGCTAGTACATCTTATCCTGACAAAAGTGGTCTTTGTCTGCAAAAGGCTCTGGTGGTGACACCGCCTTGGGCTCCATGGTGACCTCCGTGTTGCTATCCTGCTGGTCTTGGTCTCGTTGCACCCATATGGAAACCTTTGCTTGATGCCTCGGTACTCTGCACCTGCGCTTGCCCCCTTAGCACCAAAGAGGAAACAAGGACGCTGCACGCGTTGGCGTCCGCCTGGCGCCCGCTGATAACCCACAAGTATAGGGGATCAATTGTAGCCTCTTTTGATAAGTAAGAGTGTCGAACCCAACGAGGAGCTAAAGGTAGAACAAATATTCCCTCAAGTTCTATCGACCACCGATACAACTCTACGCACGCTTGACGTTCGCTTTACCTAGAACAAGTATAAAACTAGAAGTACTTTGTTGTTGTTGGATAGGTTTGCAAGAATATAAAGAGCACGTAAATAAAAACTAGGGGCTGTTTAGATAAAGAAGCAATAAAGTTTGTATAGCGAGTGTGGAAAAGTGGTGATAGGAGTTGCGAAATTGTCCCTAAACAATTGACTACTTTACTAGACCGATAGCAAGTTTTATGTGGGAGAGGCCACTGCTAGCATGTCATCCCTGACTTGGAATTCTATGCACTTATGATTGGAACTATTAGCAAGCATCCGCAACTACTAACACTCATTAAGGTAAAAAACAACCATAGCATTAAGATATAATGATCCCCCTTCAATCCCGTATGCATCAATTTCTATGCTAGGCTGAAGTTTCTGTCACTCTTGCCCTCCAATACATAGTCCTATCAACATACAACTAACCCTATGGTGTGATCCACGTGCGCACTCATATGATGGGCACCAAAGGACAATAACATAACCACAAGCAAATTAAATCAATCATAGCAATTCATCAACCACCGATAGGACAATGAAAATCTACTCAGACATCATAGGATGACAACACATCATTGGATAATAATATGAAGCATAAAGCACCATGTTCAAGTAGAGGGTACAGCGGGTTGCGGTAGAGTGGACCACTATAGATAGATGGTGGAAGGTGATGGATATGTTGGTGAAGATGACGGAGGTGTTGGTGTAGATCGCCGTCACACGATGATGGCCCCGGCGGCGTTCCGGTGCCTCCAGGAGAGAGGGGGAGAGAGCCCCCTCCTTTTTCTTCTTCCTTGACCTTCTCCCTAGATGGGAGAAGGGTTTCCCCTCTGGTCCATGGCCTCCATGGCGGCGGAGGGGCAAGAGCCCTTTCACCGTTTCTTATATATTCGGAGATCCGTAACTCCGATTGGATTGAAACCTTCACCCTAATTTTTTCCCAAAATTAGCTTTCTTGCGGCCGAAGAAGAGCAGTAACCACCTTACGGGGGGGCCATGAGGGTCAGGGGCGCGCCCCTGCCTCGTGGCTCCCTCGGACACCGTCTCGAGTTGATTTTCTTCCCATATTTCACATATATTCCAAAAAATATTCTCCGTCTGTTTTATCCCGTTTGGACTCCGTTTGTTATGGATTTTCTACGAAACAAAAAATAGGCAACAAGCAGGAACTAGCATTGGGCACTGGATCAATATGTTAGTCTCAAAAATAGTATAAAAAATTGACAAAAGTATATAGAAGTTGTAGAATATTGGCACGGAACAATAAAAAATTATAGATACGACGGAGATGTGTCACCCGCCTGGTCTCGATCGTCATGGCTCACGTCACGAGAACCTCGTGAGGTTTGCCTTGCCTTGATCTCTCCGCCCCTCGCGAGCCTGCCTGGCGAGGCCGCTCCTGAGGAGGTCTTGCACCGTCCGCCCCGTGAGGCTTGGCCCCTCACGAAGGTCTTGAATGCCTTGTTGATGAAGATGGGTCGTACAAGCCTGCTAGCAAAGCCACGCCGTGGGCCGCAGGCAGGCAAGTCTGGGGACCCCCGTTCCCAGAACACCGACAGTAGCCCCCGGGCTCAAGGTGCGCTCAGGCTTGGCTTCGGGGTGAAGCCAAAGGTCAAGTGCGGAGCGTTGTGGGCCCTGATAGCATGCGGCCTTGGTCAACGCATGGCGGTTGATTGGTCATGGGCGTCTCCACTTCCCAATGATGCGTCAGCAACTTCCCAACTTGACAAGTCCCTGCGACATGCAAGGAAAACCATCATTACCTGTAATCATGGGGGTGCTGGTTGGCCTTCTCCTGGTATAAATGGGAGGGCAGCAGTGCCCCCATCGCCCATCTTTCCTCTGCCTCTCCCTCTTCTTCTCCTCCCTAGATCCACTCCTTGCTTGTGCAGACATGGCGCCGATCCGGAGATTCTCGGCCGCCGAGAAGGGCAAGGCTCCTGAGGGAGTCCTGGATTAGGGGGTGTCCGGATGGCTAGACTATACCTTCAGCCGGACTCCTGGACTATGAAGATACAAGATTGAAGACTTCGTCCCGTGTCCGGAAGGGACTTTCCTTGGCGTGGAAGGCAAGCTTGGCGATACGGATATGTAGATCTCCTACCATTGTAACCGACTTTGTGTAACCCTAACCCTCTCCGGTGTCTATATAAACCGGAGGGTTTTAGTCCGTAGGACAACATACAGAACAACAATCATACCATAGGTTAGCTTCTAGAGTTTAGCCTCTCCGATCTCGTGGTAGATCTACTCTTGTACTACCCATATCATCAATATTAATCAAGCAGGACGTAGGGTTTTACCTCCATCAAGAGGGCCCGAACCTGGGTAAAACTTCGTGTCCCTTGCCTCCTGTTACCATCCGGCCTAGACGCATAGTTCGGGACCCCCTACCCGAGATCCGCCGGTTTTGACACCGACATTGGTGCTTTCATTGAGAGTTCATCTGTGTCGTCGCCATCAGGAAGGATGCCTCGCCCCGTATTTAAAGACGGTACCGTTGCTAAGGGAGCTTTGGCTGTCGGCCAAACCCTCCAGCTAGGTAGTTTTCTTATGACGGTCTGTTCGGCTTCTGCGCCGACGATGACGTCTCGAGCCATCGAAAACAATCTTCATGTCAGCTCGGAACTCGCCGAGCAGTTAAATCCAATGGAGCTCTCCTCCATAAACGAGCTCTTGGATCACATCGCCGCCCTGGGAGTCACTACGGATTACGACCAGATTGGGCCTAAACCCGATCTGAGAGAGATTAACTCTCCCGAAGTCACCCATCACGTTGCCGTGGTAGAGGGACAGTGCGGCGACCCTTCATCTATCTTAAGGACTAGCTACGTCCGGATTCCCGATCCCTCCAAGCCGGATACCCGCAGAGGGGAGGATATCACTCAAGACCTGAACTTAGAGTCAGGCGACGGGCTGGATTCATTGGACAACATCCAGGAATCCAAATTTTCGAGTTCGAAAATTCCCCGGCCTCTGAGCCTCAGATTGGGTGAGGCTTCGGATTTAGTTCCACCCACCCACCCTTCGAATGGACGGATGCACCGAACACTTCGAATGGATGGATGCATCCACGGCCGGACTCGACGAAATAAAAGCCATATTGGCAACAAACCCAGTCCTGGCCGCGCCAAACATTGGCGAACCAATGCTATTGTACATTGCAGCAACACATCAGGTTGTAAGCACAGTGCTCGTCGTCGAACGAGAAACGGACGGACACAAATTCCCCCTTCAAAAGCCGGTCTATTATGTGTCCACTGTCCTCACTCTGTGCAAATCGTGGTACCCGCATTATCAAAAGATTGCTTACGCGGTATTCATGGCATTCCGGAAGCTACGACACTACTTTCAAGAGTGTTCAATAACAGTAGCCTCGGAAGTACCACTTAACGATATTATAAACAACCGTGACGTAACGGGCTGGATTGCAAAATGGGCCATTGAGCTCCTCCCGTTCGACATAACTTATAAGCCACGGCGAGCCATCAAGTCGCAAGTTTTGGCCGACTTCGTCGCAGAATGGACGGAGGCCGAACTCCCTAAAGAGTACGGCACATATTCAAATTGGATCATGCATTTCGACGGCTCCAAGATGTTGGTTGGACTAGGGGCTAGCGTCGTTTTGACGTCCCCCACAGGAGACACAGTTCAATACATACTCCAGCTTATGTACACAGACTCCAACAATGCAGCCGAATATGAGGCCCTTTTACATGGTCTCCGGATGGCAGTATCCATGGGCATTCAACGCCTAGAGGTGCGCGGGGACTCGAACCTCGCAATATCCTAAATAAATGGAGACTTCGATGCTAAGGATCCAAAAATGGCAGCTTACTGCAACACCGTCCTAAAAATGTCAGCTCGGTTCGAAGGGCTTGAATTTCACCATATAGCCCGGGAAAATAATCAGGCGGCAGATGTCCTGGCACGCATCGGCGCAAAACACGATGTAGTCCCCCCAACATCTTCTTGGAAAGGCTGTTCAAGCCATCCGTAGTATGGGAAGGGGAGCCGAACAATAACAGCCCGGACCCAACCGCACTGCCCGACACCGAACATTCTGACACAATTGGAGGCTCTACCAATGAAATAAGACCTTCAGCCCACGTAATAATGGCCGTCATCGCCCCGTGGACAGAACCATTCCTCGCGTACCTTACTAGGCAGGAACTCCCCGAGGACCAAAATGAGGCACGCTGCATAGTGCGGCGATCCAAAGCCTACAAAGTCCACAAGGGAGAGCTTTATAAGAAAAGCACTACCGGAGTCCTTCAAAGGTGCATCTCCGAAGAGGAAGGGCAGAACCTCCTGGCTGAAATTCATGCCGGACTCGGCGGTCATCACGCTGCAGCTCAGTCCCTTGTAAGCAAGGCCTTCTGTACAGGCTTTTATTGGCCGACGGCCCGGGTGAACGCCCATGACTTAGTCCAACGATGCGTCGGTTGCCAGCTCTTTGCAAACCAAAGCCATATGCCACCCACCGCCCTCCAAACTATCCCCATCACTTGGCCCTTTGCGGTCTGGGGGCTTGACATGGTTGGACCCCTTAAAGGCGGAACCCACAAGCAAAAATACTTACTGGTCATGGTGGATAAGTTCACCAAATGGATAGAAGCCAAGCCTGTTAAGACGGCCGAATCCGGACCGGTGATAGACTTTATCTCCGAGGTTGTACACCATTACGGCGTCCCCCACAGCATCATCACTGATAACGGCACGAACTTTACGACCGACGAGGTAAAACTCTGGTGCAAAAACATGGGCATCAAGCTCGATTATGCTTCCGTCTATCACCCACAAACTAACGGCCAGGTCGAACGTGCAAATGGTCTTATCATGAGCGGCATCAAACCCAGATTAGTGCGGTCTCTCAAGGAATCTAACACGCACTGGGTAGAGGAGCTCGACTCCGTACTCTAGGGGCTGCGGAGCACGCCGAATCACACCACCGGATACACACCATTCTTTATGGTGTACGGCGCAGAGGCAGTTTTGCCTTGCGACATAATTCATGACTCACCTCGAGTGCGCATGTATGAAGAAAGAGAAGCCGAGCTTGATCGGTAGGACAGTTTGGACGCATTGGAGGAGGAGCGTGACGTGGCAAAAGCCCGTTCCGCATTCTATCAACAGCAGGCTCGAAGATACCAAAGCAGAGAAGTACGGGCCAAAAATTACAACGTTGGCGAATTAGTTCTACGCCTGCCGGACAAGAAAAAGGACAAACTCAAGCCCAAGTGGGAAGGTGAAAGCACAAGTGCTCCCTAGGTGGTTTTGGTAATTAATGACAACATATCTCTTGTTGGACTAACGTTTCTATCTAGTATGTTTCAGATAAGTTCAACAATGGAGTGGCATGGACTAAAGGTTGTGGGAAGTTCTCCAAGATGCTAAGGACAAAGGATTGGCTAAAGCTTAAAGCTCAAGACTCTTCATTTTACATTTTAGTGATCCAAGATCACATTGAGTCCATAGGAAAAGCCAATACTATCAAGGAGGGATGAGGTGTTGCTTAATGAGCCTCTTGCTCAAGTGCTTAATGATATGCTCCAAAATCCTCAGCTACTTTCCCACTTCCACATATGATCTAAACCCAAAGCCAAACTCGGACCTACCGATTATTTCTATCCGGCGCCACCGAGTTTCACTTGTCATAGCCACTGCCAGAAACCCTAATCAGTTCGGTCTCACCGATGGGATCTCGGTCTCACTGAGATGGGCTTGCAAACTCTCTGTTACCTATTGCAATACCCTCGGTCCCACCGAGATATGCAATCGGCCCCACCGAGTTTGCTTGGCCAACTCTCTGTTTCGCTTATTACCAAAATCGGTCCCATCGATTTTGAGTAATCGGTCAAACCGAGTTGTGGATTTACCCTAACCCTAGCACATCGGTCCCATCGAGTTGATCCAGTCGGTCCCACCGAAAATCTCTAACGGTCACTAGGTTTACTATTTCGGTCTGACCGAGTTTGTTGATTCGGTCCCACCGAGATTGGTAAATTGTTTGTAACAGTTGGATTTTGTGTGGAGGCTATATATACCCCTCCACCTCCTCTTCATTCGTGAAGAGAGCCATCAGAACACATCTACACTTCCAACTCATATGTTCTGAGAAAGAACCACCTACTCGTGTGTTGAGACCAAGATATTCCATTCCTACCATATGAATCTTGATCTCTAGCCTTCCCCAAGTTGCTTTCCACTCAAATCTTCTTTCCACCAAATCCAAATCCCGTGAGAGAGAGTTGAGTGTTGGGGAGACTATCATTTGAAGCACAAGAGCAAGGAGTTCATCATCAACACACCATTTGTTACTTCTTGGAGAGTGGTGTCTCCTAGATTGGCTAGGTGTCACTTGGGAGCCTCCGACAAGATTGTGGAGTTGAACCAAGGAGTTTGTAAGGGCAAGGAGATCGCCTACTTCGTGAAGATCTACCGCTAGTGAGGCAAGTCCTTCGTGGGCGATGGCCATGGTGGGATAGACAAGGTTGCTTCTTCATGGACCCTTCGTGGGTGGAGCCCTCCGTGGACTCGCGCAACCGTTACCCTTCGTGGGTTGAAGTCTCCATCAACGTGGATGTAGGATAACACCACCTATCCGAACCACGGGAAAAACATCCGTGTCTCCAATTGCGTTTGAATTCTCTAAACCCTTCCCTTTACATTCTTGCAAGTTGCATGCTTTACTTTCCGCTGCCTATACACTCTTTGCATGCTTGCTTGATATGTATTGTGAATGTTGAAATTATGCCTAAACTCCACTTAAATCAAAAAGGCTTAAAAATTGCAACTTTAGCATTAAGTGTCTAATCACCCCCCCCTCTAGACACATCTACTTCAAGGTCCTACAAGTGGTATCAGAGCTTTGGTCTCCATTGCCTTGGTTTAATCACCATTGGAGGAAGATGGATGTGTCTACTTTAGGGAGTCTTAGACATAGAGTGCCTATTCTTGATGGAGAATATTTTCATGAGTGGAAAAATGAGATGCTTGTAATCTTCAATCAATATCATTTGAACAAGTATATTGCTAGCCCTTGTGCACCTCATATTGATCCTTTGCATCCTACCCTAGATGAAGATATTGACATGATTCGCAATCTTAGAACTATTGAGATCATCATTAGAGGATTGCCCAAAAATTTGATTGCTAGTTTGCCTACTCTTAATTGTGCCCATACTATATGGAAATTTCTTGAGGAACGATTTCCCGATCATTCCTTGAAAAATTTGGATGAAATTCTCCATAAATCTATTGCCTTGAGTAAGATGAACTCTAGTGATCCTAGTTTTGGTGATTGTCTATTTGAGCTTGCCAATCTCAAGCGAGCTACACGAGATGTTGGAATCATTAGTGATATTATATTCGAAGCTATAAGAATTCATAAAGGTGACCACTTTGATGATCATTTATCTAATGAATTACCCTCTCTAGGTAATGATGAGTCACAAGATCATGGTGAACATGGATACTATGATGATGATGATGATGATGATGATAGTGACTTCGATCTTGATGATGCAATGAGACATTTTGGTCTTACGGCAAATCTTCGGGGATATGCGTCAGGAGGAAAGGAATGGGTTCTTGATAGTGGATGTACTGATCATATGACCGGAGATGAAGAGATGTTCCATGAGCTTGCTGAAAATGACGGCCCTCGAAAATATGTCACCTTTGGTGATAATTCAAAGGGTAAAGTGGTTGACCTTGGTAAGGTGGCCATCTCACATGATAGTTCCATTCAAAATGTCATGCTCGTTGAATCTCTCGGCTACAACTTACTTTCAGTATCTAGACTTGCTGATTTCGGTTTGAATGTCCTATTCACTGAGGTAGATTGCCAAGTATTTCGTCGAGACAATCATAAAATGGTCTTTACTGGTATGCGTAGAGGTGATCTTTACATTGTCGATTTCTCTAAAAAGGCACAACCTAAAACTTGCTTTATTGCTAAATCCTCAAAAGGTTGGTTGTGGCATAGACGACTAGGTCACGTTGGCATGAGAAACCTTGACAAGCTTATTAAAGGAAATCATATCCTTGGAGTTAACGATGTCATATTTGATAAGGATAGACTTTGCAGTGCTTGTCAAGCAGGTAATCAGGTTGGAGGAAGGCATCCCGTGAAGAACATCATGACTACAAGGAGACCACTCGAGCTACTTCATATGGATCTTTTTGGTCCCAACGCCTACAAGAGTCTCGGTGGAAATTCTTTTGGTCTAGTTATAGTTGATGATTTTTCAAGATTTACGTGGGTGTTCTTTCTTAATGACAAGTCGCAGGTCCAGAAGATCTTCAAAAACTTCGCCAGGAAGGCCCAAAATCAGTTTGACGTGAAGATCAAGAAGGTTCGGAGTGACAACGGAACGGAGTTCAAGAACGCAAATGTGGACACCTTTCTTGACGAAGAAGGGATTTCACACGAGTTCTCGGCTACGTACACACCTCAACAAAATGGAGTTGTTGAGAGGAAGAACCGGACGCTCATCGAAATGGCAAGAACGATGCTTGATGAATACAAGACGCCGAAGCACTTCTGGGCAGAAGCGGTTGAGACAGCTTGTCATGCAACAAATCGCTTGTATCTTCACAAGCTACTCGGCAAGACGGCATACGAGCTCCTCACCGGTAACAAACCCCAAGTTGGATACTTTCGAGTATTTGGCTCAAAGTGCTACATTCTTGATAAGCATCGTCGTTCAAAGTTTACTCCTAAATCTCATGAAGGTTTCCTACTTGGTTATGGCTCAAACTCTCACACTTACCATGTCTACAACAATTTCACCCGAAAGGTTGAAGAGACGGTAGATGTGAAGTTTGATGAATCTAATGGCTCGCCAAGTAGAGCAATTGCCAATTGATGTAGGAGACAAAGACCCTTCAGAAGCAATCCAAGACTTGTCCATTGGCAAAGTTCGTCCAACGGAGGTGAAGGAGAGTACTTCATCCGTCCAAGTGGAAGCTTCTACTTCACGACAAGGTGAACCAAGAATCGACATGGAAGCATCCACAAGTGGGACACACCAAGATGAAGAAGACAAGGAAATGCATCAAGACGAACATCAACAACCTCCTTCTCCACCACGACAAGAGAACGACAACGTCAACAATGAAGAAGGCCAAGAAGAAGAACAAGATGAAGAAGACATTCAACGAAGACCCAAGCAAAAGCACTCACGAGTTCGAGCAAGAATTGCCAAAGATCATCCCGTCGAGCAAATCTTCAATGATATACAAACCGGGAGAATCACTCGCTCAAAGACTCGTTTAGCTAACTTTTGTGAAAACTATTCATTCATCTCTAGCATTGAACCTATGAAGGTTGAAGAAGCATTGGAAGATCCGGATTGGATAAACGCTATGCATGAAGAGCTACACAACTTTGACAGAAACCAAGTTTGGACATTGGTTGAGAAGCCCGACAACAACCACAACATCATTGGTACCAAATGGGTGTTTCGCAACAAGCAAGATGAAGATGGACAAGTGGTTCGCAACAAAGCACGTCTCGTCACCCAAGGGTACACACAAGTTGAAGGTATGGACTATGGTGAGACATATGCTCCCGTTGCTAGACTTGAGTCCATTCGCATCTTACTTGCCTATGCTAATCACCATAATATCACCTTGTACCAAATGGACATTAAAAGTGCTTTTCTAAATGGTGAAATAGAGGAGGAAGTTTATGTCAAACAACCTCCCGGCTTTATCAATCCTAAGAAACCAAATCATGTTTACAAACTTCACAAAGCTCTTTATGGTCTTAAACAAGCTCCTAGAGCATGGTATAAATGCTTGACCAAGTTCCTTATTGCAAGTGGTTTTGAAATTGGTAAAATTGATTCTACTCTTTTTACTAAAAGGGCTAATGGAGAACTATTTGTATGCCAAATTTATGTTGATGATATCATATTTGGTTCAACTAACCCTCTCTTTAGTGAAAAGTTTGGAAAGCTAATGTCAGAGAAGTTTGAGATGTCTATGATGAGTGAACTCAAATTCTTTCTCGGTTTGCAAATCAAGCAAACTAAGGAAGGTACATTTGTCTCTCAAACGAAGTACACCAAGGACTTATTCAAGAAGTTCAATATGCAAGAATGCAAAGGTATGCCTACACCCATGCCTACTAGTGGACATCTTGATTTGACCAAACATGGTGAACCGGTTGATCGAAAGGTTTATCGCTCTATGATTGGTTCTTTGTTATACCTATGTGCTTCACGTCCCGACATTATGCTAAGTGTGTGCATGTGTGCACGCTATCAAGCTGATCCTAAAGAATGTCATCTTAAGGCCGTGAAAAGGATAGTGAGATACTTAATTCATACACCAAACTTTGGCATTTGGTATCCTAAGAGGTCTTCTTTTGATCTTGTTGGCTATTCCGACTCGGATTATGCCTGGGACAAGGTTGATAGAAAGTCTACTTCGGGTACTTGTCAATTTCTTGGTAGATCTCTTGTGTCTTGGTCTTCCAAGAAACAAAACTCGGTATCCTTATCCACCGCCGAAGCGGAATACATTGCCGCTGGTTCATGTTGTGCTCAATTACTTTGGATGACCCAAACTCTTAAAGATTATGGGATCTATGTGAAACATGTTCCACTGCTTTGTGACAATGAAAGTGCTATCAAAATTGGTCATAATCCTGTACAACATTCTCGAACTAAGCATATTGAAGTTCGTCATCATTTCATTCGAGACCATGTTGCTAAGGGTGACATTGATCTTAAGCATGTTCGCACCGATAAGCAATTAGCGGATATATTTACTAAACCTCTTGATGAGAAAGTATTTTGCAGGTTGAGAGGTGAATTGAACATTATTGATGCTTTGAACTTGGAGTAGGAACTCCATTGGATACATGCAAGACATGAGCTTATGACTAATCCATGATATATCTCTTATGATGACTATCTTATGTCTTGGATATATTTGTACCTTGCATGTTGTCTAACCCATGTAGGTGCTTGGTTGAATCTAATTCCATGAGATTGCGACTCACTCACATCTTGAGCAATCTCTACATCACCAAGTCTCTACACAATGGTGGTTGAAGACAAGGAAGCACAAAATCATTCAAACATATCCTTTGACAAATTCTATGTTGAGCTTCATGATTGTCATTTTTGGATACACAAGTGCTCTTCCTTGCCAGAACTAACCCATGTAGGTAGATGAACTCAAACTCCAAGTGCTGCTCCCAACTCTTGATGAGCTACATCAACCTTGAGCACCCACACAAGTTCAACTACATGAGCAAGAACCACACCACCACCCAAGGTATGTTATTCCATCTTAGAGAAGCTTTACTCCAAGACATGAGTCAAAGCAACTCAACAAGATGTGAATACATCAAGATGCTTAAACAAAAAATGGTATCCCCATTTTGAGCTTAAACGATGAGTATGACCTATGGTCAAGTGTTCTCACTTGACTCCTAAGTCAATATACTCTAACATAGGTGACTATGTCACCGCCCAACTCTAGATGAAGTTCTCTTGTGTTCTTTTATGTGTTATTGCATTTGTCTCATGCATGTTTATTTTTCTTTCTCTTTTTCAAAAAAAAACTTCATCTAGATCCTTCAGTTTCTTTTTTTTCTTTTTGTTTTGTTCTGCATTTTCTGCATTCAATTCCTTGCAAATCCTTCAGGTAATTCATTGCAAATCTTTGTGAGATTCTACATGTCTAGTGAGCTGAGGTGACAAGTGTTTTTCTCTGTGTGAACTCGGTTTCACCGACTTGTAATTTTCGGTCCAACCGAATCTTTTCGGTACCACCGAAACATGCCACTCGGTGCCACCGACTTCGCAACAGGAAAAACAGTTTGCCACTTGTTCTATATTTCTTCTGATCCAGCTCTACTCAATGAATCTTGTCCTCTACAAGCATCACAGTTTTATCCATTGCTTTGTGCTGAGTCTCAAGGACCAAACCTATACGACGGATTCCAGAAAGCCCTTCTTGGAAATTGATGTCAAAGGGGGAGAGAGAGATCACATCAAAGCTCAAGGGGGAGAGAAAGTCTCAAGGACCAAACCTACAAGAGAGAAAGTATTAAGGGGGAGAAAGAGATTTTCAGGGGGAAAGAATACTCAAGGATCCCAGATGTCCCAGATGCTTGATGTTCAAGAGGAGAGATGTCACATGTCTTTTTGGGGGAAAGACATGTTCATATGTGCTTATTTGCATTAAGTTCTATCCATTTGTATCTTTCAGCTTTGATTTTCTGTTCCCTATCTTCTCCCAATATCCCATGTAAGATTCAGGGGGAGCAAGACACCTAAGGGAAAGAAATCAGTCAAATTCATTGCATATCTTTACTCTTGGGACATGTTGAATCCAATGTGGTACCTTGTACTCACTCTCTACATGTCATCCCAGTCTTGGTACTCTTGTGGCTTCCTTGGTTTGCTCTGGCTAGTGGAGGTACCTGTGTTATCTAACCTTGTTTGTGCAGGTTCATTCCATCCTAAGCCAGCCAAAGACTACAAGGTAAGTGTATGCATCAAAATCATGAGTATGAGGAATTCTTGCTTATGTACATACTGTTTGCAAGAAGGACTCATGAGCATGAAGGTATTTTCCTTGATAATCTTTTGCTCTGATGCATATGGCCAAGATACATGTAACACATTGCCTACTCTGTCATGGTTATGCTCTCACATGCCTCTATATTTCACATTTACATGAGTGCATACATGTAGGGGGAGCCTATGCTTGTTACATGTCCTTCCAAAGCTTTACTTGCTGTTCTTTATATCTTTATCTAAAGCTTCGATGTATGTTGCCATCAATTACCAAAAAGGGGGAGATTGAAAGCACAAGTGCTCCCTAGGTGGTTTTGGTAATTAATGACAACATATCTCTTGTTGGACTAACGTTTCTATCTAGTATGTTTCAGATAAGTTCAACAATGGAGTGGCATGGACTAAAGGTTGTGGGAAGTTCTCCAAGATGCTAAGGACAAAGGATTGGCTAAAGCTTAAAGCTCAAGACTCTTCATTTTACATTTTAGTGATCCAAGATCACATTGAGTCCATAGGAAAAGCCAATACTATCAAGGAGGGATGAGGTGTTGCTTAATGAGCCTCTTGCTCAAGTGCTTAATGATATGCTCCAAAATCCTCAGCTACTTTCCCACTTCCACATATGATCTAAACCCAAAGCCAAACTCGGACCTACCGATTATTTCTATCCGGCGCCACCGAGTTTCACTTGTCATAGCCACTGCCAGAAACCCTAATCAGTTCGGTCTCACCGATGGGATCTCGGTCTCACCGAGATGGGCTTGCAAACTCTCTGTTACCTATTGCAATACCCTCGGTCCCACCGAGATATGCAATCGTCCCACCGAGTTTGCTTGGCCAACTCTCTGTTTCGCTTATTACCAAAATCGGTCCCACCGATTTTGAGTAATCGGTCAAACTGAGTTTTGGATTTACCCTAACCCTAGCACATCGGTCCCACCGAGTTGATCCAGTCGGTCCCACCGAAAATCTCTAACGGTCACTAGGTTTACTATTTCGGTCTGACCGAGTTTGTTGATTCGGTCCCACCGAGATTGGTAAATTGTGTGTAACGGTTGGATTTTGTGTGGAGGCTATATATACCCCTCCACCTCCTCTTCATTCGTGGAGAGAGCCATCAGAACACATCTACACTTCCAACTCATATGTTCTGAGAAAGAACCACCTACTCATGTGTTGAGACCAAGATATTCCATTCCTACCATATGAATCTTGATCTCTAGCCTTCCCCAAGTTGCTTTCCACTCAAATCTTCTTTCCACCAAATCCAAATCTTGTGAGAGAGAGTTGAGTGTTGGGGAGACTATCATTTGAAGCACAAGAGCAAGGAGTTCATCATCAACACACCATTTGTTACTTCTTGGAGAGTGGTGTCTCCTAGATTGGCTAGGTGTCACTTGGGAGCCTCCGACAAGATTGTGGAGTTGAACCAAGGAGTTTGTAAGGGCAAGGAGATCGCCTACTTCGTGAAGATCTACCGCTAGTGAGGCAAGTCCTTCGTGGGCGATGGCCATGGTGGGATAGACAAGGTTGCTTCTTCGTGGACCCTTCGTGGGTGGAGCCCTCCGTGGACTCACGCAACCGTTACCCTTCGTGGGTTGAAGTCTCCATCAACGTGGATGTAGGATAGCACCACCTATCCGAACCACGGGAAAAACATCCGTGTCTCCAATTGCGTTTGAATTCTCCAAACCCTTCCCTTTACATTCTTGCAACTTGCATGCTTTACTTTCCGCTGCCTATACACTCTTTGCATGCTTGCTTGATATGTATTGTGAATGTTGAAATTATGCCTAAACTCCACTTAAACCAAAAAGGCTTAAAAATTGCAAATTTAGCATTAAGTGTCTAATCACCCCCCCCCCTCTAGACACATCTACTTCAAGGTCCTACAGAAGGTCCCTTCATAATTGACCAAGTCCTGACTAGTGGAGTGTACCGCCTACGAGATGCATCGGATAACCGACTCGAGCCGAACCCATGGAACGCAGCCCGTCTCCGAAGATTCTATGCCTAGCGCGGGACTCTGTGTTCGTCTCCTTCCTCTGTCCATTCTTTATATACTGTCTGTCTTACATTTCTCTCCTTCTCCCCTTCCTTTCTCTTATAGCCTTTAAAGGCTCATCAAATGATGTGCTATTCGCACTCATTAAACCTGGGGGCTTCTTTTAACAGAAGCTTATTTATACGGGCTTCATGCCCAACACATGTGTTACACTTTCGCATGTACCTTTTATTTCACCATTATATGCATCGATATGACCTAAGTTTTGGCCAAGCTGGGTTGCCTGGCTCCTGTGCTTACCCCTATGTTCCCGATTATTCGGCTAGGCGGTAAAGGGAGCACCTCTGCGATTGTTACTGCCGGATCAGTTGGATGTGTACCTCAGACTGGGTGAAGCCGAAAGCTAGCGTTCTTAAGGGAATATTTGGTCGGTGACCTTAAAGATGATCTTTTCACTTATTTATTTATGCGCCCCCAGATGCTTTTTCCCGTGTCTTTTTCGCAGAATGGGCATGCACTTTAGGGCATGCCTCCCAGGGAAAGGAACCCCTAACGGAACTATTCTCCCTGGAAGATGTTTCTTACTAACCATGTAATATAACATAACTAGTCGGGCACTTGTCTATTCACGCACTAATGACCCCTACGCCTGGTCTCCATGCATTCCCCGGTTCTTATATAACCGCATGGGAATTTGGACACACTCCGGACCGTCAGGTCCCGAGGCTGAAGCGAAAAGGTCGGCCATGACAAACGATCTACAATCCGGCTAGAAGGCATTATAAATGTCAATTAAGTTACATAGTCATTCTGACTGATTGTATTTCTCCTCAATACCTTCTAACAGGCTGTCTAATTTACAGTCCTGCTGGGAATACTTTGCGGCCAATTCTACTTGGCCGTATATAAGCTTACAGGGATCTCCTTCCCATCGGGCCCTACAGGACCGACCTCGGCCATGTGGTTGGGGTCAGCCTTTGTGTACCGCGTCTTCACCATGGCCCAGGCCTCCCTAGCGCCTTGACGGCAGGCCGATATCTTCCACAATCGGAAGCGCCGCCGTGCTCCCTTTAGCTTCTCAGCAAGCTCTCCAAGACCTTCAGGCATGGAGATGGATGGCCACAAGGCCTGGGCGACGCCTTGCATCGCCTGCCGAACTCGCTCGAGCAGTTGCGAGAGCTCGGGAAGAAGGTCACCCGTAGAACCGGGCATCTCCTCTGCAGGATGACCTATTAGCACACCTACAGACATTACTCTGTTAGTCGACTTCCCCGCAGAACTTTTTTTCAAAGGTTCGTTCAAGCACTTACTAAATATGCCGCGCCGAAGCCGCTGATTCTCCTTATCGGAGTCTGACAGCTGGGCACGAACATCTTTCAGGTCGACGCCCAGCTTGGTGTTGGCATCTTGGAAATCGTTCTTCTCCCGCCTCAGCTTTGTCAGCACCTTCTCACCAGCCTTTAGCTGGCGTAGGAGTTGTTGCCTTTCCGGACTCAATTCGGCACCATCTGCAATTTCATTTGTCAGATTCGCACCCATGCCGTGCTTCACAAAATACTTATCTTTCGAAGTGTATATTACTAGAGGGGGTCTCCTTGGGCCCCCCTGCCGCGGCTAGTGCGGCCTCAAGTTGGGCTTTGCACTCTTCCAGCTCCTAGGATAGTAGGGAATTCTTTTCTGTAAGAACCTGCATAACAAATGATCCTTAAATCAGTTATTCTAACTGTTTCAAGTCTCGGGTGCTACTGGTATATATATATAATTACCAAAATTTTCTTACCCGTATGTCTTTTACATATCGCTCCGTGGCCATTTTGAGCGGCACGGAGGTACGCATCTCCCGAATTGAAGGCATCTAATGCCTCTTGGGAGAAACAAGCGTCGCGAAGAATTGTCCGACGACGCCTGTGGTTCATGGCACTCTCCACCTCAGAGTTGGTGGCAGACAACCTGTCCACATCCTCTGTCAGAGGAGCGTCCGGTGCGCGCCTTGTGTTCGCCTCCGCCTCCAGACCAGGCTTTGGAGCCTGGCTGGTGGAGGCGCGATTGGCAGCCTCTCCGGATATAGTCCAGCGAGGTCTCTTTGTCCTGAAGAGAGCACGAGTGTTAATATGCCTTGAAGGTATAACACCTGGGATAAGGGGGCGCGCCATACCTTTGCGCTGACGCCTCGGTCTGGACTGCACCTCTTTTCTGCCCACGGGGCCCTGCGGCCCCTCGTTGTCTTGTCGCCGCAGGTTTGCCCTCCTGTCTCAAAAACCTCCCCTGCAAAGCTCGGTTGTAATCAGGAAACTAAAAACACGAGAGGGCGGACCCCTATTCGGGTACTGGGACTTCGATCTCAGTTACCTGGGAGGCCGGGATTAGCCCTGGGTAATCGGCCGTAATGGCCACCAAGGCGTTGTCCTTGCTCAATTGATGGAACACTCCATCAATCAGCTCCACAGATAAGTCCGGATCCTCTTGAGAGGCCGGGTCGAGGGACCGTCCTGGGTCCTCGGGTTGTGGAGGAGGGCTGTTTATTTCTTTAATAGCCTGGTGCAGTTCCTGCGTTGAAGTCGTTAGACTGAATATTTAACAATGGGAATATAAAACGGATGGGCAAGTAAATGTGACCACTTACCCAGCTTGGGGGATTGTACATAGAAAATCCACCCTGTGGGTTGACGCGGAGAAATTCCTCCTCTTCTCCCTTGTACAAAGCGGACAAGGTCTTTGTTAGGGCCGCACGCGAATCCGGTCCCTTATGGCCGTAGCGGGTGGCGTCGTCCTCCCCGTTGAAATCCCACATGGGGTGGCCTCTATACTGTAGAGGCTGCACCCCTCACTTGATGCATGCGGCCATGACCCCGATCATGGTCAGTCCGGAATGAGCTAACAATCTTATCCGGCCCATCAGGTAAAGGACGTCCTTGTCACTTTCCCTCTGAGGGCTCCGTGGACGCCAACTTAGGCGCTTCTTTAGTGGAGCACTGTCGAACTCAGGGAGGCCGATCCGGACAGGATCCGGCAACGGGACGTCCTCTAGGTAAAACCATTCCGAAGGCCAGTCCTCGGGCGCCTTCTTCGGGGTTCCGGATAGATATCCGGTATCAGCGATGCGCCATACTTTGGCTCCGCCCACTTGATATATTGACCCCTTCTGAGAACGGGGCACAAGGCAGAATAGCTCTTTCCACAGCCCGAAATGAGCCTCAACACCCAAAAACAGCTCGCAGAGGGCTACGAAGCCCGCGATATGCAATACGGAGGCAGGCGTAAGATTGTGTAGCTGGAGGCCATAGAACTCCAGGAGCCCCCGGAGAAACGGATGGATTGGAAATCCGAGCCCTCTTATTAAATAAGGGACGAGGCATACCCGCTCTCCTTTGGAGGGATTAGGGGCACTCTCCGCTTGCTCTCCGCCATTATAGATGGCAAGACCGGCTCGAACCGGGACCATATAGGCCGGGGGGAGAAATCCCTTGGTCTGGAGCGTCACTAGCTCGCTATGCGGGATGGAGCATCTCTCCCAATATCCAGGCTGAGGGCCGGAAGGGCGAAAGGAGGAGTTGCGACGGCTGGCCATGGTGGTATGGACCTTTGTCGGATGCGCTCTGATGAACACTCGCGAGGGGGAGAAGGTGTGGTTCGGATCTAAATCCTCGTCCCCTTAAATGGGAGGCTCATTTACGCGGCTAGGGGTGTGGATGTAAAAACACTCAGACTTTTCATATTCGTCTGACACGTGGGAGACGGCCATTATTCGGCGTAGAAGCCAAGGAGCGCAACATTTACAAGAAACCGGACTTTATTCAACAGGTACGCGGAATTTGGAGGAGAACCCGCCTTGCAATGCCGAAGACAATCTGCGCGCCGGACTCATCGTCATTGAAGCCTGGTTCAGGGGCTACTGAGGGAGTCCTGGATTAGGGGGTGTTCGGATGGCCGGACTATACCTTCAGCCGGACTCCTGGACTATGAAGATACAAGATTGAAGACTTCGTCCCGTGTCCGGAAGGGACTTTCCTTGGCGTGGAAGGCAAGCTTGGCGATACGGATATGTAGATCTCCTACCATTGTAACCGACTTTGTGTAACCCTAACCCTCTCCGGTGTCTATATAAACCGGAGGGTTTTAGTCCGTAGGACAACATACAGAACAACAATCATACCATAGGCTAGCTTCTAGGGTTTAGCCTCTCCGATCTCGTGGTAGATCTACTCTTGTACTACACATATCATCAATATTAATCAAGCAGGCCGTAGGGTATTACCTCCATCAAGAGGGCCCGAACCTGGGTAAAACTTCGTGTCCCTTGCCTCCTGTTACCATCTGGCCTAGACGCACAGTTCGGGACCCCCTACCCGAGATCCGCCGGTTTTGACACCGACAGCTCCCCTCACTAAGTACGAGCTGCTCCCGCCGAAGAATAGGAGGTCCCATCACCGCAAGATGGTAGTGAGGCCGGTGGTGTCGTGGCCTTGGTATGAAAGGTCGCCGCATGGGTACCCGCTGCCCTTCTATACTTGCGCCGATGATTCTGGAGGGAGGAGCGATGAGCGGCTCCGCCCGCGCCAGGGCTGTGGTCGCCGTGCCACAGAGGCGCACGCTATCGCCCCAGGGGTCCACGCGACGGACTCCTCACGTGAGTTCGTGATATGGGCGGTGCTGCCCCCGAGCACCTGGATTTGCCTTCCGCAGTTCTTCTCAGCCAAGATGCCGTCGAGGGGCCTTCGCGAGCTTTGGCTCCAACACGCCGACTGCGACGCCCCAACGACTGGAGCGGAGATTGGAGCCGTTGGCTCCAGGAAGATCTTCATGACCCGAGGCTGGGGTGAGATTGCCCGAGTCTGCCGCGCGGAGGGTGCCCTCGCGATCCACTTCGAGTACGACGGCGCCTCCGTGCTGTTCTTCAAGGTCTTCGATGAGGGAGGCCGCCGCCTGGAGTGCTGCCCTGAAGGAGGTCACCAGGACGGCTCTGCGGCGAGAGTTGGGCCTGCCGCAGGCTTCGCCAGCAGCTCCTCTAGCGACAACAGCGACTCCTGGTGGTCCAGCGACTCTCCCGAGCTTGTGGAGTCTCCGGAGATGAGCGACAACAGCTATGTGCCCCCAAGCTCTCGCCGAGCCCGGAGCAGGGCTGCGGCGTCCAGCCGCCGTCGCCGCTGATCTGGATGGGGTTGGCGCCGGCCTCACGTGGCCCACTGTTGATGATGGCATTGGCGACATCTGGCGCATGTAGATAGAACTCCTAAGAGTTCCTTCCCTTTTGTTCCCTGCGAGGAATCAAGAAATGAACCCCGTGGGGGCGTGTAAAGCATCTGTAATGCCTTTTGTCAACATAGCCCTCATTATGAAGATTTGCGTGCGCATATCCTGCCGAGGCTCGGCCGCCCCTTTTCAATCCTGAGGCAGCTTGGTGCTCTACGCTGACAGGTCCTGGTCCCCAGGCAGGCTGCAGCCGTCGCTGGTATGCCAGGTCGCGTGCCGTGGTCAAGGCCAGGAGGTGAGCGGCCCGAGGTCCAGTCAGAGCTCCTGAGGCACTATGCTCAAGAGGTCCCCTTTAGTGCGCAAGCAACTGTCTTAGGATGGGAAAGGAAGAAAACGTCGCCGCAGCAGGGCAACGAAGGGAGTGAGCAAGGGTCTCGTGCCGTAGCGACTGGTGGATCCAGAGCGAGAAGTTATCTTGGCTGTCCGGGGTCGGCTCCTCGAGTCATGCCGGACTCGTGCGTCGGCCAGTATAGGGTAGCTTGGTCAGGCCCGTGCGGGCCTCCCCCTCCCCTCCATGTTCTTCTTGGTGCTCTGCGTCCTCAGGTCCCGGCCCTCGAGCGAGCTCACCCACCGCTGGTATGCCAGGTCGCATGCCATGGTCAAGGCTAGGGGTGAGGGCTGGAGAGCCAGTAAGAGCTCCTGAGGCGCAATGCTCAGGAGCCCCCCTTTTAATGCGCAAGCGAATCGCATGAGAGAAGAGGGAGAGTCTGCGGTACCGCCTGTGGTGGCCCTCAAGAAGTTCCTGCAAGTTAGCGCAAGGAAGGGCACCGGTCGCCGTGGTGATTGTTGATTCACTTCTGGTGTATGAGAGGGGACTCCCTACTGCAGAGAGCCCCCGGGGCGTGTACAGCCCCGCCCTGACATGTGGCTTGCACGGCAGGGCTAGACTGGGTGTGTATGGGCACTCGCGAGCCATCGCGGGACCCAAGAGGCCCTACCTCAAGGCGGGTTGCGTCTGGTCTTGGTTCTTCTTTGCTGTGTTGGTCCTGCGAGGTGGTCAGGCAACCTGCACCGAACGAATCTCCTGAGGTTATCGCGCGAGAAAGATAAGAAACAACGGCCCCAGGAGGTGACGTGAACGGGGCCGACCTGCCAGACAGAGCTCAGCCGCTGGATTTATCGATGTTGTAGGGACGGGCCCGAGGACAGACGCCGTGCTTAACTTACTCACACGAAGGGTCCTGAAGAAAGACGACCGGCACATGGCTCCCGCGATGGGCGACAATCAAGTAGGTGATAGTCATAGATAGATTAAGCATGAAAGGCAACTGATACGTCTCCAATGTATCTATAATTTTTGATTGCTCCATGCTATATTACCTACTGTTTTGGACTATATTGGGCTTTATTTTCCACTTTTATATTATTTTTGGGACTAACCTATTAACCGAAGGCCCAGCCCAGAATTGTTGTTTTTTGCCTATTTCAGTGTTTCGGAGAAACAGAATATCAAACAGAGTCCAAACGGAATGAAACCTTCAAGAACGTGATTTTCTCACAGAATCTCAATACAATATTCTCCCCCTCTCTCGTGGAGATCTATTCAATGTAATCTTCTTTTTGTGGTGTGTTTGTTGAGATCGATGAATTGTGGGTTTATGATCAAGTCTATCTATGAATAATATTTGAATCTTCTCTGAATTCTTTTATGTATGCTTGGTTACCTTTGCAAGTCTCTTCGAATTATCAATTTGGTTTGACCTACTAGATTGGTTGTTATTCCCATGGGAGAAGTGCTTAGCTTTGGGTTCGATCTTGCGGCGTCCTTTCCCAGTGACAGAAGGGGAAGCAAGGCACGTATTGTATTGTTACCATCGAGGATAACAAGATGGGGTTTTTTTATCATATTGCATGAAACTATCCCTCTACATCATGTCATCTTGCTTAAGGTGTTACTCTGTTTTAACTTAATACTCTAGATGCATGCTGGATAGCGATCGATGAGTGGAGTAATAGTAGTAGATGCAGGCAGGAGTCGGTCTACTTGTCTCGGACGTGATGCCTATATACATGATCATACCTAGATATTCTCATAACTATGCTCAATTCTGTCAATTGCTCAACAGTAATTTGTTCACCCACCGTAGAATACTTATGCTCTTGAGAGAAGCCACTAGTGAAACATATGGCCCCCGGGTCTCTTTCTCATCATATTAATCTCCATCACTTTATTATTGCTTTGCTTTTACTTTGCCTTTTACTTTTCACTTTGCATCTCTATACCAAAAATACCAAAACTATTATTTATCATCTCTATCAGATCTCACTTTCGTAAGTGACCGTGAAGGGATTGACAACCCCTAAGCGCGTTGGTTGCATTGAGCTATTGTTTTTGTGTAGGTACGAGGGACTCGCGCGTAGCCTCCTACTGGATTGATACCTTGGTTCTCAAAAACTGAGGGAAATACTTATGCTACTTTGCTACATCATCCTCTCCTCTTCGGGATCCGACGCAGTGCTCAAGAGGTAGCAAGAAGAATTTCTGGCGCCGTTGCCGGGGAGTCTACGCAAAAGTCAACATACCAAGTACCCATCACAATCCCTATCTCCCGCATTACATTATTTGCCATTAGCCTCTCATTTTCCTCTCCCCCACTTCACCCTTGCCGTTTTATTCGCCCTCTCTCTCTATCCTCCCTCTCTTTCTCTATTTGCCTCTTTTACCCGTTTGCCTTTTTTTTGCTCGCTTGTCGTCATGGCTAGTCTCATATATTCTCCGTTGTCTCCCGAGAATGAAGTTCTAAATTTTAAACAAAGGGAGGGAGAAAATCTAAAATATGCTTGGTATAGAATTTGCAATGCTCAAAATAGATCTACCAGGAAGAAATCTACTTCAATTCTTCTCCGCAATTTTTATGTAGGTGCTAGTCCTTGGTATAGATATATCCTTGATACCATTACCGGAGGGAATTTCTTGGGTAGCCATACTTTTGATTCTTATAATGCTATGATAGATTTATTTGGCTCACCACCTCTTTTGGTTAATGGAACTATGTTAACTTTGGAGCATGTTATGCAAAGACTTGAAATTATTGAAAATAAAGTTGCTACAATTGAATTAATTGAAAGTATAGATAAAAAGATCCACAATCAAATTACCCAATATGGATCTAAGGTAGGAATGACTTTGAAAAATATGAAGGAAAAGGAACCCATAGTTAGTGAGAAAATAAATCTAGATTCCACTAGAATCGATAAACTTGAGGGTATCATTACAAACTTGGGAACCGCTTTTTCTTCCGTAAATAATACTCCAAGTCCTCCTACTAAAATTGCCAGGCTTATGTATGTTCCTAAAAATAAGGGTGAATCATCTAGTAAGGAAACTGCGGATCTTAAATCTATAAGTATTCATCCCGATCTTTTGCTATCATTAAGGAACCAATTGCTACAAATGAATTTTTTGATCTTGTGCCTAAGAGTTTGATAATCACTAGAAAGAAAGAAATTCCTAAGGGAGATAGATGCCTCATTGAAGAATTGCCTACCAAAGATGGCAATACCTAGATCTATTCTTGCTTGTTATGCCTAGCTAGGGGCGTTAAACGATAGCGCTTGTTGGGAGGCAACCCAATTTTATTTTTATTCCTTGCGTTTTGCTCCTGTTTAGTAATAAATAAATTATTTAGCCTCTGTTTTGGTTGTGTTTTTTGTGCTTAATTAGTGTTTGTGCCAAGCAGAACCATTGGGAAGACTTGGGGAAAGTCTTGTTGAACTTGCTGTAAAAAACAGAAACTTTAGCGCTCACGAGAACTGCTGTCATTTTTATTTGGAGAGTGCTATTTAGTTAATTATTTTTTCAGGTGATTAATAGATAAATTCCTCACTTCCAGCAATTTATTTTAGAATTTTTGGGGTTCCAGATATTGAGCTAGCTACAGATTAGTACAGACTGTTCTGTTTTTAACAGATTCTGTTTTTCGTGTGATGTTTGCTTATTTTGATGAATCTATGGCTAGTAAAATAGTTTATAAACCATAGAGAAGTTGGAATACAGTAGGTTTGACACCAATATAAATAAATAATGATTTCATTACAGTACCTTGAAGTGGTCTTTTGTTTCCTTTCGCTAACGGAGCTCACGAGATTTTCTACTTTAAGTTTTGTGTTGTGAAGTTTTCAAGTTTTGGGTAAAGATTTGATGGATTATGGAACAAGGAGTGGCAAGAGCCTAAGCTTGGGGATGCCCATGGCACCCCCAAGATAATCTAAGGACACCTAAAAGCCAAAGCTTGGGGATGCCCCGGAAGGCATCCCCTCTTTCGTCTACTTCTATCGGTAACTTTACTTGGAGCTATATTTTTATTCACCACATGATATGTGTTTTGCTTGGAGCGTCTTTTATGATTTGATTCTTTGCTTGTTAGTGTAACACAATTGTCCTTGCTGTACACACCTTTCTAGAGAGCCATACATGATTTGGAATTTGATAGAATACTCTATGTGCTTCACTTATATCTTTTGAGCTCTATAGTTTTACTCTAGTGCTTCACTTATATCTTTTGAGTTTTATAGTTTTGCTCTAGTGCTTCACTTATATCTTTTAGAGCACGGTGGTGGATTTGTTTTATAGAAACTATTGATCTCTCATGCTTCACTTAGATTATTTTGAGAGTCTTAATAGCATGGTAATTTGCTTAATAATAATGTGCTTGGTATTCAAGATTTGTAAAACTTTCTTTTGAGTGCGTTGAATACTAAGAAAAATTGATGCTTGATAATTGTTTTGAGATATGAGGATGGTGATATTAGAGTCATGCTAGTTGAGTAGTTGTGAATTTGAGAAATGCTTGTGTTAAAGTTTGTGATTCCCGTAGCATGCACGTATGGTGAACCGTTATATGATGAAGTCGGAGCATGATTGATTTATTGATTGTCTTCCTTATAAGTGGCGGTCGGGGACGAGCGATGGTCTTTTTGTTGGGGAACGTTGCAGAAAACAAAACATTTCCTACGGTTTCACCAAGATCCATCTATGAGTTCATCTAGCAATGGGATGAGGAAGCGTTCAAAGAACGGGGGATGAGGAAGTCGTACTCAACGTGATCCAAATCACCGGAGATCCTAGCGCCGAACGGACGGCACCTCCGCATTCAACACACGTACGGTCAGCATGATGTCTCCTTCTTCTTGATCCAGCAAGGGGGAAGAAGAGGTTGAGGAAGATGGCTCCAGCAGCAGCACGACGGCGTGGTGGTGATGGAGCTGCAGTACTCCAGCAGGGCTTCGCCAAGCTCTATGGAGGAGGAGGAGGAGGTGTTGGAGAGGGAGAGGGAGGCACCAAAGGCAAAGGTAAGAGACCCTCCCTCCCCCCCACTATATATAGGGGGGCCAAGGGGGGCGCCGGCCCTAGGAGATGCAATCTCCTAGGGGGGCGGCGGCCAAGGGGTGGGGGGCTTGCCCCCCAAGCAAGGGGGCGCCACCCTTAGGGTTTCCCCACCCTAGGCGCATGGGCCCTAGGGGGAAGTGGCACCCCAGCCCACATTGGGCTGGATCCCTTCCCACTTCAGCCCATGGGGCCCTCCGGGATAGGTGGCCCCACCCGGTGGACCCCCCGGACCCTTCCGGTGGTCCCGGTACAATACCGGTGACCCCGAAACTTGTCCCGATGGCCGAAATAGCACTTCCTATATATAATTCTTTACCTCCGGACCATTCCAAAACTCCTCGTGACGTCCGGGATCTCATCCGGGACTCCGAACAACATTCGGGTTACTGCATATACATATCCCTACAACCCTAGCGTCACCGAACCTTAAGTGTGTAGACCCTACGGGTTCGGGAGACATGTAGACATGACCGAGATTGCTCTCCGGTCAATAACCAACAGCGGGATCTGGATACCCATGTTGGCTCCCACATGCTCCTCGATGATCTCATCGGATGAACCACGATGTCGAGGATTCAAGCAACCCCGTATACAATTCCCTTTGTCAATCGGTATGTTACTTGCCCGAGATTCGATCGTCGGTATCCCAATACCTCGTTCAATCTCGTCACCGGCAAGTCACTTTACTCGTACCGTAATGCATGATCCCGTGACCAGACACTTGGTAACTTTGAGCTCATAATGATGATGCATTACCGAGTGGGCCCAGTGATACCTCTCCGTCATACGGAGTGACAAATCCCAGTCTTGATCCGTGTCAACCCAACAGACACTTTCGGAGATACCCGTAGTATACCTTTATGGTCACCCAGTTACGTTGTGACGTTTGGTACACCCAAAGCACTCCTACGGTATCCGGGAGCTACACGATCTCATGGTCTAAGGAAAGGATACCTGACATTGGAAAAACTCTAGCAAACGAACTATACGATCTTGTGCTATGTTTAGGATTGGGTCTTGTCCTCACATCATTCTCCTAATGATGTGATCCCATTATCAATGACATCCCCATGTCCATAGCCAGGAAAACATGACTATCTGTTTATCAACGAGCTAGTTTACTAGAGGCTCACTAGGGACATATTGGTGTCTATTATTCACACATGTATTACGAATTCCGGATAACACAATTATAGCATGAATAAAGACAATTATCATGAACAAGGAAATATAATAATAATGCTTTTATTATTGCCTCTAGGGCATATTTCCAACAGTCTCCCACTTGCACTAGAGTCAATAATCTAGTTACATTGTGATGAATCGAACACCCATGGAATTCTGGTGTTGATCATGTTTTGCTCTAGGGAGAGGTTTAGTCAACGGATCTGCTACATTCAGGTCCGTATGTACTTTACAAATATCTATGTCTCCATCTTGAACATTTTCACGAATGGAGTTGAAGCGACGCTTGATGTGCCTGGTCTTCTTGTGAAACCTAGGCTCCTTGGCAAGTGCAATAGCTCCAGTGTTGTCACAGAAGAGTTTGATTGGCCCCGACGCATTGGGTATGACTCCTAGGTCGGTGATGAACTCCTTCACCCAAATTGCTTCATGCGCTGCCTCCGAGGCTGCCATGTACTCCGCTTCACATGTAGATCCCGCCACGACGCTCTGCTTGCAACTGCACCAGCTTACTGCCCCACCATTCAAAATATACACGTATCCGGTTTGTGACTTAGAGTCATCCAGATCTGTGTCGAAGCTAGCGTCGACGTAACCCTTTACGATGAGCTCTTCGTCACCTCCATAAACGAGAAACATTTCCTTAGTCCTTTTCAGGTACTTCAGGATATTCTTGACCGCTGTCCAGTGTTCCTTGCCGGGATTACTTTGGTACCTTCCTACCAAACTTACGGCAAGGTTTACATCAGGTCTGGTACACAGCATGGCATACATAATAGAACCTATGGCTGAGGCATAGGGGATGACACTCATCTCTTCTATATCTTCTGCCGTGGTCGGACATTGAGCTGAGCTCAATTTCTCACCTTGTAACACAGGCAAGAACCCCTTCTTTGACTGATCCATATTGAATTTCTTCAATATCTTATCAAGGTATGTGCTTTGTGAAAGACCTATGAGGCGTCTTGATCTATCTCTATAGATATTGATGCCTAATATATATGCAGCTTCTCCAAGGTCCTTCATTGAAAAACTCTTATTCAAGTAGGCCTTAATGTTGTCCAAGAGTTCTATATCATTTCCATCAAAAGTATGTCATCTACATATAATATGAGAGCTCCCACTCACTTTCTTGTAAACACAGGCTTCTCCATAAGTCTGTGTAAACCCAAACGCTTTGATCATCTCATCAAAGCGAATGTTCCAACTCCGAGATGCTTGCACCAGCCCATAAATCGAGCGTTGGAGCTTGCACACCTTGTCAGCATTCTTAGGATCGACAAAACCTTCCGGTTGCATCATATACAATTCTTCCTTAAGGAAACCATTAAGGAGTGCCGTTTTGACGTCCATTTGCCATATCTCATAATCATAGAATGCGGCAATTGCTAACATGATTCGGATGGACTTTAGCTTCGCTACCGGTGAGAAAGTCTCATCATAGTCAACCCCTTGAACTTGTCGATAACCCTTAGAGACAAGCCGAGCTTTATAGATGGTCACATTACCATCCGCGTCTGTCTTCTTCTTAAAGATCCATTTATTTTCTATGTCTTGCCGCTCAACAGGCAAGTCAGTCAAAGTCCATACTTCATTTTCATACATGGATCCTATCTCGGATTTCATGGCTTCTAGCCATTTGTCGAAATCCGGGCCCGCCATCGCTTCTTCATAGTTCGAAGGTTCACCGTTGTCTAACAACATGATTTCCAAGACAGGGTTGCCGTACCAATCTGGTGCGGAACGTGTCCTTGTGGACCTTCGAATTTCAGTAGGAGCTTGATCAGAAGTATCTTGATCATCATCATTAACTTCCTCTCTAGTCGGTGCAGGCACCTCAGGAACATTTTCTTGAGTTGCGCCATTTTTCGGTTCAAGAGGTAATACTTCATCAAGTTCTACTTTCCTCCCACTTACTTCTTTCGAGAGAAACTCTTTCTCTAGAAAGGATCCATTCTTGGCAACAAAGATCTTGCCTTCGGATCTGAGGTAGAAGGTATACCCAATAGTTTCTTTAGGGTATCCTATGAAGACGCATTTTTCCGACTTGGGTTCGCGCTTTTCAGGTTGAAGTTTCTTGACATAAGCATCGCATCCCCAAACTTTTAGAAACGACAGCTTAGGTTTCTTCCCAAACCATAATTCATATGGTGTCGTCTCAACGGATTTCGACGGAGCCCTATTTAAAGTGAATGCGGTAGTCTCTAAAGCATAGCCCCAAAAAGATAGCGGTAAATCGGTAAGAGACATCATAGATCACACCATATCTAATAGAGTGCGATTACGATGTTCGGACACACCATTACACTGAGGTGTTCCAGGCGGCGTGAGTTGTGAAACTATTCCACATTTTCTTAAGTGTGTGCCAAATTCGTGACTCAAGAATTCTCCTCCACGATCTGATTACAAAAACTTGATTTTTCTGTCACGTTGATTCTCAACCTCACTCTGAAATTCCTTGAACTTTTCAAAGGTTTCAGACTTGTGTTTCATTAAGTAGACATACCCATATCTACTCAAGTCATCAGTGAGGGTGAGAACATAACGATAGCCACCGCGAGCCTCAATGCTCATTGGACCGCACACATCAGTATGTATGATTTCCAATAAGTTGGTTGCTCGCTCCATTGTTCCTGAGAACGGAGTCTTGGTCATTTTACCCATGAGGCATGGTTCAAATGTGTCAAATGATTCATAATCAAGAGACTCTAAAAGTCCATCTGCATGGAGCTTCTTCATGCGTTTGACACCTATGTGATCAAGGCGGCAGTGCCACAAGTATGTGGGACTATCATTATCAACCTTACATCTTTTGGTATCCACACTATGAACATGTGTAGCATTACGCTTGAGATTCATTAAGAATAAACCATTCACCATCGGAGCATAGCCATAAAACATATCTCTCATATAAATAGAACAACCATTATTCTCGGATTTAAATGAGTAGCCATCTCGAATTAAACGAGATCCCGATACAATGTTCATGCTCAAAGCTGGCACTAAATAACAATTATTAAGGTTTAAAACTAATCCTGAAGGTAAATGTAGAGGTAGCGTGCCGACGGCGATCACATTGACCTTGGAACCATTCCCGACGCGCATTGTCACCTCGTCCTTTGCCAGTCTCCGCTTATTGCGCAGCTCCTGCTTTGAGTTACAAATGTGAGCAACTGCACCGGTATCAAATACCCAGGAGCTACTACGAGTACTGGTAAGGTACACATCAATTACATGTATATCACATATACCTTTTGTTTTGCCGGCCTTCTTGTCTGCTAAGTATTTGGGGCAGTTCCGCTTCCACTGACCACTTCCCTTGCAATAAAAGCACTCAGTCTCGGGCTTGGGTCCATTCTTTGGCTTCTTCCCGGCAGCTTGCTTGCCGGGCGCGGCAACTCCCTTGCCGTCCTTCTTGAAGTTCTTTTTACCCTTGCCCTTCTTGAACTTAGTGGTTTTATTGACCATCAACACTTGATGTTCCTTCTTGACTTCTACCTCTGCTGATTTCAGCATTGAAAATAACTCAGGAATGGTCTTTTCCATCCCCTGCATATTGAAGTTCATCACAAAGCTCTTGTAGCTTGGTGGAAGCGACTGGAGGATTCTGTCAATGACTGCGTCATCCGGGAGATTAACTCCCAGCTGAGTCAAGCGGTTATGTAACCCAGACATAGTGAGTATGTGCTCACTGACAGAACTATTTTCCTCCATCTTACAGCTGAAGAATTTGTCGGAGACTTCATATCTCTCGACCCGGGCATGAGCTTGAAAAACCATTTTCAGCTCTTCGAACATCTCATATGCTCCATGTCTCTCAAAACGCTTTTGGAGCCCCGGCTCTAAGCTGTAAAGCATGCCGCACTGAACGAGGGAGTAGTCATCAGCACGTGTCCGCCAAGCGTTCATAATGTCTTGGTTCTGTGGGACGGGTGCGTCACCTAGCGGTGCTTGTAGGACATATTCTTTCTTGGCAGCTATGAGGATGATCCTCAGGTTCCGGACCCAGTCCGTATAGTTGCTACCATCGTCTTTCAGCTTGGTTTTATCTAGGAACGCGTTGAAGTTGAGGAGTACGTTGGCCATTTGATCTACAAGACATATTGTAAATAATTTAGACTAAGTTCATGATAATTAAGTTCATCTAATCAAATTATTCAATGAACTCCCACTCAGATAGACATCCCTCCAGTCATCTAAGTATAACATGATCCGAGTTAACTAGGCCGTGTCCGATCATCACGTGAGACGAACTAGTCAACATCGGTGAACATCTTCATGTTGATCGCATCCTCTATACGACTCATGCTCGACCTTTCGGTCTTTTGTGTTCCGAGGCCATGTCTGTACATGCTAGGCTCATCAAGTCAACCTAAGTGTTTGCATGTGTAAATCTGTCTTACACCCGTTGTATGTGAACGTTGGAATCTAACACCCGATCATCACGTGGTGCTTCGAAACAACAAACTGTCGCAACGGTGCACAGTTAGGGGGAACACTTTCTTGAAATTATTATGAGGGATCATCTTATTTACTACCGTCGTTCTAAGTAAACAAGATGTACAAAACATGATAAACATCACATGCAATCAAATAATAATAGTGACAAGATATGGCCAATATCACATAGCTCCTTTGATCTCCATCTTGGGGCTCCATGATCATCCTGTCACCGGCATGACACCATGATCTCCATCATCATGATCTCCATCATCATGATCTCCATCATCGTGTCTCCATGAAGTTGCTCGCCAACTATTACTTCTACTACTATGGCTAACGCGTTTAGCAATAAAGTAAAGTAATTTACATGGCGTTTCTCAATGACACGCAGGTCATACAAAAAATAAAGACAACTCCTATGGCTCCTGCCGGTTATCATACTCATCGACATGCAAGTCGTGATTCCTATTACAATAGCATGAACATCTCATACATCACATATATATCTTTCATCATTCATCACAACTTTGGCCATATCACATCACAGAACACTTGCTGCAAAAACAAGTTAGACGTCCTCTAATTGTTGTTGCAAGTTTTACGTGGCTGAAATAGGGTTCTAGCAAGAACGTTTTCTTACCTACGTGAAAGCCACAACATGATTTGTCAACTTCTATTTACCCTTCATAAGGACCCTTTTCATCAAATCCGCTCCAACTAAAGTGGGAGAGACAGACACCCGCCAGCCACCTTATGCAACTAGTGCATGTTAGTCGGTGGAACCGGTCTCACGTAAGCGTACGTGTAAGGTTGGTCCGGGCCGCTTCATCCCACAATACCGTTGAAGCAAGATAAGACTAGTAGCGGCAAGAAAGTTGACAACATCTACGCCCACAACAAATTGTGTTCTACTCGCGCAAGAAGAACTACGCATAGACCTAGCTCATGATGCCACTATTGGGGAACGTTGCAGAAAACAAAAATTTTCCTACGGTTTCACCAAGATCCATCTATGAGTTCATCTAGCAACGAGTGATTGGATTGCATCTACATACCTTTGTAGATCACGCGCGGAAGCGTTCAAAGAACGGGGATGAGGAAGTCGTACTCGACGTGATCCAAATCACCGGAGATCCTAGCGCCGAATGGTCGGCACCTCCGCGTTCAACACACGTACGGTCAGCGTGACGTCTCCTTCTTCTTGATCCAGCAAGGGGGAAGAAGAGGTTGAGGAAGATGGCTCCAGTAACAGCACGATGGCGTGGTGGTGATGGAGCTGCAGTACTCCGGCAGGGCTTCGCCAAGCTCTATGGAGGAGGAGGAGGTGTTGGAGAGGGAGAGGGAGGCACCAAAGGCAAAGGTAAGAGACCCTCCCTCCCCCCCCTATATATAGGGGGGCCAAGGGGGGGCGCCGGCCCTAGGAGATGCAATCTCCTAGGGGGGCGGCGGCCAAGGGGTGGGGGGCTTGCCCCCCAAGCAAGGGGGCGCCCCCCTTAGGGTTTCCCCACCCTGGGCGCATGGGCCCTAGGGGGAAGTGGCGTCCCAGCCCACTTTGGGCTGGATCCCTTCCCACTTCAGCCCATGGGGCCCTCCGGGATAGGTGGCCCCACCCGATGGACCCCCGGGACCCTTTCGATGGTCCCGGTACAATACCGGTGACACCGAAACTTGTCCCGATGGCCGACATAGCACTTCATATATATAATTCTTTACCTCCGGACCATTCCGAAACTTCTCATGACGTCCGGGATCTCATCCGGGACTCCGAACAACATTCGAGTTACTGCATATACATATCCCTACAACCCTAGCGTCACCGAACCTTAAGTGTGTAGACCCTACGGGTTCGGGAGACATGTAGACATGACCGAGATTGCTCTCCGGTCAATAACCAACAGCTGGATCTAGATACCCATGTTGGCTCCCACATGCTCCTCAATGATTTCATCGGATGAACCACGATGTCGAGGATTCAAGCAACCCCGTATACAATTCCCTTTGTCAATCGGTATGTTACTTGCCCGAGATTCGATCGTCGGTATCCCAATACCTCGTTCAATGTCGTCACCGGCAAGTCACTTTACTCGTACCGTAATGCATGATCCCGTGACCAGACACTTGGTCACTTTGAGCTCATAATGATGATGCGTTACCGAGTGGGCCCAGTGATACCTCTTCGTCATACGGAGTGACAAATCCCAGTCTTGATCCGTGTCAACCCAACAGACACTTTCGGAGATACCCGTAGTATACCTTTATGGTCACCCAGTTACGTTGTGACGTTTGGTACACCCAAAGCACTCCTACGGTATCCGGGAGCTACAGGATCTCATGGTCTAAGGAAAGGATACCTGACATTGGAAAAACTCTAGCAAACGAACTATACGATCTCGTGCTATGTTTAGGATTGGGTCTTGTCCATCACATCATTCTCCAAATGATGTGATCCCGTTATCAATGACATCCCCATGTCCATAGCCAGGAAAACATGACTATCTGTTGATCAACGAGCTAGTTAACTAGAGGCTCACTAGGGACATATTGGTGTCTATTATTCACACATGTATTATGAATTCCGGATAACACAATTATAGCATGAATAAAGACAATTATCATGAACAAGGAAATATAATAATAATGCTTTTATTATTGCCTCTAGGGCATATTTCCAACACTTTTGCTACCAATCTATACCCCTAGGAGCATGCGCGTAATACTTTGCTTTGATAACTTCTAGATTTTTGCAATAAGTATATTACTTCTTTTTGACTAATGTTGAGTCCATGGATTATACGCACTTTCCTTCCTTGCACCATTGCTAGCCTCTCTAATACCGCGCACTTTTCGCCGGTATCATACACCCACCAAATACCTTCCTCAAAACAGCCACCATACCTACCTATCATGGCATTTCCATAGCCATTCCGAGATATATTGCCATGCAACTTTCCACCATTCCGTTCATTATGACACGCTCCATCATTGTCATATTGCTAGCATGATCATGTAGTTGACATCGTATTTGTGGCAAAACCACCGTTCATAATTCTTTCATACATGTCACTCTTGATTCATTGCATATCCCGGTACACCGCCGGAGGCATTCATATAGAGTCATATTTTGTTCTAAGTATTGAGTTGTAATTGTTGAGTTGTAAGAAAAATAAAAAGTGTGACGATCATCATTTTTAGAGCATTGTCCCAAGTGAGGAAAGGATGATGGAGAATATGATTCCCCCAAAAGTCGGGATGAGACTCCGGACGAAAAATAAAAAAAAGAGGCCATAAAGAAGAGAAAAGGCTCAAAAAATGAGAGAAAAAGAGAAAAGGGACAATGTTACTATCCTTTTACCACACTTGTGCTTCAAAGTAGCACCATGATCTTCATGATAGAGAGTCTCTCATTCTGTCACTTTCATATACTAGTGGGAATTTTTCATTATAGAACTTAGTGGGCAAGCGAGTTGGATGCACACCCACTTAGTTTCTTTTTGAGCTTTCATACACTTATAGCTCTAGTGCATCCATTGCATGGCAATACCTACTCACTCACATTGATATCTATTGATGGGCATCTCCATAGCTCGTTGATACGCCTAGTTGATGTGAGACTATCTTCCCCTCTTTTTGTCTTCTCCACAACCACCATTCTATTCCACATATAGTGCTATATCCATGGCTCATGCTCATGTATTACTTGAAGATCGAAAAAGTTTTGAAAATGTCAAAAGTATGAAACAATTGCTTGGCTTGTCATCGGGGTTGTGCATGATTTAAATACTTTGTGTGGTGGAGATAGAGCATAGCCAGACTATATGATTTTGTAGGGATAGCTTTCTTTGGCCATGTTATTTTGCGAAGACATAATTGCTTTATTAGTATGCTTGAAGTATTATTATTTTTATGTCAACATGAACTTTTGTCTTGAATCTTTTGAATCTGAATATTCATACCACAATTAAGAAGATTTACATTGAAATTATGCCAAGTAGCACTTCGCATCAAAAATTCTGTTTTATCATTTACCTACTCGAGGACGAGCAGGAATTAAGCTTGGGATGCTTGATACGTCTTCAACGTATCTATAATTTTTGATTGCTCCATGCTATATTACCTACTGTTTTGGACTATATTGGGCTTTATATTCCGCTTTTACATTATTTTTGGGACTAACCTATTAACCGGAGGCCCAGCCAGAATTGTTGTTTTTTCCCTATTGAAGTGTTTCGGGGAAACAGAATATCAAACGGAGTCCAAACGGAATGAAACCTTCGGGAACGTGATTTTCTCACCGAATACAACTCAAGAGACTTGGACCCTACGTCAAGCTAATTAACAGGAGGCCACGAGGTAGGGGGCGCGCCTGCGCGCCTGCCCCCCCCCAGGCGCGCCCTCCACCCTCGTGGCCCCCCTGTTGCTCCACCGACGTACTTCTTCCTCCTATATATACCTACGTACCCCCAAACGATCAGACACGGAGCCAAAAACCTAATAACACCGCCGCAACTTTCTGTATCCACGAGATCCCATCTTGGGGCCTGTTCCAGAGCTCCGACGGAGGAGGCATCAATCACGGAGGGCTTCTACATCATCATCCAAGCCCCTCCGATGAAGTGTGAGTAGTTCACTTCAGACCTACGGGTCCATAGTTAGTAGCTAGATGGCTTCTTCTCTCTTTTTGGATCTCAATACAATGTCCCCCCTCTCTCGTGGAGATCTATTCGATGTAATCTTCTTTTTGCGGTGTGTTTGTTGAGACTGATGAATTGTGGGTTTATGATCAAGTCTATCTATGAATAATATTTGAATCTTCTCTGAATTATTATATGTATGATTGGTTATCTTTGCAAGTCTCTTCAAATTATCAATTTGGTTTGGCCTACTAGATTGGTTGTTCTTGCCATGGGAGAAGTGCTTAGCTTTGGGTTCGATCTTGCGGTGTCCTTTCCCAGTGACAGAAGGGGCAGCAAGGCACGTATTGTATTGTTGCCATCGAGGATAACAAGACGGGTTTTTTTATCATATTGCATGAAACTATCCCTCTACATCATGTCATCTTGCTTAAGGCGTTACTCTGTTTTTAACGTAACACTCTAGATGCATGCTAGATAGCGGTCGATGAGTGGAGTAATAGTAGTAGATGCAGGCAGGAGTCGGTCTAGTTGTCTCGGACGTGATGCCTATATACATGATCATACCTAGATATTCTCATAACTATGCTCAATTCTGTCAATTGCTCAATAGTAATTTGTACACCCGCCGTAGAATACTTATGCTCTTGAGAGAAGCCACTAGTGAAACCTATGGCCCCCGGGTCTTTGTCTCATCATATTAATCTCCATCACTTTATTATTGCTTTGCTTTTACTTTGCCTTTTACTTTTCACTTTGCATCTCTATACCAAAATACCAAAAATATTATTTATCATCTCTATCAGATCTCACTTTCGTAAGTGATCGTGAAGGGATTGAAAACCCCTAAGCGCGTTGGTTGCGTTGAGCTATTGTTTTTGTGTAGGTACGAGGGACTCGCGCGTAGCCTCCTATTGGATTGATACATTGGTTCTCAAAAACTGAGGGAAATACTTACGCTACTTTGCTGCATCATCCTCTCCTCTTCGGGGAAATCCAACGTAGTGCTCAAGAGGTAGCAGCAACCTAGCTCAGGCAAATGCATAACGATACGCGCCACTGGGTCTGGCCCGAGCGGCTTGGGGATGATGCAGGCCGAGGGGCGCCCCCAGCAAGGTAAGCTAAAGACATAAACAAGGATACATGCAACATGGACGAACCCACGCGGCCTGGGAATGATGCAGCCCTGGGGGCGCTCCCAGCTGAATGAACTTGGAAAATGTCACCTGGTTCTGTTGATGAAGGAGAGTTGGGGCAGCTAAAGGTATGCGACGAAGGGGCTACTCCTCATGAGCCACTAGGGCCCTGAGCCTCGGGAGGCACTGGGGGTCCAGGGGGTTCCTTGAGGACCGTCTTCATCTCTGTCAGTGCAGCGTGGTGCCTGGCCTCCTGAGCTGCCAGGATGCTCCGCAGGTTGCGCTGATAGGCGGTTGCCACGCTCAGTAGGCCAAAAGGCATGCGAACGTAGCTGTGAGGCGGGCCCTCGCAGCGTCCCACGCGCGAAGGCCAGAAAAGCTCCTGAGAGGCGGCTTACTTGAGCCCTGGGACGTCGATGCAGACGCGCAGCCCGACATCCTCGCCTGGATGGGGAGTTGTGCCTGGTGAGCGGCGGCCGCCGCACATGGCCCTTGCATCTTGTAGTTCCTGAGTGGTCTTTGTGATGAACTCCTGAACGGTGGGCACTCTTGACATGTGTTCTCCTGAGGGAACGTGCCGCGAAGCACGCCTCCAAGTGGTGCCCAAGCGCCTCCCTCGTGATGTTGGCAAAGTCTGAGGCCCTCCAGAGGAGAGCCCCCGAGCCCTGTCTGAGAGGGGTGCTGGGCGCGCTTTCCTATGCGATGGAGGGAGGCGCCCCAGGCACGGGCACCGATCCTGACGAGGCGCCGCTTGCCTAAGGCCCTGCGTGGCGCAGCTGCTTCTTCTTCTTGGGGGTGGCCTCAGGAGGGTGCTCGCCCTAGCTGCCGGGGTTGTCGATTGCTGCAGCTTGGAAGGCATGCTCGAGGGAGCACACCGCGTCTCTTTCCTCACACGGGACTGTGATGATTCCGCCGCTTCCCAGCATCTTGAGGACATTGTAGCCGTGATGGGCCACTGCCATGAACTTGGCCAGGGATGGATACCTGAGGATGACGTTGTATGGCAGGCGGATGTAAGCGACGTCAAAGTCGATGTGTTTGATGCAGTAGTTGTTGCGTTCTCCGAAGGTAACGAGGAGGCGGACCTACCCGATCAGGGTAGTAGAGCCGTCGGTCACTCCTGAGAAAGGCTTGGTAGGCTAAAGCTAGTCATATTGCACTTGGAGGTTGTCGAACGTGTTGACAGATAGGACATTGAGCCCTGCGCCACCGTCGATGAGGGTCTTGGTAACTTGCACGTTGCTGATGACTGGTGAACAAAGCATTGCGAGGACGCCTGTAGTAGTTGCGCACTTGAGCTGATATGTCGAACTGAACGTGATGGGGCACTAGGACCATTTGAGCGGGCGTGTGGCCTCGAGCTTGGGGAGGGATGCATTCACTTCGCGAGCAAACTGTTTGAAGATACGCCGCGAGGCTGGGGCTTGAGCTCCGCCCAAGATGCAGGTGATAGCGCGCGGCTCCTGGAAGCCCCCAGCCCTCGTCTTGATGGTGGTCGCCATTCCTTCTGGGTGGTGGCGGTAGTGAAGGAAGGCCAGCGTTACCTTGAGGACGATCCTCACGAGGCTGGTCCCTCTAGGCACCCTCGTGAGGCTGATCCTGCCAGCGGTCCTCACGAGGCCGGTCGCACCACTCCTGGCACGGGCCACGGTCGTCCCAGCGTCCGCCACCACGTCCTTCTCCTCGGTCATAGCCCCGGTCGCTGCGCTCGGGGCGTCGACCAAGGCGTCCTTCTCGAATGGCTCTGAGCTCTTGACAGTCGCTGGTGTTGTGGGTATGCAGGTTATGGAAGGCACAGAACGGTCAACTGCTCTTGGATGACTCGGGCTGGTCTCTGCCGTTCTTGGTGCCCGGTTCCGCCGCGAGCACGGCTGCTCCCTTGCGCTTCACGTCCTTGGCCTTGGCTTTCTTCTCCACCGGGTCCGTAGCCAGGGAGATCGAGGAGGGAGAGGCGCCCCTCCTCAGCTCTGGCGCACTTAGTCGCCAGGTTGAACAACTACAGAGATGTGCACAACTCCAAGTGGATGGCAAGCTCCTCCTTCATCTTGACGTCACGGACGCCATCAGAGAACGCAGAGATGATGGCTTCGTCCATCACCTTGGGGATCTTGAGACGAACGTTGTTGAAGCGCTAGATGTACTTCTGGAGGGTCTCTCCTGGTTGTTGCTTGATGCGACGTAGGTCACCCGCGGCCGGGGGGCGGTCGCGAGTGCCCTGGAAGTTGGCGACAAAGCGGTCGCGCATCTCGTCCCAGGAGGAGATCGAGCTGAAGGAAATATGCCCTAGAGGCAATAATAAAGTTATTATTTATTTCCTTATATCATGATAAATGTTTATTATTCATGCTAGAATTGTATTAACCGGAAACATAATACATGTGTGAATACATAGACAAACAGTATGTCACTAGTATGCCTCTACTTGACTAGCTCGTTGAATCAAAGATGGTTAAGTTTCCTAGCCATAGACATGAGTTGTCATTTGATTAACGGGGTCACATCATTAGAGAATGATGTGATTGACTTGACCCATTCCGTTAGCATAGCACTTGATCATTTAGTTTGTTGCTATTGTTTTCTTCATGACCTATACATGTTCCTATGACTATGAGATTATGCAACTCCCGTTTACCGGAGGAACACTTTGTGTGCTACCAAACGTCACAACGTAACTGGGTGATTATAAAGGTGCTCTACAGGTGTCTCCGAAGGTACTTGTTGGGTTGGCGTATTTCGAGATTAGGATTTGTCACTCCGATTGTCGGAGAGGTATCTCCGGGCCCACTCGGTAATGCACATCACTATAAGCCTTGCAAGCATTGCAACTAATGAGTTAGTTGCGGGACGATGTGTTACGGAACGAGTAAAGAGACTTGCCGGTAACGAGATTGAACTAGGTATTGAGATACCGACGATTGAATCTCGGGCAAGTAACATGCCGATGACAAAAGGAACAACGTATGTTGTTATGTGGTTTGACCGATAAAGATCTTCGTAGAATATGTAGGAGCCAATATGAGCATCCAGGTTCCGCTATTGGTTATTGACCGGAGACATGTCTCGGTCATGTCTACATAGTTCTCGAACCCGTAGGGTCCGCACGCTTAAAGTTCGATGACGGTTATATTATGAGTTTATGTGTTTTGATGTACCGAAGGAGTTCAGAGTCCCAGATGAGATCGGGGACATGACGAGGAGTCTCTAAATGGTTGAGACGTAAAGATCGATATATTGGACGACTATATTCGGACATCGGAAAGGTTCCGAGTGATTCGGGTATTTTCGGGAGTACCGGGGAGTTACAGGAATTCGTATTGGGCCTTAATGAGCCATACGGGAAAGGAGATAAAGGCCTCAAAGGGTGGCCGCACCCCTCCCCATGGTCTGGTCCGAATTGGACAAGGGAGGGGGGGCACCCCCTTCCTTCCTTCTCCTTTTCCCTTCCCTTTCCTTCCCTCCTACTCCTACTACTTGGAAGGGCTCCTAGTTCTACTAGGAAAGGGGCAATCCTACTCCCGGTGGGAGTAGGACTCCCCTAGGGCGCGCCATAGAGAGGGCCGGCCCCTCCCCTCCTCCACTCCTTTATATACGTGGCCAGGGGGCACCCCATAGACACAACAATTGATCCCTTGGATCTCTTAGCCGTGTGCGGTGCCCCCTCCACCATAATCCACCTCGGTCATATCGTAGCGGTGCTTAGGCGAAGCCCTGCGTCGGTAGAACATCATCATCGTCACCACGCCGTCGTGCTGATGGAACTCTTCCTCAAAGCTCAACTGGATCGGAGTTCGAGGGACGTCATCGAGTTGAACGTGTGCAGAACTCGGAGGTGTCGTGCGTTCGGTACTTGATCGGTCGGATCATGAAGTCGTACGACTACATCAACCGCGTTGTGCTAACGCTTCCACTTTCGGTCTACGAGGGTACGTGGACAACACTCTCTCCTCTCGTTGCTATGCATCACCATGATCTTGCGTGTGCGTAGGAATTTTTTTGAAATTACTACGTTCCCCAACAGTGGTATTAGAGCCAGGTTTTATGCGTTGATGTAATATGCACGAGTAGAACACAAGTGAGTTGTGGGCGATATAAGTCATACTGCTTACCAGCATGTCACACTTTGGTTCGGCGGTATTGTTGGATGAAGCGGCCCGGACCGACATTACGCGTACACTTACGCGAGACTGGTTTTACCACCGTGCTATGCACACAGGTGACTAGCGGGTGTCAGTTTCTCCAACTTTAGTTGAACTGAGTGTGGCTACGCCCGGTCCTTGAGAAGGTTAAAGCAGCACCAACTTGACAAACTATCGTTGTGGTTTTGATGCGTAGGTAAGAATGGTTCTTGCTAAGCCCGTAGCAGCCACGTAAAACTTGCAACAACAAAGTAGAGAACGTCTAACTTGTTTTTGCAGGGCATGTTGTGATGTGATATGGTCAAGACGTGATGAGATATAAGTTGTTGTATAAGATGATCATGTTTTTTTGAAGTTATCGGCAACTAGCAGAAGCCTTATGGTTGTCTCTTTATTGCATAAGATGCAAGCGCCAAATAATTGCTTTACAATTATCGCTATGCGATAGCAATAGTTGCAAGAGCAATAGTTGGCGAGATGACCATGTGACGACACATTGATATAGATCAAGATGATGGAGATCATGGTGTCATGCCGGTGACGATGGAAATCATGACGATGTTTTGGAGATGGATATCAAAGGCACAAGATGATGATGGCCATGTCATGTCACATATTTTGATTGCATGTGATGTTTATCTTTTATGCATCTTATCTTGCTTTAATTGACGGTAGCATTATAAGATGATCTCTCACTAAATTTCAAGATAAAAGTGTTCTCCCTGAGTATGCACCGTTGCCAAAGTTCGTCCTGCCCAGACACCACGTGATGATCGGGTGTGATAAGCTCTACGTCCATCTACAACGGGTGCAAGCCAGGTTTGCACACACAGAATACTCAGGTTAAACTTGACGAGCCTAGCATATGCAGATATGGCCTCGGAACACGGAGACCAAAAGGTCGAGCGTGAATCATATAGTAGATATGATCAACATAAGTGATGTTCACCATTGAAAGCTACTCCATTTCACGTGATGATCGGTTATGGTTTAGTTGATTTGGATCACGTGATCACTTAGAGGATTAGAGGGATGTCTATCTAAGTGGGAGTTCTTAAGTAATATGATTAATTGAACTTAAATTTATCATGAACTTAGTCCTGGTAGTATTAGCATATCTATGCTGTAGATCAATAGCTCGCGTTTAGCTCCCCTGTTCTATTTTTGATATGTTCCTAGAGAAAACTAAGTTGAAAGATGTTATTAGCAATGATGCGGATTGGATCCGTGATCTGAGGTTTATCCTCATTGCTGCACAGAAGAATTATGTCCTTGATGCACCGCTAGGTGACAGACCTATTGCAGGAGAAGATGCAGACGTCATGGACATTTGGCTAGCTCAATATGATGACTACTTGATAGTTTAGTGCACCATGCTTAACAGCTTAGAATCGGGACTTCAAAGACGTTTTGAACATCATGGATCATATGGATGTTCCAGGAGTTGAAGTTAATATTTCAAGCAAATACCCGAGTTGAGAGATATGAAGTCTCCAACAAGTTCTATAGCTAAAAGATGGAGGATAATAGCTCAAACAGTGAGCATGTGTTCAGATTGTCTGGGTACTACAATCGCTGAATCAAGTGGGAGTTAATCTTCCAGATAAAATAGTGATTAACAGAATTCTCTAGTCACCATTACCAAGTTAGTATAACTTCGTGATGAACTATAGTATGCAAGGGATGATGAAAACAATTCCCGAGCTTTTCATGATGATGAAATCGATGAAGGTAGAAATCAAGAAAGAGCGTCAAGTGTTGATGATTAACAAGACCACTAGTTTCAAGAAAAGGGCAAAGGGAAAGAAAGGGAACTTCAAGAAGAACGGCAAGCAAGTTTCTGCTCAAGTGAAGAAGCCCAAGTCTGGACCTAAGCCTAAGACTAAGTGCTTCTACTGCAAAGGGACTGGTCACTAAAAGCGGAACTGCCCCAAGTATTTGGCGGATAAGAAGGATGGCAAAGTGAACAATGCTATATTTGATATACATGCAATTGATGTGTACTTTACTAGTGTTTATAGCAACCCCTCGGTATTTGATACTGGTTCAGTTGCTAAGAATAGTAACTCAAAACAGGAGTTGCAGAATGAACAGAGACTAGTTAAGGGTGAAGTGACGATGTGTATTGGAAATGGTTCCAAGATTGATATGATCATCATCGCACACTCCCTATACTTTCGGGATTAGTGTTAAACCTAAAATAAATGTTATTTAGTGTTTGCGTTGAGCATGAATATGATTGGATCATGTTTATTGCAATACGGTTATTCATGTAAGTTAGAGAATAATTGTTGTTCTGTTTACATGAATAAAACCTTCTATGGTCATACACCCAATGAAAATGGTTTGTTGGATCTCGATCGTAGTGATACACATATTCATAATATTGAAGCCAAAAGATGCAAAGTTAATAATGATAGTGCAACTTATTTGTGGCATTGCCGTTTAGGTCATATTGGTGTAAAGCGCATGAAGAAACTCCATGCCGATGGCTTTTGGAATCACTTGATTATGAATCATTTTGATGCTTGCGAACCATGCCTCATGGGCAAGATGACTAAGACTCCATTCTCCGGAACAATGGAGCAAGCAACTGACTTATTGGAAATAATACATACTGATGTATGCAGTCCAATGAATGTTGAGGCTCGCGACGGCTATCGTTATTTTCTGACCTTCACAGATGATTTGAGCAGATATGGGTATATCTACTTGATGAAACATAAGTCTGGAACATTTGAAAAGTTCAAAAAACTTCGGAGTGAAGTGGAAAATCATCGTGACAAGAAAATAAAGTTTCTACGATCTGATCATAGAGACAAATATTTGAGTTATGAGTTTGGTCTTCAATTAAAACAATGTGGAGTAGTTTCACAAAATTGTGCCACCTGGAACACCACAACATAATGGTGTGTCCGAACGTCATAACTGTACTATTATTGGATATAGTGATTTTTTTTGAAATTACTACGTTCCCAACACGAGCCTGGAGGCAGGTTCAGGAGCCAGGAGCGGGCGCCATCCTTGAGGGCCATGGGACCAGTTCGCCATGACTTTCTCGTCGCCGTTGGCCGCCTCGATGCTCAACTCGTAGAGCTGCAGGAACTCCACGGGGTCAGGGGTGCCGTCATAGCGAGGAGGAAGATCTGGCTTCAACTTGCCCGGCCAGGCGACGCTACGCAGCTCGGGGGTGAAGGCGCGGCAGCCAGCCGTGGTCATTAGGGCCCTCCTTGGAGGTGGAAGTTGGTCTTGGCGCCCGTGCGTTGCTACGGCAAGTGGCGTGGGGCCTTGCCGCAGCAAACTATCCTGGCGCAGCGGTGCGAGGAGTGGCGGAGCGTTTTCTTGCGGCCGAGGGACTTCTTGACAGCTTCTTTCTTCACGCGCAGGCGCCGGGCACGGTGGGTCATGCCGTGGAGCCGCGCACCTTGGCGCTAGGGCGCCGTCTTGGTGCAGAGGTGGTGGAGGTGCTTCATGAGCTATGTCGCCCGTGGCTGGCGAAGGGCGAGGCAGAGAGAGGGACGGCGCAGGGGAGCCCCTGCAGCGCGGACAAGCTCGGCGATGCGGTCAAGCCAGTCCTTGTAGAGGTCGTCGACTGGGCGGTAGCGCAGGAGCTCGTGCGCCATGAGGAGCGCGATTCGTGCGTCCGTGGGAACGCGACGAGCGTGAGACGACGAACCGGCGGGAGTCAGTGATGGAGTGGCGGTGCGGCCGTCCTGTCGCACCGAGGGGTGCAGCGAGGATGCTTGCTACTCGTTCCCCGCTGCGCCGGTGGCGGTGTTGGCGGCAGGCGATGGAGAGCGACGGGGTGGCCCGCTGACAGGGTCCGTCTGAGCAACGTGGGTGGCGAGGGCAGCCCGACGCTCAGCGCGGGCACGGCGTGCGCCATGGAGACGATGAAACGACGTGACAGGAGCAACGGAAGGGGAGCTTCGGCGCACCCCTACCTGGTGCGCCAAATGTCGGATCACGGGTTCCGGCAGAACCCTTAAGGTTCGAACACTGGGGTGCGCGCGAAGATTTCCCCTCTACTGATCCACGTCCTAACTCAGCTAAGATCTTACGAACTAACTCGACGAACTCGCAACACAAAGGACATGAGATTTATACTGGTTCGGGCCACCGTTGTGATGTAATACCCTACTCCAGTGTGTGGTGGTGGATTGCCTCTTGGGCTGAGGATGAACAGTACAAGGGGAAGAACAACCTCCTGAAGAGAGGTGTTCTTGTGCTCGGTGAACTTGTGGTTGTTCTGGTCTCTCTCGATCTGACCCCCTAGCTATGGTGGTGGCTAGTCCTATTTATAGAGGCCCTGGTCCTCTCCCCAAATATTGAGCGGGAAGGGAGCCAACAACGGCCAATTTGAAAGGGGACAGCTAGTACAGCTTATCCTGACAAAAATGGTCTTCGCCTGCAAAAGGCTCTGGTGGTGACGCCGCCTTGGGATCCATGGTGACCTCCGTCTTGCCGCCCTACTGGTTTTGGTCTCGTTGCGCCAATATGGAAACCTTTGCTTGATGCCTCGGTACTCCGCGCCTGTGCTTGCCCACTTAGCACCAAAGAGGAAACAAGGACGCTGCGCGCGCTGGCGCCCGCCTGGCGCCCGCTTGGTCTCGATCGTCATGGCTCACGTCACGAGAACCTCGTGAGGTTTGCCTTGCCTTGATCTCTCTGCCCTTTGCGAGCTTGCCTAGCGAGGCCACTCCTGAGGAGGTCTTGCACCGTCTGCCTCGCGAGGCTTGGCCCCTCGCGAAGGTCTTGAATGCCTTGTTGATGAAGATGGGTCATACAGGCCTGCTAGCAAAGCCACGCCATGGGCTGCAAGCAGGCAAGTCTGGGGATCCCCGTTCCCAAAACGCCGACAGCAGCCGTGGCGGTGCCCTTCCAAACCAAGAAGTCGCCGATGAGAACTAAACGATCAATGTATCAGTGCAGAGCGCTCGCATGAGCGAGTGAGAGACTACGAGCTCCGCTAGATCCGCATTAACGATGTGTGACGTGACACCCTATTTGCGGAGCTCGAGGACAAAGAGGAGGACGACAAGGCCGCCGCCTACCAGGTTGATAGAGATGCAATGGATTCGGCCACAGGCAATGACGATTAGGCCGGCAGCTCTGGGGTGATCAACCTCACCTCAGTAGGATTTAGAGTAGTTTTTAATGATCTCTTTTGCATTGTAAAAATGCAGAACTACTGTCTATCAACATTGCATGGATCTAGATATTTTTTTTATCATTTCTGGTGTTTGTTATACGTTTCTTAATGAAACACTTGTATTTCATTTAAGACACGGCTAGGTCATCGGTTACAACACGGGTTACATCATCATGATAGTTATCGAGCCACACACATTTATTGTTAGTAGTTATCCCTGCACCCAACAATGTCGGCACATATGCTGCCTTGTTGCAATCACATTGAACATGCACCACACACGCCTGAAAGAACCGAGTTTCGATCTTCAGCTTAATCACCTTAAAAATATGGTGTGTGTTATACTTTCACGATTGAAGATAAATAGATCGAAAGTTTCAAAACAAAAAACATTGCACTGATAAGTGTCCTCTTTTTTCAGGGGAAAGTGTTCGATGGCGGCGTCCGATTGAATACTGTTCGCAGACATTTGAGGGCGTTCCATAGGGCGTGTTTGGTTGGCTGCATCGATTTTACCTGCATTGCATGTGTTTCTCGGATGGGTCTGGCTGAGGTAAGACAGCCTAAAAACCAGTATCTGCATATAGTTTGGTTGTCCGCATCTAGGCTTACTGCATGAGGGAACTAATATTAACCCACCGTTTGGTTAGCTGCGTTGCAGTAAGCGCACATATCACACGTTGTTTGGTTGCAAACTGCATAAGGTATTGTCGCCACTTCTCACTAGTGGTGACCTTACCACACATGATTCGAACATAGTTTCAGTCCTAGCTAGGAAAAAAACCGTGGTTCATCCGAACTACTCCCTTCGTCCCATAATATAAGAGCTTTTTTACACTAGTGTAGTGTCAAAACACTCTTATATTATGGCACGGAGGGAGTACTATCAAATGGTAGTAAAAATTATTAAGATCCATACAACTGAATAGGGAAAAGTTCATCGATACTAACTAGGTGGAAGTCCATCCTCTTCCTCTTCCTCTTCTTCTGCTATTGTTGTTTCTTCTTCTTTGGCTTCTTCTTCTTCTCCTCATCTGTTGCTTCTTCTTATCTTTTGTTGCTTCTTCTCCCCTTCTTTTTCTTCAGATCTTTGTATGATCTCTATTATCCCACATTCCCTATGCCCGCTCCATCCTTTTGTTCTTCCAGACTTCGTTGTCAAATCGCTCTACACTATGGCCAGAGCTGACAGCATCGTCAGGCGTCACATCTTTCTCCTCAGGCACCAGTTCATCACAACCCCATTGCAGGATCCAGTTATGCAGAATGCAACAAGTAAGTGAAGGAAATATGCCCTAGAGGCAATAATAAAGTTGTTATTTATATTTCCTTATATCATCATAATGTTTATTATTCATGCTAGAATTGTATTAACCGGAAACTTGATACATGTGTGAATACATAGACAAAAGAAAGTGTCCCTAGTATGCCTCTACTTGACTAGCTCGTTTATCAAAGATGGTTAAGTTTCCTAACCATAGACATGCGTTGTCATTTGATGAACGGGATCACATCATTAGGAGAATGATGTGATGGACAAGACCCACCCATTAGTTGATGTCGCTTGAAGCTACGTCGGTATTTCCCCAAAGAGGAAGGGATGATGCAGCACCGCGGCGGTAGGTATTTCCCTTAGATATGAAACCAAGGTTATTGAACCAATCGAAGAACCAAGCAACACAACTTAAACAGCACCTGCACACAAATAACAACTGCTCGCAACCCGACGTGTTAAAGGGGTTGTCAATCACTTCCTGGGTACGGTGCCTCAAGATAGGCAAACGGACATGAGGTAAATTTGTAGTAGATTGATAGATTGAACGCCAAATAACTAGATAAGAATAAATTGCAGCAAAGTATTTTTGGGTTTTTGGTTTAGTAGATCTAAAAATAAAAGCAAAGGAAAATATATATGAGAAAGAAGACCCGGGGGCCGTAGGATTCACTAGTGGCTTCTCTCGAGAAAAATAGCAAACGGTGGGTAAACAAATTACTGTAGGGCAATTGATAGAACTTCAAATACTCATGACAATATCCAGGAAATGATCATTATATAGGCATCACGTCCAAGATTAGTAGACCGACTCCTGCCTACATCTACTACTATTACTCCAGACATCGACCGCTATCGAGCATGCATCTGGTGTATTAAGTTCATGGAGAAATGGAGTAATACAATAAGAACAATGACATGATGTGGACAAGATCTATCTATATAGAGACGGATGAACGAAATATGCCCTAGAGGCAATAATAAAGTTGTCATTTATATTTCCTTATAACATGATAAATGTTTATTATTCATGCTAGAATTGTATTAACCGGAAACTTAATACATGTGTGAATACATAGAGAAACAGAGTGTCCCTAGTATGCCTCTACTTGACTAGCTCGTTAATCAAAGATGGTTAAGTTTCCTAGCCATAGACATGTGTTGTCATTTGATGAACGGGATCACATCATTAGAGAATGATGTGATGGACTAGACCCATTCGTTAGCTTAGCACTATGATCATTTAGTTTATTGCTATTGCTTTCTTCATAACTTATACATGTTCCTATGACTATGAGATTATGCAACTCCCGAATACCAAAGGAACACTTAGTGTGCTATCAAATGTCACAACGTAACTGGGTGATTATAAAAATGCTCTATAGGTGTCTACGATGGTGTTTGTTGAGTTGGCATAGATTGAGAATAGGATTTGCCACTCTGTGTTTCAGAGATGTATCTCTGGGCCCTCTCGGCAATGCTCATCATTATAAGCCTTGCAAGCAAAGTAACTAATGAGTTAGTTGCGAGATGATGCATTACGAAACGAGTAAAGAGACTTGTCGGTAACGAGATTGAACTAGGTATGATGATACCGATGATCGAATCTCGGGCAAGTAACATACCGATGACAAAGGGAACAATGTATGCCGTTATGCAGTTTCACCGATAAAGATCTTCGTAGAATATGTAGGAACCAATATGAGCATCTAGGTCCCGCTATTGGTTATTGACCGGAGATGTGTCTCGGTCATGTCTACATAGTTCTCAAACTCGTAGGGTCCGCACGCTTAATGTTCGATGATGATTTGTATAATGAGTTATGTGATTTGATGTACCAAAGGTTGTTCGGAGTCCCGGATGAGATCACAGACATGACGGGGAGTCTCTAGATGGTCGAGACATAAAGATTGATATATTGGACCATCTTATTCGTATACCAGAAGTGTTCCAGATAGTTTCGGATAAAACTGGAGTGTCGGAAGGGTTACGGAACCCCCCGGGGAAGTAATGGACCCTAGTGGGCTTTAGGGGAGAGAGAGGGCAGGAGCTAGGAGGTCGCGCCCCCCAAGGGGAGTCCGAATACGGCTAGGGGAGTGTCGGTGTACTAGAGTAGGGGTACCCTAGTATCCCGAACTTGTGCACGGGCAGTCGCAGCATCCCGCGGCAAGGCTTGCCGGGTGACCGCCAAGGTCCTCCGTGGTTCCTTTGGAGCCATTCAAGGACAAAGTATCCAAGCCAAGGAGAGAAGACCCCGGCAAGAGGAGCTTGCCGGGAAGGCCAACCAAGGCATCTCAAGGAACTTGCCGCGACATGCCACGCGTCCCGGCAAGGCCCGGTGAGCGACAAGCTCCCGGACGCGACAAGACAACGACCGCGGCAAGGCACTTGCCGTGGCAAGCCACCACTCTGTGCCGGCGCTCCAGCACATCCACCAACGTGTCGCTCTGGGACCCTTCCAGGCGTACGTGGCGGGAGGCTGTGCAGCCAGCGGTGCGCGGTGGCAAGCGTCACTGACAAGATTGCCATCGTGGCGAGCAGTGGCGTCCCTGACGGTCCCTTTTGCACTATTTAGGCGACACAGACGGGCATTTAATGCCCTGGTCCCCTGCCGTCAGGGTTAGGTATGATACACTGTAGCAGGTAGTTGTACCAACCGCAACACCTTTCCATTTTTACCCTTGTCTGCGTTGCCACCTGTCGGTGACCCCTTGAGCATATAAAAGGAGGCCCATGCGCAACATAGAGAGGGGGAGAGGGGAGGAAGAGAACACTCACGCTCGGTCTCGTTGGCTGCTGGGGTGTACTGTAGCACTCCGCGCTCCCGAGCAAGAACTCAATACAAACCACAAAGCAGGAGTAGGGTTTTACGCATCCGTGCGGCCCGAACCTGGGTAAACTGCTCGTGTGCTTCGCCTCGATCCGCTCTTCGTGCGACCCTCGCCCCCGCCGAACCGAAAGGGACTCGGTCCACCGGTCCCATAGGTGCTCGTGGATTAGTCCCCCGACATCTTTGGCGCGCCAGGTAGGGGGATCGAGGTTGTGTGAACCAGATCCGGCGTTCACACGAGCTAGATCTTCATCATCTTCATCGACATGCCGCCGAAGAAGAAGGCTTCGGAGGCGGCTGCTCCGTCTGCGCCGAACCCACCACCGCCGGAGCAAACAGCTGATGGGGCAGACGCCGGCGAAAGAACGGGCGTCGACGAGGGAGCTCACGGTGCTTCCAGGTCCAAGGACAAGGCTGCGCTGCCCATCGGCGGCGTAGCCGGCTCCCACAATGACCGGGCACACTCCAAGACCTCAGCGTCCGTACATGCACCACGCCCATCTCAGGAGGCGCGGGACCGGCAGCATCATGGTACTCACGGTACCATGCGTTTGCTGGACCAAGATCGAGCTGGTGGATCTCGGAGTGCTCAAGACCAGCATGCACGCCAACATGCTGCCACGAGCGAGGCATGGTCGCGTGGACGGGATACTGCTCCTTCTAACATAGTTAGAAGTCCGAGCATATCCTGCTCTTCGCACCATTCGCCACCGCCACCCGCCACTACAGCAGAAGCTTTGGCGCGAGCTCAACTGCTCCTGGACTACCCTCCAACGGCAGACAAGATCGACGACTGGAGGGCCACCATTCAGAGTCTCATCGGCTTCGCCAACGGCGACACTCAACGGCAGCCGAGCACGTCGCAGCCGCGGCAAGTTAGCCAGGCATGAGCCGGTGGCGACAAGACCGGTGGGGGTGCAACCACTATGCACTCTCCGCCCCGAAGGCCAAGATCGCCGACTCGCCGGATCCACCTCGACAGCGACTCCACCGCGTCATCAGATCCACGAGCTCGTCGCGATCAGCGCCAAGTTCTTCACGAACGACAGCAAGAAGACGCTTGTACTCGCATCGAGCGCCGAAGAGAAGCGCGACGTCAATAGGACCAGCGCGCTGGGCCCTCTGTCGACATGCATGCGCCAGGGGAACCAGGCGACTTGCCGTACACGGTAGGTTGCCCTGCGTTTACTCGTGAGCTGCGGCAAGTCCAGTGGCCCAGCACAAAGAATTTCAAGCCAGACGTACCAGAGAAGTACGATGGCAAGTCACATCCGTCGGAGTTCCTCAGCATCTACACCATCGCGGTGCAGGCTGCCGGGGGGGCGGGACGACAAGATCCTTGCCAACTACTTCCTGCTGGTGCTCAAGCCCAACGTCAGGTCCTGGCTCATGCACTTGCCGGACAACTCCATATCCTCCTGGGCAGACCTATGCCATCAGTTTGTCGGCGCCTTTACAGGCGGCCACAAACCTCATGGCCAAGAGAGTGACCTTCATCTGCTCGCCCAGAAGGAAGGAGAGCCCCTGCGCAAGTACATTCAGAGATTCAGCCGTGTACAGCACAACATCTCAGATGTCCACCCTGCCGCGGTCATCAGTGCGTTCCATCAGAACGTGCGTAACCGCAGGATGCGGGAGGAGATGGCGATGTGCATGATCAGAGACGTCAGTGAGCTGTATGCCCTAGCCGACAAGTGTGCACTTGCTGAGGAAGGGAGGAAACTCCCCGAAGAGAATACAGGAGGAGGAGGAGGATCTGACAGCGAGGATGCTGCCCCGGCAAAGAAAAACCGGCGGCGGAACAACAGGAAGAAGAAAGGCAAAGATGTGCTAGTCATTGAGCAGTCAGGCAACGAAGGTGGCGCCAAGAAAGCCGAAGCTGGTAGCTCCGGCAAGGAGATTGCCGCATGCACCAACTGCCAGACTGTGGCGGTCGCCGACAAGCAGGACGGCACCAACAAGCAGTACTGCAAGATCCACCGCACCAAGGGCCATGACCTCCAGAGCTGCAAGAAGGTCGAGCAGCTTGTCTAGCAGCAAAAGGCTGAATACAAGCGACGCGACAAGGAGAGGGCCCAAGGAGGCGCTGGAGAATCCGGCAAGAAGCGCGCCAGCCGGGGAGGACGCCGCGGCAAGGCCAAGCAGCGGCAAGGAGACAGACCTCCCCGCGGCCGCGACAAGGATGAAGATGACGATGACGACGAATACATGGATGGTGTCGAGACCAGTGAGCAGGAGTTCCAGAAAGCCACAGAGGTCTTGTGCGTTGACGGCGGTGCTTCTCTGCATACTTCGCACCGCCAACTCAAGCAGTGGGTGCGGGAAGTCAATGCGGCGGAACCACCTGTCGAGTCACGCAAGCTTCTGAAATGGTCCAGCACGCCTATCATCTTTGATATTGAGGACCACCCTGATTGCACAACTGCGGTCGGGTGCTTGGCGATGTTGGTTTCACCAACTATCCGCAACCTCAAGGTCACTAAGATGCTAGTTGACGGCGGGGCCGGCTTGAACCTGATCTCCTCCGCTGTACTCCAGAAACTCCAGATCCCTGACAGTGAGCTTGAAGAGACCGGCACATTCCAAGGAATCAACCCGGGAAGGAGCAAGCCGAAGGGGAAGGTCACGTTGCTAGTAACATTTGGCAGCAAGGTGAACTTCAGGACTGAGAGGGTCACTTTTGACGTTGCCAATTTTCCATTGCCTTACAATGGGATACTCGGCCGTCCAGCACTCGCCAAGTTCATGGCAGCCTCTCACTACGCATACAACATGCTGAAGATGCCAGGCCCGATAAGCGTCATCTCTGTCCCTGGTGACAAGAAGGATGCTCTTATCTGCGCCGACAAGATCTACCGGGAAGCGGCAGCCACAACAGATCGCAAGTCACCTGCCGTTGAAGCTCCCGGGGGGAAGAAGAAGACCAAGTCCGGCAAGAGTTCTGATGCCCACTCCGGCAAGCGCACCTCTTCGGAGTGCTGCGCTGCCGTCGAGGACGCACCATCGAGCTCCACCGGCAAGTGTAAGAAGACAATGGCAGCTCCGCCAGAGACCAAGAAGGTATCCGCCAAGGAGGACGACACTGGTGGTACCTTCACCATCAGTGCCACTCTCGACCCTAAATAGGAAAGCGCGCTCATTGCTTTCCTGCGGGCGAACGTCGACGTGTTTGCGTGGCAACCGTCTGACATCCCCGGTGTACCCAGGAAAGTAATTGAGCACCATCTTGCCGTTTGTCCTCATGCGCGGCCCGTCAAGCAGAAGGTCAGGAAGCAAGCAGTGGAGCGCCAAGAATTCATCGCAGAAGAGATCAAGAAGTTGGAAGCAGCTGGCCTTGTCAGAGGAGTGCTCCATCCTACGTGGTTGGCCAATCCTGTAGTCGTGCACAAGGCGAACGGGAAATGGAGACTTTGTATCGACTTTACCGATGTTAACAAAGCTTGTCCCAAAGACCCATTTCCTTTGCCGCGCATTGACCAGATTGTTGACTCCACGGCCGGATGTGACTTGCTTTCATTTCTTGACGCATACTCAGGATACCATCAGATCTTCATGGCAGAAGAGGATGAGGAGAAGACCGCATTCATCACTCCATGTGGCACGTACTGTTTCATACGGATGCCTTTCGGTTTAAAAAATGCTGGTTCAACATTTGCAAGGGTAGTCCATGTCGCTCTTGAGCCACAAATACACAGAAATGTGGAAGCCTACATGGATGACATAGTGGTCAAGAGCAAGGACAAGGCAACTCTGATTCAAGATTTAGACGAGACCTTTGCAAATCTGCGCAAGATCAGCCTCAAGCTCAACCCCGAGAAGTGTGTGTTTGGAGTCCCCTCAGGCAAGCTTCTCGGGTTCTTCGTGTCTTAGCGGGGAATCGAAGCCAATCCCGACAAGATCAAGGCCATTGAGCAGATTGAAGCACCAAAGTGCGTCAAGGATGTACAAAGACTTGCCAGTTGCGTGGCTGCTCTCAGCAGGTTTATCTCTAGGTCTGCTGAGCGCGCCCTGCCGTTTTTCAAAATATTGAAAAAGGCAGGTCCAATGAAATGGACTCCGGAAGCGGAGGCTGCGCTGCAAGACTTGAAGAGATACCTGTCCTCCACTCCAACACTTGTCGCACCTAAGCCACAAGAGAAGTTGCTGCTGTATGTAGCGGCAACCAATCAAGTGGTTAGTGCTGCGTTAGTAGCAGAGAGGGAGGCAGATGACGAGCCAGCAACCACGGCAGGCGCATCCAGCGACAAGTAGGGGGCTTCCCCGACAAGCTCTGGTCCCGATAAGGATGGATCTGCGCAGACGCGCGAGGAGATACAGAAGAGAATGGTACAGTGCCCAGTTTACTTTGTCAGTTCCCTTCTGCAGGGGGCTAGGTCAAGGTACTCTGGCGTGCAGAAACTGCTTTTCGGCCTTCTCATGGCCTCGAGAAAGCTGCGCCATTACTTCCAAGCACATGAGATCACAGTTGTCACTCGTTTTCCGCTGAAGAGGATACTACAGAATCCAGAAGCGACAGGCAGGATTGTTGAGTGGGCACTGGAACTGTCAAACTTTGGCCTCAAGTTTGAGAGTACTTCAACTATCCAAAGCAGAGCATTGGCAGAATTCATAGCAGAATGGACACCAACACCTTTTGAAGAGCTCCCGCACAGATCTTGCGCGACTCGTCGGCCAGCTGCTTTGGGATCTTCTCCCGGAGCCGCTGGAGGGCCGTCGCCACGCCTTTGAAGAACAAGGTGAGCTTGGCGCTGGGTTGGAGGTTCTCATCAGAGGGATACCCGAGATCCTCCACCCCCAGCTGCGCTAGCTCCCTGTCGATATCTGCGGCAGCTTTCACGAGACCCTCCTTCCAATGCTCCACATTCTCCCTAAAAGCATTCTATTCGGCGGCAGCACTCGCCAACAGCGCCTTGTCGGCCTTGATCTCCTCCTTCAAGGCCACCTCCTGCTCCCTGGAGCCGTCCAGCGTCTTGGTCAAAGTGGTCAGCTTCAACTCAAGATCTGCGTTGGAGTCCTTGGTGGCGCTAAGCTCTTTGCCCTTCTCGGCGAGACGAACCTGCAGCTCTGAGTTGCTGTGGGCAGAGCCCGCAGTAGAAGAACAAGGCGAAGAAAGGATATCCATTTGGAGCCATTTTCCAAGCGGCGGCTGGAAGTACCTTCGTGCGCGGATGCGCTCGCGTCTCCGTCGACCAGAAGAGGTAGTAATCCTCCCTCAGCTCCCTCGCGGCGAGCTTGGGGGGGGGGAGATTGCCCGCTCCTTTCGCAGCGCCACAAGCCGCTGCGCCTCGGTCGACTTCACAACCTTCCCTTTGTCGGCTATCGGAGCCATGGCGGAAGTGGTGGAGGAGGTCGACGGCGTTGGTGGTGCTGGTGGCGATGGGGGGCGGGGCGCTGCTCTCTTTCAGCTTTGGGACGACGAGGGAGCGGCGGAGGTTTCCGAGATTGGAGTAGCAACCGGTGAATGGGCGAACTACCCCTGTTTCCCATGCTTATAAAGAGGGAGGGGGCGGACGTTCCGCCTTTCCGAATAAAGAAACCACCCACGATCTCTCCCACGACGCCGCATTCAACGCGTGCCGTTCGGGGAGGGCGCGGTGGATACGGGGAGAGATACGGCGTAACCCAGGCCGTGCGTGCCCGTGCCCTGTTTTGGGCCTGGCCCAACAGCGCTCGGCACCGTGTATGGCCCAGGCCCGGGGGCTCCTGTCGGTGTACTAGAGTAGGGGTACCCTAGTATCCCGAACTTGTGCACGGGCAGTCGCAGCATCCCGCGGCAAGGCTTTCCGGGTGACCGCCAAGGTCCTCCGTGGTTCCTTTGGAGCCATTCGAGGACAAAGTATCCATGCCAAGGAGAGAAGACCCCGGCAAGAGGAGCTTGCCGGGAAGGCCAACCAAGGCATCTCAAGGAACTTGCCGCGACGCGCCACGCGTCCCGGCAAGGCCCGATGAGCGACAAGCTCCCGGACGCGACAAGACAACGACCGCGGCAAGGCGCTTGCCGCGGCAAGCCACCACTCTGTGCCCGCTCTCCAGCACATCCACCAACGTGTCGCTCTGGGACCCTTCCAGGCATACGTGGCGGGAGGCTGTGCAGCCAGCGGTGCGCGGTGGCAAGCGGCACCGACAAGATTGCCATTGTGGCGAGCGGTGGCGTCCCTGACGGTCCCTTTTGCACTATTTAGGCGACGCAGACAGGCATTTAATGCCCTGGTCCCCTGCCGTCAGGGTTAGGTATGATACACTGTAGCAGGTAGCTGTACCAACCGCAACACCTTTCCATTTTTACCCTTGTCTACGTTGCCACCTGTCGGTGACCCCTTGAGCATATAAAAGGAGGCCCATGCGCAACGTAGAGAGGGGGAGAGGGGAGGAAGAGAACACTCACGCTCGGTCTCGTTGGCTGCTGGGGTGTACCGTAGCACTCCGCGCTCCCGAGCAAGAACTCAATACAAACCACAAAGCAGGAGTAGGATTTTACGCATCCGTGCGGCCCGAACCTGGGTAAACTGCTCATGTGCTTCGCCTCGATCCGCTCTTCGTGCGACCCTCGCCCCCGCCGAACCGAAAGGGACTCGGTCCGCCGGTCCCATAGGTGCTCGTGGATTAGTCCCCCGACAGGGAGGGGTGCGGCCCCTCTTTCCCTATCCCTCTCCCTCTCCTTCCTTCTTCTCCTACTTGGACTAGGAAAGGGGGGAGTCGATTCCTACTTGGAGTACGACTTACCCCCTCCCCTTGGGTGCGCCCCCTAGGGCCGGTGGGCCTCCTCCTCTCCTCCTTTATATACGACGGAGGGAGCACCCCATAGACACACAAGTTGTTCTTTAGCCGTGTGCGGTGCCCCCCTCCACAGTTTTACTCCTCGGTCATATTGTCGTAGTGCTTATGCGAAGCCCTGCGTCGGTAACTTCATCATCACCGTCACCACACCATCGTGCTGAAGAAACTCTCCCTCGGCCTCAACTGGATCAAGAGTTCGAGGGACGTTACCGAGCTGAACGTGTGCAGATCACGGAGGTGTCATGTGTTCTTTACTTGATCGGTTGGATCGCGAAGACGTTCGACTACATCAACCGCGTTACTAAACGCCTCCATTTTCGGTCTACGAGGGTGATACATCTCCAACGTATCTATAATTTTTGATTGCTCCATGCTACTTTATCTACTATTTTGGACTATATTGGGCTTTATTTTCCACTTATATATTATTTTTGGGACTAACCTATTAACCGGAGGCCCAGCCCAGAATTGCTGTTTTTTGCCTATTTCAGTATTTCGAGGAAACAGAATATCAAACGGAGTCCAAACGGAATGAAACCTTCGGGAACGTGATCTTCTCACCGAATGTGATCCAGGAGACTTGGATCCTACTCCAAGAAGTTTCCGGGGAGGTCACGAGGGTGGAGGGCGCCCCCCTGGGCGCGCCCCCTGCCTCGTGGGCCCCTCGGAGCTCCACCGACGTGCTCCTTCCTCCTATATATACCTATGTACCCCCATTAGACCAAAGACGGAGCCAAAAACCTAATTCCACCGCCACAACTTCCTGTATCCACGAGATCCCATCTTGGGGCCTGTTCCGGAGCTCCGCCGGAGAGGGCATCCATCACGGAGGGCTTCTACATCAACACCATAGCCCTTTCGATGAAGTGTGAGTAGTTTACTTCAGACCTTCGAGTCCATAGCTAGTAGCTAGATGGCTTCTTCTCTCTTTTTGGATCTCAATACAATGTTCTCCCCCTCTCTCGTGGAGATCTATTCGATGTAATCTTCTTTTTGCGGTGTGTTTGTTGAGACCGATGAATTGTGGGTTTATGATCCAACTTATCTATGAATAATATTTGAATCTTCTCTGAATTCTTTTACGTATGATTGAGTTATCTTTGCAAGTCTCTTCGAATTATCCGTTTGGTTTGGCCAACTAGATTGGTAGTTCTTGCAATGGGAGAAGTGCTTAGCTTTGGGTTCAATCTTGCGGTGTCCTTACTCAGTGACAGAAAGAGTTGCAAGGCACGTATTGTATTGTTGCCATCGAGGATAACAAGATGGGGTATTTATCATATTGCATGAATTTATTCCTCTACATCATGTCATCTTGCTTAAGGCGTTACTCTGTTTTTAACTTAATACTCTAGATGCATGCTGGATAGCGGTCGATGAGTGGAGTAATAGTAGTAGATGCAGACAGGAGTCGGTCTACTTGTCACAGACGTGATGCCTATATACATGATCATACCTACATAACCTCATAACTATGCTCAATTCTATCAATTGCTCAACAGTAATTTGTTCACCCACCGTAGAATATCTATGCTCTTGAGAGAAACCTATGGCCCCTGGGTCTATTCTCATCATATCGATCTCCCTTACTTTATTTTACTTGTTTTGCTTTTACTTTTTACTTTGCATCTTTATACCAAAAATACCAAAAATATTATCTCTATCAGATCTCACTCTCGTAAGTGACCATGAAGGGATTGACAACCCCTAAGCGTTGGTTGCGAGTTGCTACCGTTTTGTGCAGGTACGAGGGACTTGCGCGTGACCTCCTACTGGATTGATACCTTGGTTCTCAAAAACTGAGGGAAATACTTACGCTACTATGCTGCATCACCCCCTCCTCTTCGGGGAAAACCAACACTAGCTCGAGACATAGCAAGAAGGATTTTTGGCGCCGTTGCCGGGGAGGCCTACGCCAAGTCAAGTCAAGATTTACTCTCCCATCAACGAGCCATTACTGGCGCCGTTGCCGGGGAAGCCTACGCAAAAGTCAACATACCAAGTACCCATCACAATCTCTATCTCTCGCATTACATTATTTGCCATTTGCCTCTTGTTTTCCTCTCCCCCACTTCACCCTTGCCGTTTTATTCGCCCTCTCTTTCCCTTTGCCTTTTGTTTGCTCGTGTGTTAGTTTGCTTGCTTGTTCGTCACGATGGCCTTACCTAATTTTGGTGATCTTCACCTTAAAAGGCTAGAAGATATCGAAAACAATGTCAGGAAGTTTATGGTCTTGCAATTTGAGCATAATAATTTCTTTAGAAACGAGCTTAAGGAACAAAACAGTTTTATGAGTTATATGAATAAAGAGCTCGATGATATGTCCAAAGAATTTGATGGTGTAAGAGCCCAAATTGCTCATCTTAAAAAAATGACCGCTGAAATTTCGGATATGCAAGCCACCTTAGTCAATAAGATGGCCGCTAAACTGAATAACTATGAGAATCAAGATGAAGATCTGAAAGTTATTGATGTGTCCCCTATTAAATCTTTGTTTTGCAATATGAATCTTGATGAATCTGATTATGATCTTCCCTTACCTAGAAGGCGTTCTAAGAATTCTGAGTTTTTAGATCCTGAAGATGAAATTGATAAAAAAGGGATTGGAAGAAATAAAAATCTAGATATTGCTAAACCCACTATTTTGGATCTCAAGGAATTTAACTATGAAAATTGCTCTTTAATTGATTGTATTTCCTTTTTGCAATCCGTGTTAAATTCTCCTCATGCTTATAGTCGAAATAAGGCCTTTACCGAACACATTGTTGACGCCTTAATGCAATCTTATGAAGAAAAGCTTGAGTTGAAAGTTTCTATCCCTAGAAAACTCCATGATGAGTGGGAACCTACAATTAAGATTAAAATTAAAAATTACGAGTTTTATGCTTTGTGTGATTTGGGTGCTAGTGTCTCTACTATCCCCAAAGCTTTGTGTGATTTGCTAGATTTCCGTGACTTTGATGATTGCTCTCTAAACTTGCATCTTGCGGATTCCACTATTAAAAAGCCTATGGGAAGAATTAATGATGTTCTTATTGTTGCAAATAGGAATTATGTGCCCGTAGATTTTATCGTTCTTGATATAGATTGCAATCCTTCATGTCCTATTATTCTTGGTAGACCTTTCCTTAGAACGATTGGTGCAATTATTGATATGAAGGAAGGGGATATTAAATTCCAATTTCCCTTAAAGAAGGGCATGGAACACTTTCCTAGAAAGAAAATAAAATTACCATATGAATCTATCATGAGAGCCACTTATGGATTGCCTACCAAAGATGGCAATACCTAGATCTATCCTTGCTTTTATGCCTAGCTAGGGGCGTTAAATGATAGCGCTTGTTGGGACGCAACCCAATTTTTTTTTGTGTTTTTTGTTTTCGGTTTTGTTTAGTAATAAATAATCCATCTAGATTCTGTTTAGATGTGGTTTTATCTTTTAATTAGTGTTTGTACCAAGTTAAACCTATTAGATCTTCTTGGAAGATAGTTATTTGATCTTGCTGTAATTTCCAGAATCTTTGCGCTCAGTGCCCGAATTCTCAAAAATCACCAGAACGTGATAAAATAGTGATTCCAATTGATGCTGATCAATAAACAAATTTCCCAGGTCTTCTAATTTTGGTAGAATTTGTTTGGTTCCAGAAGTTTGCCTTAGTAACAGATTACTACAGACTGTTCTGTTTTTGACAGATTCTGTTTTGCGTGTGTTGTTTGCTTATTTTGATGAATCTATGGCTAGTAAAATAGTTTATAAACCATAGAGAAGTTTGAATACAGTAGGTTTAACACCAATACAAATAAAGAAAAAGTTCAATACAGTACCTTAAAGTAGTCTTTTATTTTCTTTCTCTAACGGAGCTCACGAGATTTCTATTGAGTTTTGTGTTGTGAAGTTTTCAAGTTTTGGGTGAATTCTTTTGATGGATTATGGAACAAGGAGTGGCAAGAGCCTAAGCTTGGGGATGCCCATGGCACCCCCAAGATAATCCAAGGAACCAAAAAGTCAAAGCTTGGGGATGCCCCAGAAGGCATCCCCTCTTTTGTCCACTTCCATCGGTAATTTACTTGGAGCTATATTTTTATTCACCACATGATATGTGTTTTGCTTGGAGCGTCTTGTATTATTTGTGTCTTTGCTTGTTAGTCTACCACAATCATCCTTGCTGTACACACCTTTTGAGAGAGCCATGTATGAATTGAAATTTGTTAGAATACTCTATGTGCTTCACTTATATCTTTTGAGCTTGATAGTTTACTTTATGTGCTTCACTTATATCTTTTTGAGCGTGATAATTTTTGCTCTAGTGCTTCACTTAGATCTTTTAGAGCACGGTGGTGGTTTGTTTTAAAGAAACTTGATCTCTCATGCTTCACTTAGATTATTTTGAGAGTCGTTAATAGCATGGTAATTTGCTTAATGTTAATATACTTGGTATTCAAGATATGTGAAACTTTCTTTTTAGTGGGTTGAATACTAAGATAAGTTTGATGCTTGATAATTGTTTTGAGATATGGAGGTGATAATATCATAGTCGTGCTAGTTGAGTAGTTGTGAATTTGAGAAATACTTGTGTTGAAGTTAGCAAGTCCTGTAGCATGCACGTATGGTTAAAGTTGTGTAACAAATTTGAAGCATGAAGTGTACCTGGCTTGTGCATCCTTATGAGTGGCGGCCGGGGACGAGCGATGGTCTTTTCCTACCAATCTATCCCCCTAGGAGCATGCGCGTAGTACTTCATTTTTGATGACTTCTAAATTTTTGCAATAAGTATATGAGTTCTTTTGACTAATGTTGAGTCCATGGATTATACGCACTTTTACCTTTCCGCCATTTATCATATCACGGGGTTTGGATGCACCGGCGAAGTTTGCACCAACTCTCAATGTGAGAAAGGGCAATGCACAGTACCAAAGAGGCTACGCTCTTTCACACATAAACCTCCCTATATCTTCCTCAAAACAGCCACCATACCTACCTATCATGGCATTTCCATAGCCATTCCGAGATATATTGCCATGCAACTTCCATCATCATCATCATCATCATCATGACATGCTTTACTTTTGTCATATTGCCATTGCATGATCTTGTAGTTGACATCGTATTTGTGGCAAAGCCACCATGCATTATTTTTCATACATGTCACTCTTGATTCATTGCACCATGCCGGTACACCGCCGGAGGCATTCATATAGAGTCATATCTTGTTCTAGTATCGAGTTGTAATCATTATGTTGTAATCAATAGAAGTGTGATGATCATCATTATTAGAGCATTGCCCAATAAAAAAAGAGAGAGAAAGGCCAAAAATAAAAAAAGAAAGGCCCCCAAAAAAAGAGAAAATAAAAGAGCAATGCTACTATCTCTTTTTCCACACTTGTGCTTCAAAGTAGCACCTTGTTCTTCATGTAGTGAGTCTCATATATTGTGCTTCAAAGTAGCACCATGATTTTCATATAGTGAGTCTCATAAGTTGTCTTGTTCATACTAGTGGGAATTTTTCATTATAGAACTTGGCTTGTATATTCCAACGATGGGCTTCCTCAAAATGCCCTAGGTCTTCATGAGCAAGCAAGTTGGATGCACACCCACTAGTTTTCTTTTGTTGAGCATTCTTAGCTCTAGTGCATCCGTTGCATGGCAATCCCTACTCCTTGCATTAACATCAATTGATGGGCATCTCCATAGCTCATTGATTAGCCTCATTGATGTGAGACTTTCTCCTTTTTTGTCTTCTCCACACAATCCCCATCATCATATTCTATACCACCCATAGTGCTATGTCCATGGCTCGCGCTCATGTATTGTGTGAAGGTTGAAAAAGTTTGAGATTATTTGAGTATGAAACAATTGCTTGGCTTGTCATCGGGGGTATAGAAGTTGGGAACATCTTTGTGTGACGAAAATGAAGCATAGCCTAACTATATGATTTTGTAGGGATGAACTTCCTTTGGCCATGTTATTTTGAGATGACATAATTGTTTAATTAGTATGCTTGAAGTATTATCATTTTTTATGTCAATATGAACTTTTGTCTTGAACCTTTCGGATCTGAATATGCATACCATGATTAAGAAGATTTACATTGAAATTATGCAAAAGTATCACTCCGCATCAAAAATTCTCTTTTTATCATTTACCTACTCGAGGACGAGCAGGAATTAAGCTTGGGGATGCCTGATACGTCTCCAACGTATCTATAATTTTTGATTGCTCCATGCTACTTTATCTACTGTTTTGGACTATATTGGGCTTTATTTTCCACTTTTATATTATTTTTGGGACTAACCTATTAACCGGAGGCCCAGCCCAGAATTGCTGTTTTTTGCCTATTTCAGTATTTCGAGGAAACAGAATATCAAACGGAGTCCAAACAGAATGGAACCTTCGGGAACGTGATCTTCTCACCGAACGTGATCTAGGAGACTTGGACCCTACTCCAAGAAGTTTCCGGGGAGGTCACGAGGGTGGAGGGCGCCCCTCTGGGCGCGCGCCCTGCCTCGTGGGCCCCTCGGAGCTCCACCAACGTGCTCCTTCCTCCTATATATACCTACGTACCCCCATTAGACCAAAGACGGAGCCAAAAACCTAATTCCACCACCGCAACTTCCTGTATCCACGAGATCCCATCTTGGGGCCTGTTCCGGAGCTCCGCCGGAGAGGGCATCCATCACGGAGGGCTTCTACATCAACACCATAGCCCTTCCGATGAAGTGTGAGTAGTTTACTTCAGACCTTCGGGTCCATAGCTAGTAGCTAGATGGCTTCTTCTCTCTTTTTGGATCTCAATACAATGTTCTCCCCCTCTCTCGTGCAGATCTATTCGATGTAATCTTCTTTTCGCGGTGTGTTTGTTGAGACCGATGAATTGTGGGTTTATGATCCAACTTATCTATGAATAATATTTGAATCTTCTCTGAATTCTTTTATGTATGATTGAGTTATCTTTGCAAGTCTCTTCGAATTATCGGTTTGGTTTGGCCAACTAGATTGGTAGTTCTTGCAATGGGAGAAGTGCTTAGCTTTGGGTTCAATCTTGCGGTGTCCTTACTCAGTGACAGAAAGAGTTGCAAGGCACCTATTGTGTTGTTGCCATCGAGGATAACAAGATGGGGTATTTATCATATTGCATGAATTTATTCCTCTACATCATGTCATCTTGCTTAAGGTGTTACTCTGTTTTTAACTTAATACTCTAGATGCATGCTGGATAGCGGTCGATGAGTGGAGTAATAGTAGTAGATGCAGACAGGAGTCGGTCTACTTGTCACGGACGTGATGCCTATATACATGATCATACCTACATAACCTCATAACTATGCTCAATTCTATCAATTGCTCAACAGTAATTTGTTCACCCACCGTAGAATATCTATGCTCTTGAGAGAACCATTAGTGAAACCTATGGCCCCCGGGTCTATTCTCATCATATCGATCTCCCTTACTTTATTTTACTTGTTTTGCTTTTACTTTTTACTTTGCATCTTTATACCAAAAATACCAAAAATATTATCTCTATCAGATCTCACTCTCGTAAGTGACCGTGAAGGGATTGACAACCCCTAAGCGTTGGTTGCGAGTTGCTACCGTTTTGTGCAGGTACGAGGGACTTGCGCGTGACCTCCTACTGGATTGATACCTTGGTTCTCAAAAACTGAGGGAAATACTTACGCTACTGTGCTGCATCACCCCCTCCTCTTCGGGGAAAACCAACGCTAGCTCGAGACGTAGCAGAGGGTACGTAGACACACTCTTCCCTCTCGTTGCTATGCATCTCATAGATAAATCTTGCGTGATCGTAGGTAAACTTTTTTAAATACTACGTTCCACAACAGTGGCATCTGAGCCAGGTCTATTCGTAGATGTTATATGCACGAGTAGAACACAAAGAGTTGTGGGCGATAATAGTCATACTGCTTACCAGCATGTCATACTTTGATTCGGCGGTATTGTTGGATGAAGTGGCCCAGACCGACATTACATGACCGCGTTCATGAGACTGGTTCTACCGCCGTGCTTTGCACACAGGTGGCTAGTGGGTGTCTGTTTCTCCAACGTTAGTTGAATCAAGTGTGACTACGCCCCGTCCTTGTTGAAGGTTAAAACAACACACTTGACAAAAAATCGTTGTGTGTTTTGATGCGTAGGTAAGAACGGTTCTTGCTAGAAGCCCGTAGTAGCCACGTAAAACTTGCAACAACAAAGTAGAGGATGTCTAACTTGTTTTTGCAGGGCTTGCTGTGATGTGATATGGTAAAGACGTGATGATATATAAATTGTTTTATGAGATGATCATGTTTTGTAACAGTTATCGGCAACTGGCAGGAGCCATATGGTTGTCGCTTTATTGTATGAAATGCAATCACCATGTAATTGCTTTACTTTATCACTAAGCGGTAGCGATAGTCGTAGAAGAAATAGTTGGCAAGACGACAACAATGCTTCGATGGAGATCAAGGTGTCAAGCCGGTGACGATGGTGATCATGACGGTGCTTTGGAGATGGATATCAAAGGCACAAGATGATGATGGGCATATCATATCACTTATTTGATTGCATGTGATGTTTCACGGTATAAGTGTTCGCCCTAAGTATGCACCGTTGCTATAGTTCGTCGTGCCGAGACACCACATGATGATCGGGTGTGATAAGCTCTACGTTCACATACAACGGGTGCAAGCCAGTTTTGCACAAGTAGAATACTCAGGTTAAACTTGAAGAGCCTAACATAAGTAGATATGGCCTCGAAACACTAAGACCGAAAGGTCGAGCGTGAATCATATAGTAGATACAATCAACATAGTGATGTTCACCATTGAAAACGTCTCCATCTCACGTGATGATCGGACATGGTTTAGTTGATATGGATCACGTGATCATTTAGATGAATAGAGGGATGTCTATCTAAGTGGGAGTTCTTGAGTAATATGATTAATTGAACTTTAATTTATCATGAACTTAGTACCTGATAGTATTTTGCATGTCTATGTTGTTGTAGATAAATGGCCTGTGCTACTATTCCTTTGAATTTTAATGCGTTCCTAGAGAAAGCTAAGTTGAAAGATGATGGTAGCAACTACACGGACTGGGTTCGTAACTTGAGGATTATCCTCATTGCTACACAGAAGAATTACGTCCTGGAAGCACCGCTAGGTGCAAAGCCCGCTGCTGGAGCTACTCCAGATGTTATGAATGTCTGGTAGAGCAAAGCTGATGACTACTCGATAGTTTAGTGTGTCATGCTTTACGGCTTAGAATCGGGACTTCAACGGCGTTTTGAACATCATGGAGCATATGAGATGTTCCAGGAGTTGTCATGGGTTTGTCACGACAGACGTCCTCGTGAAAGGACTTAGTCGTGGAGCCATCGCTATGGGTTATCTTAAAGGGGTTAAACCGGACAAGGGGACACGAGGAAATTTATACTAGTTCAGCCCCTTCGTTGAAGATAAAAGCCTACGTCTAGTTGCGATTGGTATTGCTAGGGTTTCGATGACCAGGGAGTGAATCTACTTTGCCTGGCTCTCGAGTAGTTGTCTGCTGTCCCTAAACCTTGGTCGGGTCATCCCTTTATATACATAGGTTGACGCCCGCCGGTTTACAGAGTCCTGAGGCCGGATCATAAACGTGTCCATCTCGGTCTCTATTCCTTTAACTTACAATACAAGTTACATGAAAGAGTCGGTTTACATCTACACGCCTATACCCGCCTTTGGGCCTTGGGCCTTCGTAAAGCACCTCCATCCTCACGTCTTCATGGGCTTCTATCTTCATGGAGCTAACCCGGCCACTCCTAACCGGTTTACCTCCAGTAATCATATCCCCAACATTAGGCCCCAGATTGATTTGAACTTGTTCATGTCAATCTTCAATACTTAGAAAAATTCTTGCCCTGTCACCTTCATATAGATCTGGTAAACCGCCATGATGTCATCCTTTAGATCCGTAGTAAACCGCCATGACGTCATCTATTTGTTGAAGCTGAAGATTCCCTTCATTAATGAATATCCAACCATCAAGGTGACATCCTTATTAACTATCCATTTTGAGCTCCTTGATTCATGCACTTGTCGCTTATCGCTTCGCCTTATAAATAGGACCACGGGCCCTTCTCTTTTTCCCCCTTCGTCTCCTTCACTTCTTCTTCCTCCTTGTGACGCCTCTACACCTGAGCATCGCCGCCGTCACCGAGCTTCGCCTCCGTCTCTCCGCCGGCCGCTGCATCAACCTGGTTGCACCAGAGAGCCGCGACATACCTCCGCTGCTTCAATAGCCACTGTAAGTCCCTTCCTTTCTCCGTTGTAGATCTACCCAGGGTTTCCTTGTTCGTCGAAGTTCATCGAGGCTTCGGCACTGTTCTTCCCTGTTTCTTCTTAGTCCATGGATAGAAACTTCAAACTTGATGTATTCCACATAATGGCTTATCTTCTGTTACCAAAACAAACCTTTACGCGCATAAAACACTGATCTGGTCCTTTGTGAACTGCTTCGGGATCAACCTTTTAGGTCGAAATCCTTTTATTTTCCTATCTTACGGTAGATCCAAAATTTCCCTACAACCTTATGAAATCTGTTTTTACCTTACTTAGTCATCTTTGCCTTAGATCTGTATCCTCTTTACCACATAGGCGGCTTACCTTTGTAAAAGCAATCTATCCTATACCATTAGTCCCCTGGTGAACCGGACAAGCCTTTTACCTCCGTTGTTATACTCCAGTTTAACAGCATGTGCATACCATTGTTCTGATATTGCCTTGTCATTCATTATTGTATCAGCCTCCGGTTTATGCAATTTACATACCTGTATGTCTTTATTCCGTCGCATCTTATGTATCACCATGAATGATTTGTAAACCGGTATTTCCTTTCAGCTTTTCGCTTGCAATGGCCAAATAGTTTTATCCTTGTAACTGGGTTCCTTCCCGAGTTACCGAACAACTGCTTAACGGAATGGTCAAGATTGGTACCTTACCAAAAAAGAATGAGATCCGATGGCGAGTTCCTGGATCGGAGAATCCTCCTACCCCTAAGCAGGGTGAGGTAGTGGTATTTGTTGACCACATAGGTCATGGTTTCAATCCGCCCGGGTCAAAGTTTTTCCGGGATGTGCTTGCCAGTTTCCAGCTCCACCCTCAAGATATTGGACCTAACTCAGTATCCAATATATGCAACTTCCAAGTCTTCTGTGAAGTGTACCTACAAGAAGAACCAATTGCTGAGCTGTTCCGGGATTTTTTCCATCTGAACCGGCGCACTAAATTTGTAGACGGACCCAACACTGAACTTGGGGGTGTCTCAATTCAAAAAAGAAAAGAGGTCGAATTTCCTCATGCCAAGCTGCACAGCCACCCCAAAGATTGGGACCAAACTTGGTTCTACTGTAAAGATACCTCCCCTGAAGACGAGAACCCTCTGCCGAGCTACCGTGCCCACCGGCTCTCCAACACTCATCCACTGCCGCAATGTCTAAGCGCTACGGAACAGGCCTCATATGCCCCTCAATTCGCCAAGCTCCGAGCCTTTATGGCCAACGGTTTATCCGGCGTCGACTTTGTGCGTTGCTGGATATCCTGGAGCATCTTGCCATTAAGTCGCCGCTCCAGTTTAATGTGTGAGTACACTGGTGAAGTAGAAGACTCTCAACGTCACATCAACATTCAGTTAACTGATGAAGAAGTTACTGTGGGTGTCAAGAAGATTTTGAACGAATCGGAATCTGTCTGCCGCCAAACCGGCTTAAACCCCTTTTACACACAAAAAACAAACCGCCTGCTGTAAGTACTGTCCTTCCTTTTTACCTTTGACATCTTTTTAAAATGTTCAACCTGTGAATATCCTTCTGTTTGTTATAAACAGGGTGATGATCCATTCTGGAAGAAGAAACCTGTAGAGAAAGCGGCAAAGCCCTCCCGCCCCAAAACAAAAACCATCAAGAAAACCTCAAAGCGGAAGGCAGTTGAACGTATCAACATGGAACTGGATGACGACACGGATGAACCGGAAGTTGAGGTAGAACTTGATTCACTTGGTTCCCTATTTATGCATCTCATTAACAATGATATTTATCAGGAGGGCGCGGATGGCAGCCAAGCCGACGATGTAGAGGTAATTGTCCTTTCCTCCGGTTCAGACTCCCTACCAACATAAAAAATCCTTCAAGCGATCCGGAAAGTAAGCTTTTCACATCCTCTTGCTCACTTGGATCCAACATTTATTTTGAAGAAGCAGCAGCACGAGGCTCGCCGTACAACCTGGCACAGCGACCAAAAGGTCACTTCGACCGGTTTACCTGACACCCCGGTTCGAAAGCGCCATTCTGAGGTCTCACCTCCTTCTGACAATTCTTACCCAAAGGCAGGTTATTTCCGACAACCTCTTAATCTGTCCGATTCAAATTATCAGGTGACACCTCCCTCATCATCTGGCGAGTCAACAGCAACCCAACTCCCTCCTCTCAAAACTGTAGCTGGGTAAGTACTTAAACCCCTTCTTTGAATGTGTTCATACCTTGTATACTATGCTTAATTTTCACATCTTTTTTTTGTTTGTAGAGCCAAAGCCAGACCCAGCAAAAAGGCTCGGGTGAACAATCTGTCTAAATACTAGGTGGTTCTTGAACCGGAGCAAACAGGTGAACCGGACCAAACTGGTGAACCGGAGGGTCCCAATCCTGAAGTCACCTTTGATGAGCCACCCCCTCAAGATCACAATATCGATGAACAACCAGAAGCTGATACTGCTATGCCTGATATTGAACCGGCAGATCCAATCCGGGCTAGTCCGGTGAGAGCTACTAAAACTCCATCAACTCCAGACAAAGCTGCTGGAGATAAAGAAGGCGAGGTTACCATTACTGGTATTGGTCACACCTCTCCTGGACATCCTATAATCTTGGCCCAACATAGTGCCAAGGAAGAGCATGCTGCCATGGAAAAAGGTAAATGGAGCACTGACTTGTCAAGCTACGCTCATCTCAGCGCTCAAGAACTCCACTCCGGTTTTCTAAACCGTCTGCACTCAAACTGTGATTATGAAGCCGGTTGGGTGAACCTGATGAAAGTACGCTATGAGGTATTTTCATCACCTTTCCTTTATTGATTTCAAAGTATAAACATCAGCCCAAGTAGCCCCCAAGGGCCGGTTTAGCTTTTGCAAGGTAAACCGGGTCTTTGTAATATCTTAATCCTCGCATGTTGATCCTCCATATGTGAAATCATCGTTTAGAAACAAACCGGTACTTTATCATTGTACTCATGTAGTGTTCATCGGTGTAGCCCCCAAGGGTCGGTTTAGCTTTGCAAGGTAAACCGGGTCTTTAATCAATGCATCAGTTTTGAACAGATGTACATTAGCCCGGAAGTATTAAGGATAATGCTTGCATTGTACTTGAGACTTGTGAAAAATATGTTGATGAGAAAGCAAATAGGCATTATCCCCCAAGTACAAAGTGCATAACTTGTTATACGCTTGGTACTTAGAAAATACACATCTCATTGTTGATATATCTTCGCCTTTGCAGGCTGAGCTGAGTAAAAGGGATGTTCAAACCGCTGATCTTCAAGAGAACATAAAGTCTCAACAAGCAGAGGCTTCCAAAGCCAAAGAGGAGCTGACCAATGCCTTGGTAGCTATGGAGAAGTTGAAAGAGACCTTCAACAAGGAGCATGCTGACTGGGAAACAGAAAAGGTCAGTTTGATAAAAAAAGGCCGAGGACGCAGAGGCAGCCTTGAAACTGGTAGTGGAAGAATTGTCCGGCTTAAAGCGGCAGATTGACACCATGACATCTTCTGTATTTGGTAAGTGCTCTCTCGTGCAGTTTGTCTAATTATAAGATTTTATCAATGGCCGATTTACTGATGCTGAACTATGACAGGGACCCGCATTGCTCATCTGGGCTCTGACATGCGGATGAAGCTTAAAGCGGCGTACACCTTGATAGAACAGCTATTCTCTGGATCCCAGCGTGCTATTTGCACTGCAGCGTATAACAAGCTGGGGCCATCGTTGATAAAGGAAACACTTGAGAAGCTAGCCATGCTACCTGCCCGGATCACCGAACTGAAGAGATCAGCTGCAAGATCAGGAGTGCTAACCGTGCTAATCCGGGCCAAGGCATGGATTCCGGATCTTGAACCGGCAGATATCATCAAAGGATATCCTGGCGTGAAGGAGGACGTCTCAGACTTCAATAATGACGATCTGCGAAGGCTGGCAAAGAGATGCGGCCAATAGCAAGCAAACTGGCGGAGGACACCGATTTATCTCACTTCCAACCAGTTTACGATGCTGAGGGAAAGAGACAGCCCGCTGTGATCCATGATGTTGAAGAGCTTGTGCCTACAATCCGTAAGCATACTTACGCTCCTGACATTGACCCCTCCAGCCTTATCCATGAAGAGGTCGTGTTTCAAGCTTTAACCAGAATCGATTGGTCAACGGTTGATTTCCAGTGTCTGGGAGGGATGAAGAGGATGTGACTGCACAAGATGACCCTCAATCGTCAAGCCATCCCGATGAAGCATCCTAAACCGGTGACCGGTTTATCAGCTACAGTCTGCCACTGCTTGAAAACAATTATTCAATTTGGGCCGTTTTGAAGCTCCTTGTAATAGGATAGCAGAAACACCTTTATCTGCCATGCCATCGAGCATGCTTGTGTTGCTTGATATTTTGAAAACTTGTTCCACTTTTGGGATCTATTTATGCATAATCCATTATACTTTGTGTTCCTGCATATAAGAACTTGAAAGCGTCCTAGTGGTTTACCACTGGAGGGGTCATGATGCCCAAAAAATATATACATAACTTGGATGGATAACCAAGATTTGTATTAACCAGATAAAATAAATAATATCTGTGACATACCTCGTTGGCTGACCAACTGCTTGTATGGTAAAGGTGAAAAAACACCAATCCGGAGTGTTGACAACTCCTTGCCCTCTTGACGGTTCATATAGAAACCATATTGGGCCATAATAGCCGCATAATGCTGGTGACATCTAGTCAAAACCAGACCGGAAGAATATCATACCAATGTAAAACTGATCATATACTAACAACTAAGCATTGAAAGTCATGCCGGGTTGTAATGAACACTGGTTTATTAGAAAATATTCATAAGTCCCTTATCATAAAAAACAGCAAAGACAAGAAATATGCAAGGCTTTTCATGGCCTGCCAGGCCCTAAATCGAGGCTTTTCATGGGCTGCCAAGCCGCTGAATTAAACCATTTTGCAAAGCCTTTTAAGATGGACCTCAATCTTTAACCAATCACCATTTTAACTTTGACAAGTTCAGGGTCCATGGGATTGACTTGTCAAACGTTCGATGGGTCATACCAGGTTTACCTAGATAGAGTGGCTTACTTAAAGAGGCAGGATAACCCGGGGTTTTAGGTGAATACACCTGGCTTCCAAGTCTGGCTTGATAGCCTATTACAAGGGTGCAAGCTCGCTGTTCTTTGAGAAGCAAGGAGCCCCCAGGTAATATTTGAGTTGTGCTCAGTGGTTACCTATGTCTAAGATGTGCTTAATGCAACATACTCTCTTTGGTTCCACATGATTTCCTTTTGGCTTGAAGCCTATCAAGAGGTGTAGCTATGGTGTGAAGACAACCAAGCCCCCTAGTGATATCCCTTTTTGGTTTTAAACCAATCAAGAGGTGTAGCTATGGTTCAGATATGACCAAGCCCCCTAGTGATTTTCTTTATATCTGTGTGTCCGTATAGGCCGGGTTAATAAAACGCTGCTTTGTCAGTAGAAGCTCCTGTAGGCTCACACATGATGTAAAAAGAATAGAGACCCTGCTTTATTCGAGGCTCCGATTTATTATATAATATATACATTGTCATAAGTATGTACATAAGAAGAGCCTGTGGCTCAAGTATAGTAAGGCCGAAGAAGAGCTATATTCCACGGCCGCTTGGTCTCCTCCTCCGATTTACGTGAGTCTTTGTGCTCTCGAACATCAATGGGGTAGTATGACCCGTTGTGCAGATTTTTGCTGACCATAAAAGGTCCTTCCCAAGGTGGGGATAACTTGTGCATATCAGTCTGATCCTGGATGAGCCGGAGCACCAGATCGCCCTCTTGAAAAGTTCTGGTCTTAACCCGACGGCTGTGATAACGTCGGAGATCTTGTTCATAAATCGCCGAACGTGCTGCTGCAAGATCATGCTCCTCATTTAGCAGGTCCAGTGAGTCCTGACGTGCCTTCTCATTGTCAGCTTCAACATAAGCCGCCACACGGGGCGAGTCGTGACGGATGTCACTAGGAAGAACCGCCTCTGCTCCATAAACCATGAAGAAAGGCGTGTAACCCGTAGATCTGTTAGGTGTGGTGTTGATGCTCCATAACACAGAAGGTAACTCCTCCACCCAACAACCCGGTGTCTGCTTTAAAGGAACCATAAGCCAGGGTTTAATACCTCTCAAAATTTCTTGATTTTCCCTCTCTGCTTGACCATTAGACTGGGGTCTGGGGGTGAGCCACTGATGCTACATCAAGCCGGATGTGCTCTCGTTGGCAAAATTCCTCCATCTCACCCTTTGACAGATTAGTACCATTGTCACTTATAATACTGTGTGGGAAACCAAACCAGAATATCACCTTTTTGATGAATTGAACTGCCGTGGCTGCATCACACTTACTGACTGGCTCTGCTTCCACCCACTTGATGAACTTGTCCACTGCCACTAATAGGTGGGTCTTTTTGTCCTTGGATCTCTTAAAGGGTCCAACCATATCAAGCCCCCAAGTTGCAAATGGCCAAGTTATTGGAATCATCCTCAACTCCTGAGCCGGAACATGAGCGCGGCGTGCAAATTTTTGACAACCGTCACACCTTTTGACTAAATCCTCAGCATCAGCATGGGCTGTCAACCAATAGAAACTGTGATGAAAAGCCTTAGCCACCAAGGATTTTGAACCGGCGTGGTGACCACAATCTCCTTCGTGGATTTCTCGCAAAATCTCATAACCCTCTTGAGGAGATACACAACGCTGAATTGCCCCTGTGACGCTGTAACGATGTAACTCCCCATTGATTATGGTCATTGACTTGGAATGCCAGATTATCTGCCGGGCCAAGGTTTCATCCTCAAGTAACTCGCCCCGGTTCATGTAAACCAAGTACGGGACTGTCCAATCCGGTATAACATGCAAAGTTACCACCAATTGGGCCTCTGGGTCAGGAATAGCCAACTCCTCCTCTGTTGGTATCTTAACCAACGGATTGTGTAGGACATCGAGGAAAACATTAGGTGGGACCGGTTTACGCTGAGAGCCAAGGCGACTTAAAGCGTTCGCCGCTTCATTCTTTCGCCGATCTATATGGTCAACTTGATAACCCTTGAAATGACCAGCCACTATGTCCACCTCTCGTCGATACGCAGCCATGAGTGGGTCCTTGGAATCCCAAGTGCCAGATACCTGTTGAGCCACCAGGTCCGAGTCACCGAAGCACTTAACCCGGCTTAAGTTCATCTCCTTAGCCATCCGAAGACCGTGGAGTAAGGCCTCGTACTCAGCTGCATTGTTAGTACAAGGGAACATTAAGCGATGAACATAACAAAACTTGTCACCTCGTGGGGAAGTTAATATAACTCCAGCCCCCGAGCCCTCCAATTGCCTGGACCCATCAAAGTGAATAGTCCAATACGTGTTATCTGGCTTTTCCTTTGGTGCCTGCAACTCTGTCCAATCATTGATGAAGTCCACAAGTGCTTGAGATTTGATTGTTGTGCGAGGTGTACACTTGAGCCCATGAGGTCCAAGCTCGATAGCCCACTTGGCAATCCGGCCAGTTGCTTCTCTATTTTGAATGATATCTCCCAGAGGGGCTGAACTGACCACTATGATAGGATGACCCTGAAAGTAATGTTTGAGCTTCCGGCTTGCCATAAACACCCCATACACCAGCTTCTGCCAATGTGGATACCTCTGCTTTGATTCGATAAGCACCTCACTGATAATAAACCGACCATTGAACCGAATATTCCTTTCCAGCCTCCTTGCGCTCCACAACAATGGCCACGCTAACAGCCCTGGCATTAGCAGCCACATACGGTAGTAAGGGCACTTTATCGACCGGAGCTGCAAGCACAGGCAGTTCAGCTAACTGCCTCTTCAGATCCTCAAACGCTTTATCAGCCGCATCGCTCCAGACAAAGTCATCTGTTTTCTTTAACATCTGGTATAAAGGGATAGCTTTCTCCCCGAGATGACTGATGAACCGGCTCAAAGCCGCAATCTGGCCGGCTAAACGTTGAACGTCATTGATACACGCCGGTTTAGCCAAAGACATGATTGCTGATTTTTTTTCCGAATTAGCCTCAATGCCCCTGTTTGACCCCAGAAAGCCCAAGAGTTTGCCTGCCGGGACAGCAAAGACACATTTGTCCGGATTGAGCATCATCTTGTAAACCCGGAGGTTGTCAAAGGTTTCTCTCAAGTCATCTATCAATGTTTCCTCTTTCCTAGACTTTATCACAATATCATCCACATATGCATGAACATTGCGCCCAATCTGCTTATGAAGACAATTCTAAACACATCGTTGATAAGTCGGCTAGGCACTCTTGAGCCCAAAGGGTATGGAGACATAGCAGAAGGCTCCAAAGGGAGTTATAAAAGTTGTCTTCTCCTGGTCCTTAACTGCCATTTTGATCTGATGATAACCATAATAAGCATCCAAAAAACACAAGCGGTCACAACCCGCCGTAGCATCAATAATCTGATCAATACGAGGGAGGGCAAAGGGATCTGCTGGGCAAGCCTTGTTCAAGTCTGTGTAGTCCACACACATACGCCAAGTGCCATTTTTCTTGAGAACCAGCACCGGATTAGCCAACCACTCCGGGTGAAATACCTCCACGATAAACCCTATGGCCAACAACCGAGCTACCTCTTCACCAATAGCCTTGCGCCTTTCTTCGTTGAAGCGGCGGAGAAACTATCTGACTGGTTTAAAATTAGGATCTATATTAAGTGTGTGCTCAGCGAGTTCCCTCGGTACACCTGGCATGTCAGAAGGCTTCCATACAAAGATGTCTCGATTCTCACGGATGAACTCGATGAGCGCGCTTTCCTATTTGGGATCCAGGTTAGCGCTGATGCTGAACTGTTTGGATGAATCGCCAGGAACAAAATCAACCATCTTAGTGTCTGTGGCCGATTTAAACTTCAACGCCGGATTGTGCTCCGTACTTGGCTTTTTCAAAGAAGTCATGTCTGCCGGATCAACCTTGTCTTTGTAAAACTTTAGCTCTTCCGTGGCACAAACCGACTCAGCGTAAGCTGCATCACCTTCCTCACATTCCAAAGCAATCTTCCTGCTCCCATGTACTATGATGGTCCCCTTATGACCTGGCATCTTAACCTGCAGATAAACATAACATGGCCTCGCCATGAACTTGTCATAAGCCGGTCGCCCAAACAGAGCATGATACAGACTCTTGATTTTCACCACCTCAAAAGTCAATGTTTCTGACCTTGAATCATGATCATCTCCAAAGGCCACCTCTAGGGCTATCTTTCCCACTGGATATGCAGATTTACCGGGCACCACACCATGAAAAACGGTGTTCGACGGTTTAAGATTCTTATCTGTCAACCCCATACGGCAGAAGGTGTCATAGTAGAGAATATTGATACTGCTTCCCCCATCCATGAGCACCTTGGTGAACTTATACCCCCCCAAGTTGAGGTGCCACCACTAAAGCCAGATGACCCGGATTATCAACCCGGGGTGGGTGATCATCTCTACTCCATAAAATGGGTTGCTCAGACCAGCGCAAATATTGAGGCACTGCCGGTTGAACAGAGTTCACGGCCCTCTTGTGAAGCTTCTGATCATGCTTGCACAATCTAGTGGTGAAGACATGATACTGCCCACTATTCAACTGCTTCGGATTGCTCTGATAACCCGACTGATGTTGCTGCTGATTCCCCTGATGGTTATAACCTCCCTGTTGCCCTGGTTCCCTTGATTGCTATATCCGGTTTGATTGCCTTGAAATCTTGAACCGGAGCTACCGGCTCCGTAACCCGGCCCATGAAAACCACCTCCTGAACCACCGGGAGGGCCATTGTCGTACTAAAACATATTGGAGTTCTTGAATTCTTGCATGATATAACAATCCTTCCAAAGATGCGAAGCTGGCCTCTCCTTTGATCCATGCTTTGGACAAGGTTGATTTAACAGGCGCTCTAGATTGGGGCTTGAACCTCCGCCCTTTTGGGGGTGTTTACCCTTATGACGCTGACCGTTATCCTGAGCATTGGTGTTAGCCACAAAGTCCAAACTATTGCCTGCCTTGCGCTTACCATTGTTCCCATGACCTGCCGGGTTATGCTGCTGTCCCTTGGTGTTGTCGTTCTTCTTCCCTTTCCCCTATTTGTCCTCCTCTGACTCAGGGTCTTTGTATTATCTGAATCGGCATATTTAACCAAAGCGGCCATAAGCGTTGCCATATCGTTGCAGTGACGTTTGAGCCTTCCTAACTTCTGTTTTAGCGGTAGAAACCACCAATTGCCCTCCAACGTTAACACTGTTGTGTCCGCATTGATGCGATCCGATGAATGCAAAATAGCTGAGACCCGCTTCGCCCAACGGGTTGTAAACTCCCCATCCTCTTGAACACCAGCGGCCAGGTCCACAATCGACATAGGCTGCTTACAAGTATCCTTAAAATTCTGGATAAACCGGTGTTTTAACTTGGCCCATGATCCGACAGAGTTAACTGGTAAGCTCTTTAACCAAGTATGAGCTGTCCCCTCCAACATCATGGTGAAATATTTAGCGCACACTGCTTCATCCACATCTAACATCTCCATTGCCATCTCATAACTTTCAACCCATGACTCTGGTTGCAAATCGGCGGTGTAATTGGGCACCTTACGAGGGTCTTTAAAATCCTTGGCCATTCGCACATTACGTAAAGCGGGGGTGAGACATGGAACCCCTAAGGAACTGAAGACCACACCTGGCTCCACTGAAGCAGTAGGGCGAACTGGAGTAGGTTGACAAGCTCCATGCAAAGCTGCTAACTCGGCCTCTCGACGTGCACGACCATGATCCACCACATCCTGCGCATTAGCACCTCCACCTGCCGGGTTGTGCCCTCGCGGCGAGTTACGGTGACGTGCACTGCTTGATACAGCCGGTTCATCCTCAACGTGCCTGCTGTAGCTCCGGCTTGGACGGGGGGTGGAATGAATCCTCTCGCGACTATGTGAATAAGTCTGCTGCCAGTTTAAAGATGTTTGAAGGAGCTCTCTGACCCGTCGTGTCTCAATCGCAACTGGTGACTCACCGCCGGTCGGGAGGGCTTCCAATCGTGAAGCGGCAGCCACAATGTTGTCCAACGGGTTGGAGTAATGCCCCAGGGGCGTCGGTACATACTGTAGCACAACGTTGTTCTGACATGGCGGGTCCATCGTGCGCGGCTGAACCGACGCTCCTATTCTCGGTGCCTCCGTCCGGTTTACCACTGGCTGGTTACTAGTTCCGGCTCCTGGCGTGTTGAAGAGATTTCTTGGCTCATAACCCAGCAGGAGGTGCGACCGGTATCTTCTCCTCATGACCTCATCTGAAGCATTCTGGTCCAACCTAAGCCGGTAGGCCTAAGCTTCCAACTCGGCCCGTTCTGTAGCCATCCTGGCGTTCTGAAGCTAGTTTTGCACGAGTAGAATACTCAGCTTAAACTTGACGATCCTAACATATGTAGATATGGCCTCGGAACACTAAGACCGAAAGGTCAGGCGTGAATCATATAGTAGATACGATCAACATAGCGACGTTCAGGATTGAAAACGTCTCCATCTCACGTGATGATCGGACATGGTTTAGTTGATATGGATCACGTGATCATTTAGATGACTAGAGGGATGTCTATCTAAGTGGGAGTTCTTTAGTAATATGATTAATTGAACTTTAATTTATCATGAACTTAGTACCTGATAGTATTTTGCATGTCTATGTTGTTGTAGATAAATGGCCCGTGCTACTATTCCTTTGAATTTTAATGCGTTCCTAGAGAAAGCTAAGTTGAAAGATGATGGTAGCAACTACACGGACTGGGTCTGTAACTTGAGGATTATCCTCATTGCTACACAGAAGAATTACGTCCTGGAAGCACCGCTAGGTGCAAAGCCCGCTGCTGGAGCTACTCCAGATGTTATGAATGTATGGCAGAGCAAAGCTGATGACTACTCGATAGTTTAGTGTGCCATGCTTTACAACTTAGAATCGGGACTTCAACGACGTTTTGAACGTCATGGAGCATATGAGATGTTCCAGGAGTTGTCGTGGGTTTGTCACGGCAGATGTCCTCGTGAAAGGACTTAGTCGTGGAGCCATCGCTACGGGTTAGCTTAAAGGGGTTAAACCGGATAAGGGGACACGAGGGATTTTATACTAGCTCGGCCCTTTGTTGAAGGTAAAAGCCTATGTCTAGTTGTGATTGGTATTGCTAGGGTTTCGATGACCAGGGAGCGAATCCGGTTTGCCTGGCTCTCGAGTAGTTGTCTGCTGTCCCTAAACCGCGACCGGGTCGTCCCTTTATATACATAGGTTGACGCCCGCCAGTTTACAGAGTCCCGAGGCCGGATCATAAACGTGTCCGGCTTGGTCTCTATTCCTTTAACTTACAATACAAGTTACATGAAAGAGTCGGTTTACATCTACAGGCCTATACCCGCCTTTGGGCCTTGGGCCTTCGTAAAGCGCCTCCATCCTCACGTCTTCATGGGCTTCTATCTTCATGGAGCTAACCCGGCCACTCCTAACCGGTTTACCTCCAGTAATCATATCCCCAACATTAGGCCCCAGATTGATTTGAACTTGTTCATGTCAATCTTCAATACTTAGAAAAATTCTTGCCTTGTCACCTTCATATAGATCTGGTAAACCGCCATGATGTCATCCTTTAGATCCGTAGTAAACCGCCATGATGTCATCTATTCGTTGAAGCCGAAGATTCCCTTCATTAATGAATATCCAACCATCGAGGTGACATCCTTATTAACTATCCATTTTGAGCTCCTCGATTCATGCACTTGTCGCTTATCGCTTCGCCTTATAAATAGGACCACAGACCCTTCTCTTTTTATCCCTTCGTCTCCTTCACTTCTTCTTCCTCCTTGCGACGCCTCTGCACCTGAGCGTCGCTGTCGTCACTGAGCTTCGCCTCCGTCTCTCCGTCGGCCGCGGCATCAACCTGGTTGCACCAGAGAGCCGCGGCATACCTCCGCTGCTTCAACAGCCACTGTAAGTCCCTTCCTTTCTTCGTTGTAGATCTACCTAGGGTTTCCTCGTTCGTCGAAGTTCATCGAGGCTCCGACAGTGTTCTTCCCTGTTTCTTCTTAGTCCATGGATAAAAACTTCAAACTTGATGTATTCCACGTAATGGCTTATCTTCTGTTACCAAAACAAACCTTTACGTGCATAAAACACTGATATGGTCCTTTGTGAACTGCTTCGGGATCAACCTTTTAGGTCTAAATCCTTTTATTTTCCTTTCTTACGGTAGATCCAAAATTTCCCTGCAACCTTATGAAATCTGTTTTTACCTTACTTAGTCATTTTTGCCTTAGATCTGTATCCTCTTTACCACATAGGCGGCTTACCTTTGTAAAAGCTACTCCAGATGTTATGAATGTCTGGCAGAGCAAAGCTGATGACTACTCGATAGTTTAGTGTGCCATGATTTATGGCTTAGAATCGGGACTTCAACGGCGTTTTGAACGTCATGGAGCATATGAGATGTTCCAGGAGTTGTCATGGGTTTGTCACGGCAGATGTCCTCGTGAAAGGACTTAGTCATGGAGCCATCACTACGGGTTAGCTTAAAGGGGTTAAACCGGACAAGGGGACACGAGGGATTTTATACTAGTTCGGCCCCTTCGTTGAAGGTAAAAGCCTACGTCTTGTTGTGATTGGCATTGCTAGGGTTTCGATGACCAGGGAGCGAATCCGCTTTGCCTGGCTCTCGAGTAGTTGTCTGTTGTCCCTAAACCGCGGTCGAGTCGTCCCTTTATATACATAGGTTGACGCCCGCCGGTTTACAGAGTCCCGAGGCCGGATCATAAATGTGTTTGGCTCGGTCTCTATTCCTTTAACTTACAATACAAGTTACATGAAAGAGTCGGTTTACATCTACAGGCCTTAACCCGCCTTTGGGCCTTGGGCCTTTGTAAAGCACCCCCATCCTCACATCTTCATGGGCTTCTATCTTCATGGAGCTAACCCGTCCACTCCTAACCGGTTTATCTCCAGTAATCGTATCCCCAACAGGAGTTGAAGTTAATATTTCAAGAAAATTCCCGGATTGAGAGATATGAAGTCTCCGTTAAATTCTACAGCTGCAAGATGGAGGAGAATAGTTCTGTCAGTGAACATATACTCAGAATGTCTGGGTACCAGAACCACTTGACTCAACTAGGAGTTAATCTTCCTGATGATAGTGTCATTGACAGAGTTCTGCAACCACTGCCACCAAGCTACAAAAGCTTCGTGATGAACTATAATATGCAAGGGATGGATAAGACAATTCCCGAGCTCTTCGCAATGCTAAAGGCCACAGAGGTAGAAATCAAGAAGGAGCATCAAGTGTTGATGGTCAACAAGACCACTAGTTTCAAGAAGAAGGGCAAAGGGAAGAAGGGGAACTTCAAGAAGAACGGCAAGCAAGTTGCTGCTCAAGTGAAGGAGCCCAAGTCTGGACCTAAGCCTGAGATTGAGTGCCTCTACTACAAAGGGACTAGTCACTGGAAGCGAAACCGCCCCAAGTATTTGGCGGATAAGAAGGATGGCAAAGTGAAAGGTACATTTGATATACATGTTATTGATGTGTACCTTACTAATGCTCGCAGTAGAGCCTGGGTATTTGATACTGGTTCTGCACTAAGTATGAACATTATATCTGGATCTTGTTTGATGTGAGACGGTTATTCATTTAAATCAGAGAATAATGGTTGTTCTATTTATATGAGTAATATCTTTTATGGTCATGCACCCTTGATGAGTGGTCTATTTTTTGAATGTCGATAGTAGTGATACACATATTCATAGTATTGAAGCCAAAAGATATAAGTTTAATAATGATAGTGCAACTTATTTGTGGCACTGCCATTTAGGTCATATTGGTGTAAAGTGCATGAAGAAACTCCATGCTGATGGGCTTTTGGAATCACTTGATGCTTGCGAACCATGCCTCATGGGCAACATGACTAAGACTCCGTTCTCCGAAACAATGGAGCAAGCAACAGACTTATTGGAAATAATACATACTGATGTATGCGGTCCGATGAGTGTTGATGCTCGCGGCGGGTATCGTTATTTTCTGACCTTCACAGATGATTTGAGCAGATATGGGTATATCTACTTGATGAAACATAAGTCTGAAACATTTGAAAAGTTCAAAGAATTTCAGAGTGAAGTGGAAAATCATGGTAACAAGAAAATTAAGTTTCTACGATCTGATCGTGGAGGTGAATATTTGAGTTATGAGTTTGGTCTTCATTTGAAACAATGCGTAATAGTTTCGCAACTCACGCCACCTGGAACACCACAGCGTAATGGTGTGTCCGAATGTCGTAACCGCACTTTATTAGATATGGTGCGATCTATGATGTCTCTTACTGATTTACCGCTATCCTTTTGGGGTTATGCTTTAGAGACGGTTGCATTCACGTTAAATAGGGCACCATCGAAATCCGTTGAGACGACACCATATGAACTATGGTTTGGCAAGAAACTCAAATTGTCGTTTCTTAAAATTTGGGGCTGCGATGCCTATGTGAAAAAGTTTCAACCGGATAAGCTTGAACCCAAATCGGAGAAATGTGTCTACATAGGATACCCAAAGGAGACTGTTGGGTACACCTTCTATCACAGATCTGAAGGCAAGATATTCATTGCTTTGAATGGATCCTTTTTAGAGAAGGAGTTTCTCTTGAAAGAATTTTGTGGGAGGAAAGTAGAAGTTGATGGGGTAACTGTACCTTCTCCCTCATTGGAAAGTAGTTCATCACAGAAATTAGTTCCAGTGATTCCTACACCAATTAGTGAGGAAGCTAATGATGATGGTCATGAAACTTCTGATCAAGTTACTATTGAACCTCGTAGGTCAACCAGAGTAAGATCCGCACCAGTGTGGTATGCTAATCCTGTTCTGGAAGTCATGTTACTTGACCATGACAAACCTATGAACTATGAGGAAGCAATGATGAGCCCAGATTCCACGAAATGGCTTGAGGCCATGAAATCTGAGATGTGATCCATGTATGAGAACAAAGTGTGGACTTTGGTTGACTTTCCCGATGACCGGCAAGCCATAGAGAATAAATGGATATTCAAGAAGAATACTGACGGTAATATTACTGTCTACAAAGCTCGACTTGTTGAGAAAGGTTTTCGACAAGTTTAAGGAGTTGACTACGATGATACCTTCTCACCCCTAGCGATGCTTAAGTCTATCCGAATCATGTTAGCAATTGTCGCATTTTATGATTATGAAATTTGGCAAATGGATGTCAAAACTGCATTCCTTAATGGATATCTCAAAGAAGAGTTTTATATGATGCAACCAGAAGGTTTTGTCGATCCTAAAGGTGCTAACAAAGTGTGCAAGCTCCAGTGATCCATTTATGGACTGGTGCAAGCCTCTCGGAGTTGGAATATATGCTTTGATAGTGTGATCAAAGCATATGGTTTTATACAGAGTTTTGGAGAATCCTGTATTTACAAGAAGGTGAGTGGGAGCTGAGGGAGTCCTGGACTAAGGGGTCCTCGGGCGTCCGGCCTATGTGACATGGGCCAGACTGATGGGCCATGGAGATACAAGACCGAAGACTTCCTCCCGTGTCCGGATGGGACTCTTCTCTGCGTGGAAGGTAAGCTTGGTGTTCGGATATGAAGATTCCTTCCTCTGTAAACCGAATTTGTACAACCCTAGGCCCCTCCGGTGTCTATATAAACCGGAGGGTTTAGTCCGTAGAGGTAATCACAATCATACAGGCTAGACATCTAGGGTTTGGCCATTACGATCTCGTGGTAGATCAACTCTTGTAATCCTCATATTCATCAAGATCAATCAACCAGGAAGTAGGGTATTACCTCCATTAAGAGGGCCCGAACCTGGGTAAACATCATGTCCCCTGTCTCTTGTTACCATCGACCTTAGACACACAGTTCGGGACTCCCTACCCGAGATCCGCCGGTTTTGACACCGACATTGGTGCTTTCATTGAGAGTTCCGCTGTGACGTCGAAGACAGGATTGATGGTGCGCCTTGTCATCAAGGACAATATCACCTCCGAAGGAGCCCTGTCCTCAGGCCAAACCCTCCGGGTGGGTGGCTTTACCATGACCGCCTGTTCGGCCGTTAAGACGACGATGACTTCTCAGGTCATCAAAAATCATCTCCATGTTGACTCCGAATACTCCAAATGGATGGATCCGTTGGAGTTAACTCTTTAAACAAACTCCTGGATCGCATGACCACCATGGGGGTCTCTACAGACTACGATCAAATTGGGTTTAAACCCGATCAGAGAGAAATCAAATCTCCGCCGATCACCCATCAGATAGCGGTCGTAGAGGAGCAAAACAACAACTTTTCCCCTATGTTGAGGACGAGTTATGTTCAGATTTCCAAGCTTGAAGAGTCGGATACTTGTCTGCCTCCAAACCTAGAATCGACGTCGAGCCTGGAAAATCATTTAACATCCTGGAGCCCGAACCAATAAGATCGAAAGTTTTTCAAACTCCGGACTCCAAATTGGGTTAGGGATCGGATTCAAAGCCACCCACCCACCACAAGCAACATTCGCCAAGCAATTCTGGCCCTCTGGATATATGCGACCTCATATACGTATGACAGCAGTCTCAGGAAACAATCCATCACTTTCGGGCCAGATTCCTCCTTGTCAAAGATAAGATTAAAGATTGCCGCGACGAGCACGCGATTTCAGTATTCTGCAATAATTGCATGGACAAAGGAATCCTCAACGCTATCAACCGCCGTCGCGTATTACACTTCGCTGACTTGGCAACCATAGTATAGAAGTACTGTCCAATGGAAAGCGCCTGGAAAACTCAGACAACTCGCTGGGAACCACCGGTCTCCACTCAACCCCTCTGGCAAGCAAAAAGGATGCACCCTCGCGGGGCACCCGACCACATAGTGAATAAAACTAATCCCATCACGGGGCGCGAAACCATTCTGCAGGGATGGGTCGATATGCCATGCAAAATACACACGACATCGGATACCATACCAACCCACAGCATTAGAGCATGTTGGATACTCCGGCAAGTGGCCAAGAGCGGCGAGGATATCCTCACCAAAAACACCTCAGAGCAACACCCCCGGAGGACGACGACCACAGAGTATTGACGGTCTTCGAGACATTCGCTTCAACAATCGGTGCAAGAGGGCACTCCGCGACCTCGCCGAAGTCTGCCAAGTCACAAGAATAAACCCCTGGAATGACACGGGCCATAACTTTCAATGCCAGTGACAAACCAAAATTCCGGTCAGTCCGGACACCAGCCGCCTTGGTCCTCAATCCAATTGTGGATGGCTTTCGACTCACTAAAGTGCTCATGGACGGCGGCAGCGGACTAAACCTCATCTACGAGGACACACTCAATAAAATGGAAATAGACAGGAGCCACATCGAGCAAAGTAATACGACCTTCCGAGGAATCATCCCCAGCTGGGAGGCGCGATGCGCGGGGAAAATTACACTCGACGTGGTATTCGGCACGCCGGAGAACTATCGGTCCGAAAAGATAACCTTCCAAGTGGCCCCTTTCAACAGTGGATATCACGCCCTGTTGGGGCGAGATGCATTCACACGCTTCCAAGCTATACCTCATTACGGGGAAACTCAAGATGCCCGGGTCCAACGGTATTATCACTCTCGCTAGTGATCCGGACATAGCCCTCCGCGCCGAAAACAAAACCGCATCCCTGGCCCTCGAGGCACTGTCCGAGGCCCTCGCGGCCGAAGAGTTAACCACACTATGCTCCACGGTGGATAGGGATGACGTAATCCTCGATAAGCGGCCCAAATCCACCTCCTTCAAACCAGCAGACGAAATAGTCAAATTTCAAGTCCACCCGATGGACCCCAAGAAGATAGCTTCCATCGAGGCACAGCTGGACCCAACAGTCGACGCCGCGCTACGTGCGTTCCTGCGCGAGAAATGGGACATATTCGCCTGGCACCCTTCTGATATGCCAGGAATCCCACGCAGGTTGGCCGAACACAACCTCAATATATTGAAGGGATATAAGCCGGTCAAGCAAACATTGCAGCGCTTTTCCGAACCCAAACGACATGCTATGGGGGAGGAGCTAGCCAAGTTAATCAAGGCCGGATTCATCAAAGAAATAAAACACCCGGACTGGGTAGCAAACCTGGTGGTGGTGCCAAAGAAGGATAAATCCTGGCGCATGTGCATCGATTTCAAAGACCTCAACAAGGCCTGCCCTAAGGATCCATTCCCCCTCCCCGCATCGATCAAATTATTGATGCTACTCAGGACACGACTCACTGTGTTTCCTCGACGCATACTCCGGATACCATCAAATCAAAATGAAGGAATCCGATCAAGCCGCAATGGCATTCATTACCCCATACGAGCCTTTCTGCTTCAACACTATGCCCTTCGGGCGTAAAAATGCCGATGCCACCTACCAACGCATGATTCAAACATGCCTCGAGAAACAAATCAACAAGACAGTTGAGGGATATGTGGATGATGTCGTCATCAAGACTAGGCACATCGAGTCATTGATACACGACCCGCGTCTCACATTCGATAACCTTCGCACATATGAAATCAAGCTCAATCCGGAAAAGTGTGTTTTCGGCGTTCCCGCTGGAAAACTATTGGGCTTCATCGTTTCCAATAGAGGAATTGAGGCAATTCTAGCCAAAATCCGAGCTTTGTCATAATTGGCTACACCAACAGACCTTAAACAGGTCCAAAAACTAGCTGGATGCATGGCAGCTTTAAGCCGCTTTATCTCCAAACTAGGAGAAAAAGCATTGCCACTTTATCGCCTTCTCCGACACACTGACCACTTCGAGTGGACGGATGCGGCAACGACCGGACTGGAGGAAATAAAGGCTCTTTTAGCGAGCAACCCAATCCTGGCCGCGCCGAACGACGGCGAACCGATGTTATTATACATCTCTGCAACACACCAGGTGGTGAGCGCAGTGCTCGTCGTTGAGCGAGAGGAGGACAGACACAAATTCCCACTTCAGAAGTCGGTATACTACGTATCCACTGTCCTCACACCATGCAAATCCCAGTACCCTCATTACCAAAAGATAGCATATGCGGTCTTCATGGCATCCCGGAAGCTACGACACTACTTCCAAGAGTGCTCAATCACAATGGCTTCCGAAGTACCACTCAATGACATAATAAACAACCGCGATGCTACGGGCCAGATTGCCAAGTGGGCCATTGAGCTCCTACCATTTGATATAACATACAAACCGCGTCGAGCCATTAAATCCCAAGTATTGGCCGACTTCGTCGCTGAATGGACAGAGGCCGAACTCCCTAAAGAGTATGGTACATATTCCAACTGGGTCATGCACTTCGATGGCTCTAAAATGTTGGCCGGCTTAGGAACGGGCATTGTCTTAACGTCCCCCGCCGGAGACACAGTACAGTATGTACTCCAAATATTATACACAGACTCCAACAATGCAGCCGAATACGAGGCCTTATTGCACGGTCTTCGGATGGCTGCGTCCATGGGCATACAACGCCTGGAGGTGCGCGGGGATTCAAATCTCGCAATATCCCAAATAAAAGGAGACTTCGATGCCAAAGATCTGAAGATGGCGGCCTATCGTAACGCCATACTTAAAATCTCAGCTTGGTTTGAGGGACTCGAGTTTCATCATGTGGCTCGGGAAAGTAATCAAGCGGCGGATGTCCTTGCTCGCATGGGCACCAAGTGTGACCCCGTCTCTCCTAACATCTTTCTGGAAAGGCTCTTCAAGCCATCCATGGTGTGGCAGGGTGAGAGCAGCAACACCAATCCGGATTCGATTATGCCCCCAGATTCCGAACACAATACTGATATCATCGGGGGCTCAGCCACCGAAATAACACCATCGGCCCATCTAATAATGGCAGTAATTGCCCCATGGACCGAACCATTCTTGGCCTACCTTAATAGGCGAGAGCTCCCTGGGGATCAGGATGAGGCTCGCTGCATTGTTCGGCGCTCGAAAGCCTACAAGGTCCATGACGGAGAGCTCTATAAGAAAAGCGCTACCGGAGTCCTTCAATGATGTATCTCCGAAGAAGAGGGACGACAGCTCCTGGCCAAAATCCATGCTAGTCTCGGCGGTCACCACGCCGCGGCTCAGGCCCTCGTAAGTAAAGCCTTCCATACAGGTTTCTTTTGGCCGACGGCCCGAGCAGATGCACATCACCTTGTCCAACGTTGTGTCAGATGCTGGCTGTTCGCCAATCAAAGCCATATGCCGCCTACCGCCCTACAAATAATCCCCATCACTTGGCCTTTTGCGGTATGGGGGCTTGATATGGTCGGACCCCTTAAAGGAGGAAGCCATAAGAAAAAATATCTGCTAGTCATGGTAGATAAATTCACCAAGTGGATAGAAGCCAAACCAGTTAAAACGGCCGAAGACGGACCAGTGATAGACTTTATATCCGGTGTCGTGCACCATTATGGTGTTACGCACAACATCATCACCGACAATGGCTCCAATTTCACAGCCAATGAAGTGAAAGCCTGGTGTGCTAACCTGAGCTTGAAGCTCGATTACACCTCCGTCTATCACCCGCAAACAAACGGTCAAGTCGAACAAGCTAATGGTCTCATTATGAGCGACATTAGGCCTAGACTAGTGCGGTCTTTGAAAGAATCAGACAAGCACTTGGTTGAGGAGCTCGACTCCGTACTTTGGGGGCTGCGGACCACGCCCAATCGCACTACCGGATACATACCATTCTTCATGGTGTACGGCGCAGAGGCCGTTTTGCCCTGCGACATCATTCATGACTCACCTCGAGTGCGCATGTATGAGGAGAGAGAGGCTGAGCTTGATTGGCAGGACAGTCTAGATGCCCTGGAGGAGGAGCGCGACGTTGCAAAAGCCCGTTCCGCATTCTATCAACAACAGGCTCGCAGATACCAAAGCAGAGAAGTGCGGGCTAAGACTTATAATGTTGGTGAGCTCGTCCTGCGCTTGCCAGAAAAGAAAAAGGATAAACTCAAGACGAAGTGGGAGGGTCCCTTCATCATCGATGAAGTTCTCACCGGAGGAGCGTACCGCCTACATGATGCATCGGACAATCACTTAGAGCCGAAACCATGGAATGCTGCCAGACTCCGAAGATTCTACACCTAGAGCCGTACTCTTTGTTCGTTTTCTTCTCCCTTTGTTTCCATTTTCTCTCTCTTTAAAAATTTTCTCCGGCTCTATAGCTCTTGTGCGGCTAAACCGCACACCTATGACGTACACACCCTTAAATCTATACGCTCATAATACCTGGGGGCTTCTTTTACAAAAGCTTATTGTTATTTTCCAAGCATCAAGCTCACCACATATGTGTCCTTTCCTCATATGTACCTTTTCTTCGCCATTATATGCACCGTTATGACTTAACTTTTTGCCAAGCTGGGTTGCCTGGCTCCTGTGCTTATGCCCTACGTTCCCGTTTGTTCGGCTAGGGCATAAAGGGAGCACCTCTGCGATTGTTATAGTCGTGTCATCCGGACTTGTACTTCAGACTGGGTGAAGCCGAAACGTAGCATTCTTAAGGGAATATTCGGTCGGCGGACTAAAGACGTTATACCCTAATTACACTGTGAACCCCCAGATGTTACGTATACTGCGATTCTTCAATCACAGTTCGGGCATGCATGCTAACGCATGTTCACCCAGGGAAAGGAGCCCTTAACGGAACTATTCTCCCTGGAAGATGTTTCTTACAATCAACAAGCAATACAACATAGCTAGCCGGATACAACTTGTCTGTTCAAGAAACTATGGCCCCTACGCCTTGTTTCCACGCATACCCCAGCCTATATTGCCGCTCCGGTATTCGGAAACACTCCGCACCTTCGGGCCCGGAGGTCGAAACGAAAAGGTCTGCCATGACAATCGTTTTACAAATCCGGCTAGGGACAAATTTGTCAATTGAAGTACATAGTCACTTGGACTCAAAAACTTCTTCCTCTATGCCGTCCAACAGGCTTTCTAGCTTACAATCCTGTTGGGAAAACTTGGCAGCTATCTTTACTTCATCATATACCAAACTAACTAGAATTTCTTGTCCGTCTGACCCCTGAGGTCCGACCCGGGCCATATGATTCGGATCAAGCTTGGTGTACCGTGTTTTTACAATGGCCCAAGCCTCTCGCACACCTTCTCGGTGATGCGTCCATTTTGCCTCATGCTTTTATATCATTATTTATTGCATTATGGGCTATTATTTCACATTATGTCATATGGTTATTCTCTCTTATTTTACAAGGTTTACATAAGGAGGGAGAATGCCGTCAGCTGGAATTCTGGGCTGGAAAAGGAGCAAATATTAGAGACCTATTCTGCACAACTCCAAAAGTCCTGAAACTCCACGAAATACCTTATAATAAATAATAAATAATAAATAATCCTCGCCAAAGATGAAGGCCAGGGGGGACACCCTTCTCACGAGGGTGGCTCCCCCTACCTCGTGGGCCCCCTGGTGGCTCTCCGATGACCATCTTCTCATATATGAAGTCTTTCGTCGAGAAAAAAATAAGAGGCAACCTTTCGGGATGAAACTCCGCCGCCACGAGGCGGAACCTTGGCGGATCCAATCTAGAGCTCTGGCAGAGCTGTTCTGCCGGGGAAACTTGCCCCCCCCGGAGGGGGAAATCATCGCTATCGTCATCACCAACGCTCTTCTCATCGGGAGAGGGCAATCTACATCAACATCTTCATCAACACCATCTCATCTCAAAACCCTAGTTTATCTCTTGTATCCAATCCAAGTCCGAGATTGGTGCTATAGGTTGCTAGTAGTGTTAATTACTCCTTGTAGTTGATGCTAGTTGGTTTAATTGGTGAAAGATCATATGTTCAGATCCTATATGCATATTAATACCCCTCTGATTATGAACATGTTTATGCTTTGTGAGTAGTTACGTTTGTTCTTGAGGACAAGGGAGAAGTCTTGCTATTAGTAGTCATGTGAATTTGGTATTCGTTCGATATTTTGATGAGATGCATGTTGTCTAGCCTCTAGTGGTGTTATGTGAATGTCGACTACATAACACTTCACCATTATTTGGGCCTAGAGGAAGGCATTGGGAAGTAATAAGTAGATGATGGGTTGCTAGAGTGACAGAAGCTTAAACCCTAGTTTACGCGTTGCTTCATAAGGGGCTGATTTGGATCCATATGTTTCATGCTATGGTTAGGTTTACCTTAATACTTTTGTTGTAGTTGCGGATGCTTGCAATAGAGGTTAATCATAAGTGGGATGCTTGGTCAAGTAAGAACAGCACCCAAGCACCGGTCCACCCACATGTCAAATTATCAAAGTACCGAACGCGAATCATATGAACATGGTGAAAATTAGCTTGACGATATTCCCATGTGTCCTCGGGAGCGCTTTTCCTTATATAAGAGTTTGTCCAGGCTTGTCCTTTGCTACAAAAAGGATTGGGCCACCTTGCTGCACTTTATTTACTTTGGTTACTTGTTGCTCGTTACAAATTATCTTATCACAAAACTATCTGTTACCACCTATTTCAGTACTTGCAGAGAATACCTTGCTGAAAACCGCTTATCATTTCCTTCTGCTCCTCGTTGGGTTTGACACTCTTACTTATCGAAAGGACTATGATAGATCCCCTATACTTGTGGGTCATCAAGACTCTTTTCTGGCGCCGTTGCCGGGGAGTGAAGCGCCTTTGGTAGGTGGAATTTGGTGAGGAAAAATTTATATAGTGTGCTGAAATTTACTATCACTTGTTATTATGGAAAGTAATCCTCTGAGGGGCTTGTTCGGGGTATCTTCACCCCGACCAGTAGAGCAAAGAGTTGCTCTTCAACCTACTGAACCTACTGAAAATGAAAATGAAAATACTTGCTTTGGAGTTCCTTCGGGTATAATAGAAAAATTGCTAGCTAATCCTTTTTTAGGAGATGGAACAAAACATCCTGATGAACATCTGATATATGTGGATGAAGTTTGTGGATTATTTAAGCTTGCAGGTGTATCCGGAGATGTTGTTAAGAAGAGGGTCTTCCCCTTATCTTTGAGGGGAGATGCATCAACATGGTATAGGCTATGTGATGATATGAGGTCTTGGAATTCCAAACGATTGGAATTTCATCATAAGTTTTATCCTATGCATCTTGTTCATCGTGATCGCAATTATATATATAATTTTTGGCCTCGCGAACGAGAAAGCATCGCTCAAGCTTGGGGGAGGCTTAAATCAATGTTATATTCATGCCCCAATCATGAGCTCTCAAGAGAAATGATTATTCAAAAAATTTATGCTCGGCTCTCTGAAAATAATCGCACCATGCTTGATATTTCTTGTGCTGGCTCTTTTATGATGAAGACTATTGGATTTAGATGGGATTTATTGGATAGAATTAAACGCAACTCTGAAGATTGGGACCTCGACAATGGTAAGGAGTCAGGTATGACACCTAAGTTTGATTGTGTTAAATCTTTTATGGATACCAATATTTTCTGTAAGTTTAGCACTAAATATGGACTTGATTCCGAGATAGTAGCTTCTTTCTATGAATCTTTTGCTACTTATGTTGATTTCCCTAAGGAGAAGTGGTTTAAATATCATCCTCCCATAGAAGTAAAAGTAGCTGCACCTATTAAAGTTGAAGAAAAGACTATTACTTATAATGATCCTATTGTTCCTACTTCTTATGTTGAGAAACCACCTTTCCCTGTTAGGGTAAAGGATCATGCTAAAGCTTCAACTGTGGTTCGTAAAAGCAATATTAAAACATATACACCCCCTGAGCAAGTTAAAGTAGAACCTAATATTGCTATTGTTAAAGAGCTCATGTCTGATAATATTGATGGGCATGTTATTCAGTTCTGCGGTGAAACTGCTAGAATTGCCAAACCTTGTGCTAAAGATAAACATAGACCTGTGGTAGGCGTGCCTGTTAGTTCTGTTAAAATAGGAGATCATTGTTATCATGGCTTATGTGTTATGGGTGCTAGTGCTAGTATTATACCTTATGACTTGTATAAATAAATCAAGCATGAAATTGCACCTGCTGAGTTAGAAGACATTGATGTCACAATCAAACTTGCTAATAGAGATACTATTTCAGCAATGGGAATTGTTAGAGATGTTGAAGTCTTGTGCGGGAAAACTAAATATCCTGCTGATTTTCTTGTTCTTAGTTCCCCACAAGATAGCTTTTGTCCCATTATATTTGGTAGACCCTTCTTGAATACAGTTAATGCTAGGATAGACTGCGAAAATAATGTTGTTACTATTGGCTTGGATGATATGACTCATGAATTTAATTTCTCTAAATTTAGTAAACAACACCGTGAAGAAGAATTGCCTAGTAAGGATGAAATTATTGGTCTAGCTTCTATTGCCGTACCTCCTAGAGAGCCTTTAGAACAATATTTGCTAGACCATGAGAATGATATGTTTATGAATGAAAGAAGGGAAATAGATGAAGTATTCTTTAAACAGGAACCTATGCTGAAACACAATTTGCCTGTTGAAATCCTAGGGGATCCTCCTCCACCTAAGGGTGATCCCGTGTTTGAGCTTAAACCGTTGCCTGATAATCTTAAATATGCCTATCTTGATGAAAAGAAGATATATCCTGTTATTATTAGTGCTAACCTTTCAGAGCATGAAGAAGAAAGATTATTGAAAACTCTGAAGAAGCACCGTGTTGCTATTGGATATACTCTTGATGATCTTAAGGGCATTAGTCCCATTCTATGTCAACACAAAATAAATTTGGAAGCAGATGCCAAACCAGTTCGTGATCCTCAACCACGTCTGAATCCTAAAATGAAAGAAGTGGTAAGAAAAGAAACACTAAAGCTTCTGGAAGCAGGTATAATTTATCCCGTTGCCGATAGTCAGTGGGTAAGTCATGTTCATTGTGTCCCTAAGAAGTGAGGTATTACTGTTGTTCCTAATGATAAAGATGAATTGATTCCACAAAGAATTATTACGGGTTATAGGATGGTAACTGATTTCCGCAAATTAAATAAGGCCACTAAGAAAGATCATTACCCCTTACCTTTTATCGATCAAATGCTAGAAAGATTATGCAAACATACACATTACTGCTTTCTAGATGGTTATTCTGGTTTCTCTCAAATACCTGTGTCGGCTAAAGATCAATCAAAGACTACTTTTACATGCCGTTTTGGTACTTTTGCTTAGAGACGTATGCCTTTTGGTTTATGTAATGCACCTACTACCTTTCAAAGATGCATGATGGCTATATTCTCTGACTTTTGTGAAAAGATTTGTGAGGTTTTCATGGACGACTTTTCCGTCTATGGATCTTCTTTTCATGATTGCTTGAGCAATCTTGATTGAGTTTTGCAGAGATGTGAAGAAACTAATCTTGTCTTGAATTGGGAAAAGTGCCACTTTATGGTTAATGAAGGTATTGTCTTGGGGAATAAAGTTTCTAAAAGAGGTATTGAAGTTGATAAAGCCAAGGTTGATGCTATTGAAAAGATGCCATGTCCCAAGGACATCAAAGGTATAAGAAGTTTCCTTGGTCACACTGGATTTTATAGGAGGTACATTAAGGACTTCTCAAAAAATTCTCGGCCTCTGACCAATTTATTACAAAAAGATATACCATTTGTCTTTGATGATGATTGTGTAGAAGCATTTGAAATACTTAAGAAAGCACTAGTCTCTGCACCTATTGTTCAGCCACCTGATTGGAATTTTCCCTTTGAAATTATGTGTGATGCTAGCGATTATGCTGTAGGTGCTGTTCTAGGGCAAAGAGTTGATAAGAAATTAAATGTTATCCATTATGCTAGTAAGACTCTAGACAATGCTCAAAGAAATTATGCTACTACTGAAAAAGAACTTTTAGCAGTTGTATTTGCTTGTGATAAGTTCAGACCTTATATTGTTGATTATAAAGTAACTATCCACACTGATCATGCTGCTATTAAATATCTTATGGAGAATAAAGATGCTAAACCTAGACTTATTAGATGGGTTCTCTTGCTACAAGAATTTGATTTGCATATTGTTGATAGAAAAGGAGCTGAGAACCCTGTTGCAGACAACTTATCTAGGTTAGAGAATGTTCTTGATGACCCACTACCTATTGATGATAGCTTTCCTGATGAACAATTAAATGTCATAAGTACTTCTCGTAGTACCCCTTGGTATGCTGATTATGCTAATTACATAGTTGCTAAATTTATACCACCTAGCTTCACATACCAACAAAAGAAAAGGTTCTTCTATGATTTGAGACATTACTTTTGGGATGACCCACCTCTTTATAAAGAAGGAGTAGATGGTGTTATTAGACGTTGTGTACCTAGGCATGAACATGAACAGATCCTACGCAAGTGCCACTCTGAAACTTATGGAGGACACCACGCGGGAGATAGAACCGCACATAAGGTATTGCAATCCGGTTTTTATTGGCCTACTCTCTTCATGGATGCCGGTAAGTTTGTCCTATCTTGTGATTAATGTCAAAGAATTGGTAATATTAGTAGACGTCAAGAAATGCCTATGAATTATTCGCTTGTTATTGAACCGTTTGATGTTTGGGGCTTTGATTATATGGGACCTTTTCCTGCCTCTAATGGATATACACATATTTTAGTTGCTGTTGATTACGTTACTAAGTGGGTAGAAGCTATTCCAACTAGTAGTGTTGATCATAACACTTCTATTAAAATGCTTAAAGAAGTTATTTTTCCGAGGTTTGGAGTCCCTAGATATTTAATGACTGATGGTGGTTCACATTTTATTCATGGTGCTTTCCGTACAATGCTTGCTAAATATGGTGTCAATCATAGAATTGCATCTTCGTATCACCCACAGTCTAGTGGTCAAGTAGAATTGAGTAATAGAGAACTCAAATTAATTTTGCAAAAGACTGTCAATAGGTCTAGAAAGAATTGGTCCAAGAAACTTGATGATGCATTATGGGCCTATAGAACTGCATATAAAAATCCTATGGGTATGTCTCCGTATAAAATGGTATATGGAAAAGCATGTCACTTACCTCTCGAACTAGAACATAAGGCATATTGGGCTATTAAAGAACTTAACTATGATTTTAAACTTGCCGGTGAAAAGAGGTTATTTGACATTAGCTCACTTGATGAATGGAGAACCCAAGCTTATGAAAATGCCAAGTTGTTTAAAGAAAAGGTTAAAAGATGGCATGACAAAAGGATACAAAAGCATGAGTTTAATGTAGGTGATTATGTATTGCTATACAACTCTCGTTTGAGATTTTTTGCAGGGAAACTTCTCTCTAAATGGGAAGGCCCCTATGTTATCGAGGAGGTCTATCGTTCCGGTGCCATAAAAATCAACAACTTCGAAGGCACAAATCCGAAGGTGGTAAACGGTCAAAAATCAAACATTATATCTCAGGTAATCCCATAAATGTTGAAACCAATGTTATTGAAACCGTAACCCCAGAGGAATACATAAGGGACACTTTCCAGAACGTTTCAGACTCCGAAAAGGAATAGGTATGTGGTACGGTAAGTAAACCGACTCCAAAACAATTTTTAAGGCAATATTTCTCCATTTTGGAATATTTAGAAAAATAGAAAATTAAATAGCAGTCCGGGAAGGACACGAGGGTGGAGGGCGCGCCCTACCACCCTAGGCACGCCCCCTACCTCGTGAGCACCTCGTGTGCCTTCCGGACTCCGTTTTCTTGCACGATACGTATTTTGGTCGGTAAAAATTCATAATATAATCTCCCGGGGGTTTTGACTCCCGTATCACGCAAAAATCCCCTATTTTTGTTTCGAGCTATTTTCTGTCAGGGTTGTCAAGGCCAGGCACTATGCCGTCTCCCTCCTCCTCTAACCATGAGGGCAACGATGCTTGGCTAATGAAGATAGAGCTGAAGAGAGAAGAACCTATGGAGATCAACAAGGATGAAGGGATCAAGAAGGTCGTGGAGGACCAAGTTCCAGCAATAGAAGACACCCTTCAACTGGATCATAATCTTCTTACCCCTACAGAAATCGAAGCTTTCAAGATGATTGAGTTGGCTCGTATACAAAATAAGTATCTCACACGTGAATTTTTTTTGTTGAAGGAGCATATCATCGCACTCAAGGGCATTATCCGCAAGTTAGAAGACCTCCTACGCTCGATGTGCGACTATCCGTCTTCAACAACTCCACCTTCTTCATCAACCAAGGAGACATAATCACATGGGTATGGGCGCTCCCCTTGGCAACTGCCAAGCTTGGGGGAGGTGCCCCGGTATCGTATCACCATCACTTTTATCTTTACCGTTTTCCTTAGTTCGATCTTATTAGTAGTATCTTGATCTATTAGAATAAAAGTTCTTAGTGTGATGTAGTTGTGAGTTTTGCTTTATTATCCTTCTATGTAATCAAGTCCGTGAGCTATATAATAAAGATTAGTGTTGAGTCAAGGGCTTGATTATTTTGCCATGATCCTAAGTGAATAAAAGAAAAGAGAAAGAAATAAAAAGAAACAAAGAGATCATTTGGATCTCATGGAGGGTAATGAGCTCACATAGAAAAAGTATGATGAATAAAAGTTGTTGAGAGTTGACAAGCATAGTTTTGGTCATCGTTGCAATTAATAGGAAGTAATAAAGAAAGAGAGGTCTTCACATATAGATATACTATCTTGGACATCTTTTATGATTGTGAGCACTCATTAAAATATGACATGCTAAAGAGTTGATATTGGACAAGGAAGACAACGTAATGGGTTATGTTTTCTCACATTTGAGATAAAGTATATTGTCTTGGATCCTCCAACATGTTGAGCTTGCCTTTCCCCCTCATGCTAGCCAAATTCTCAGCACCAAGTAGAGATACTACTTGTGCTTCCAACTACCCTTAAACCAGTTTTGCCATGAGAGTCCACCATATCTACCTATGGATTGAATAAGATCCTTCAAGTAAGTTGTCATCGGTGCAAAGCAATAAAAATTGCTCTCTAAATATGCATGATTGATTGGTGTGGGAGAAATAAGCTTTATACGATCTTGTGATGTGGAAGTAATAAAAGCGACGGACTGCATAATAAAGGTTCATATCACAAGGGGCAATATAAAGTGACGTTCTTTCACATTAAGATTTTGTACATCCAACCATAAAAGCGCATGGCAACCTCTGCTTCCCTATGTGAAGGGCCTATCTTTTATTATCATCTTCTACCTTATGCAAGAGTCATGGTGATTTTCACCCTTCTTTTTTACACTTTATCCTTTGGCAAGCACAGTATGTTGGAAAGATCCTGGTACATATGGCTAATTGGATGTGAGTTTTCATGAACTATTATAGTTGACATTACCCTTGAGGTAAAACGTTGGGAGGCAAAACTATAAGCCCCTATCTTTCTCTGTGTCTGATTAAAACTCCATACCCATAAGTATTGCGTGAGTGTCAGCAATTGTGAAAGATTATATGATAGTTGAGTATGTGGACTTGCTGAAAAGCTCTTATACATTGACTCTTTCCTATGTTATGATAAATTGCAATTGCTTCAATGACTGAGATTATAGCTTGTTAGTTTTCAATGAAGTTTACGATTCATACTTGATATTGTGATTGAATTATTACCCTAGTATAAGATATCATATGACAAGAAGTATATAAGTTGTTGTTCTAAGAATGATCATGATGCTCTCATGTCCGTATTTTATTTTTATCGACACCTTCATCTCTAAACACGTGGACATATTTTTCAATTTCGGCTTTTCGCTTGAGGACAAGCGAGGTCTAAGCTTGGGGGAGTTGATATGTCCATTTTGCATCATGCTTTTATATTGATATTTATTGCATTATGGGCTGTTATTTCACATTATGTCACAATACTTATGGCTATTCTCTCTTATTTTACAAGGTTTACATAAGGAGGGAGAATGCCGTTAGCTGGAATTCTGGGCTGGAAAAGGAGCAAATATTAGAGACCTATTCTGCACATGTCAAATTATCTAAGTACCGAACGCGAATCATATGAACGTGATGAAAATTAGCTTGACGATATTCCCATGTGTCCTCGGGAGCGCTTTTCCTTATATAAGAGTTTGTCCAGGCTTGTCCTTTGCTACAAAAGGATTGGGCCACCTTGCTGCACTTTATTTACTTTTGTTACTTGTTGCTCGTTACAAATTATCTTATCACAAAACTATCTGTTACCACCTATTTCAGTACTTGCAGAGAATACCTTGCTGAAAACCGTTTATCATTTCCTTCTGCTCCTCGTTTGGTTCGACACTCTTACTTATCGAAATGACTACGATAGATCCCCTATACTTGTGGGTCATCACTCGGCAGGCCGATATCTTCCATAATCGAAAGCGTCGCCAAGCTCCCTGGAATAGCTTCACACGCTCCTCCATACTTCCTGGAGGGGAGGCGGATGGCCACAAAGCCTTGGCAACACTCCGCGTTGCTTGCCGAGCTCGCTCGTGCACTTGGGACAGCTCTTGCAGCAGATCACCTTGAGATCCGGAGATTTCCTCTTCGGGACGACCAGTCAGCATACCTGCAGACATAAATTTGTCAGCTCATTTTTTTTGCCGAATTACACGGAGGTAAGTTCAAAAGCATACTAAATTTGCCGCCTCGTATCCTCCTATTTTCCTTTACAACGTCAGCTAGCTGGGCTCGTACATCTTCTAGATTTTCGCCCAACAGGGTGTTGGAATCCCGTAGCTTGTTCTTATCATCCCTGACTCATGTCAGCACATGTTCGCCCGCGGCATGTTGCCTTTCGGCCTTTTGTTTACCCGCCTGCGCAACTTTCAATTGATCTGCGGATCCTGTCATCGGAAACGCAACAGTATTCACATTACTGGTACATGATTATACTTTTTCTGAATGGAGGGGAACATTACCAGGCGGTGCCTCGTTGGACTTCTCCAGCTCGGCGGTAACAACAACTAGCTGAGTCCGGCACTTTTCCAGCTCATGAGACAGCCTATTGTTCTTCTCTGTGAGTACCTGGTTATACAGTGATCCTTAAATCACTTGGTTCAACTGTTTCAAGTCTTAGGGGCTACTGATATATGATTACCAGATCTGTACAATGCATGCTTACCCGCATATCTTTCAAATGATGGTCAGTGGCTCTGGCAAGACCGTCCCGAGCAGCTCAGATGTACGCATCAGCCGAGCTGAAGGCATTGAACGCCTCTTTAGTAAAATTAGGGTCGCAAAGAGCGGCCCTCCGGCGCTGATGATTCATGGCGCTCTCCACTTCAGAGTTCGTGACAGATACATTATCCGAATCCTTTGAAGGAGGAAAATCCGGCGTCTCTCCCGTGTCAGCCCCTGCCCTAGAGGCAGGGTCTGTAACCTGACTGGTGGAGGCTGATAATCCCCAAGTGCAGGGAATCATCGTAGCAATTTCCAAAGGTGGAAGTGATAAGTATGGAGTGTCGAACCCACAAGGAGCTAAAGGTAAGATCAATATTCTCTCAAGCCCTATCTGCCACTGATACGACTCTACATACACCGAACGTTTGCTTCCAACTAGAAACGAGAAATAAAACTACGTTGTGGGTATGGAGTAGATAACTTTGCATGATATCGGAGAGCTAAAATATGAAAGTAGGTGATGTTATCAATAAGTTAGAATATGTTACTAAATACTATAAATAGCGAGTGTGGAATAATGGTGGATCGGTGTGCAGAATTTTCCTAGGCAATCGTTAACAAGACCGGTAATCACTATTGCAATTTCATATGAGGGAGAGGCATAAGCTAACATACTTTCTCTTCTTGGATCATATGCACTTCTGATTGGGACTCTAGCAAGCATCGGCAAGTACTAAAGATCATTAAGGTAAAACCCAACCATAGCATTAAAGCATCAAGTCCTGTTTATTCCCATACGCAACAACCCCCTTACTCGGGTTTGTGTTTCAGTCACTCACCAACCCACTATAAGCGAATCATGAACGTATTGCAACACCCTACAGCGGGAATCCCTCACGCTTGCGCGACACGGAGGGCACCATAGGACAACATCAAAATAAAACATACAACTCATACCAATCTAGATCATCAATCAACGCAAAGGCAAAAGATATCTACTCAAAACATCATAGGATGGAAACACATCATTGGATCATAATATGTGGCATAAAGCACCATGTTCAAGTAGGGATTACAGCGGGGTGCAGGTGAGTGGACCGCGTAAAAGAGACGAGGATGGTGATGTTGATGAAGACGATCACCGCTGCGATGATTCCCCTCTCGATGGCACTCCGTTGCCACCAAGAGAGAGCAGGAGAGGTTCTCCCCCTTGTGCTTCCTCCTCCATGGCCTCCCCCTGGATGGGGAGAGGTTCCCCCTCCAGTCCTTGGCCTTCATGGTGATGATGGCCCCTCCGGGATCCTCCTCCATGCCCTCCGGTGATGATGGCCCCCTCCGGCAGGGTGCCGAAGAGGGCCTAGATTGGTTTTCGGTGGCTACGGAGGCTTCTGGCGGCGAAACTCTCGATCTAGGTTATTTTTCGGAGGTTTCTGTATTTATAGGAGAAGTTGGCGTTGATTTCACGTCAGGGGGCCCCTCGGGGAGTCCACGAGGCAGGGGGCGTGCCCCAGGGGGGTGGCCCCCCCACCCTTGTGGGGCCCCCGTGACTCCCCTCCGGTAGATTTTTGTTCCAGTATTTTTCATATTTTCCAGAAAAAATCTCCGTCGATTTTCATCGCATTCCGAGAACTTTTATTTCTGCACAAAAATAACACCACGGTAGTTCTGCTGAAAACAGCGTCAGCCCGGGTTAGTTCTAATCAAATCATACCAAAATCATATAGAAGTATTGTAAACATGGCATGAATACTTCAGAAATTATAGATACGTTAGAGATGTATCAGAGGCGCGACCGGTAGGATTCCCGGACATAGTCCGGCGAACACTCTTTCTGAGAAAACATAGCGGACAATGTCACAGTTCGATGTGACTGCCAAAGTGCATATTTAAAGCCATACCTCTTTGATGAAGGCTCAGCCGTGTTGTCATTTGCCTTCCTCTTCGAAGACCCGCCCGGCGTAGGAGCCGGTCTCTTATGAGACGCCTCTAGTGCGGCATGACGTGCCAAGCGCCTCCCCTTTGGAGCACGAGATAGTGCGGTGGGTGATGCATAACGAGGAAGCTCTTTCGGAGGAGACGTCTCCTTATTACTTACATGTGAGGCAGGAAGGTGGCCAGGATAATTGGCCATGATGGGCACTTCTGTGCCGTCATAGCTCGCCTGGTAGAAGACTCCCTCTTTGAGTTCTACAAATATGTCCGGATCCTCTTCAAATCTGGGATCGAGGTCCCGATTATGGTCCTCCGGCTATGGAGCGGGATTATAAATCTCCATGATAGCCTTCCGCCATTCCTATTAAGAATGGATGGGTAAATGTCAATTAAACATGACTCGGGGAAAGGATTGAGTAAGGAGGTGAGATTAAAACTCACCCAGCTAGGGGGATTATACATGGAGAATTCCTCTTGGCGCTTAAGATGAGTAAACTCCTCTTTCTCCCCTTTATACAGATCGGCCAATGTTGTGGCCAGGGCGGCAGGGGTGTCCAGACCCTTCCATCCGCAGTGTGAGGCATCATCTTCCGCATTGTAGTGCCACATGGGGAGCCCTCTGAACTGGATGGCTGAACACCTCGCATTATGGAAGTTGCCATTACCTCAATTATTGATAATCCGGACTGGGCAAGTGTCCTTATCATGCCCATTAACTGTTGAACTTCTGCGCTGTCTTCCTCCTCGAGGCTCCGAGGACGCCAGCTGTGGCGTTTCCTCAACAGAGCGCTGGAAAATTCGGGGAGGCCCATTCGGAATGGGTCGGGGAGAGCGACATCTTCAATATAAAACCACTCCGAGGACCACTCTTCGGATGCCTTCTTCGGCGTACCGGACAAGTATCCGGTCATAGATATGCGCCATATCTCGACGCCGCCCACCTCGAATATGGATCCCTTTTGGGTACGAGGGATGAGGCAGAAAAGTTTCCTCCATAAATCAAAGTGGGCCTCGCAGCCCAGGAATAGCTCGCAAAGAGCGACAAAACCCGCGATATGCAGGATAGAGGCTGGAGTGAGATTGTGCACTTGGATGTCGTAGTACTCCAGTAGACCTCGGAGGAAAGGCTGGATTGGAAACCCAACGCCTCTTATTAAGAAGGAAACGAAGCACACTCGCTCCCCCCTGGTTGGATTAGGGGAGCTTTCCGCCAGGGCTTCACCTGTAAAGGAGGTTAATCCTGCCCGAACGGGGACTAGATCCGCGGGGGGAAGGAATCCCTGTGTTTGAAGCTTACTCAGCTGGTCATGGGATAATGAACATTTCTCCCAATCGCCTTTTTCGGAGACGTGGGGGCGGGAGGAAGAACTGGGAATGCTAGCCATGTTGGAATGGTTTCTCCTAGCAAGCTCTAAGGATTTTCCGCCTGGTGTGAGATGGCATATGAGATCCAATCCACTTAAGTATACGCCTTTCTTACATGGCTAGGATGTTATGTGCAAAAATACTCTGACCTTTCATGTTCGCTCGACACGTGGAAGCCGAAGCAATGGAGGAGCAGAAGCCAATGGGTACGACATTAAATGGAAAGCCGAGTATAACTCTTCGGATCAGACACTTTGAAGTATTCGGAGGAAGAACCCGCCTTGCAATGCCGAAGACTATCAGCGCCGGACACATCATCATTGAAGTCTGGTTCGGGGGCTACCGAGGGAGTCCTAGACTAAGGGGTCCTCGGGCGTCCGACCTATGTGACGTGGGCCGGACTGATGGGTCGTGAAGATACAAGACCGAAGATTTCCTCCCGTGTCCGGATGGGACTCTCCTCTGCATGGAAGGCAAGCTTGGCGTTCGGATATGAAGATTCCTTCCTCTATAAACCGACTTTGTACAACCCTAGGCCCCTCCGTGTATATATAAACTAGAGGTTTTAGTCCGTAGAGGTAATCACAATCATATAGGCTAGACCTCTAGGGTTTAGCCATTATGATCTCATGCTAGATCAACTCTTGTAATCTTCATATTCATCAAGATCAATCAAGCAGGAAGTAGGGTATTACCTCCATTAAGAGGGCCCGAACCTAGGTAAACATTGTGTCCCATGTCTCCTGTTACCATCGACCTTAGACGCACAGTTCAAAACCCCCTACACGAGATCCACCGGTTTTGACACCGACAGGAGCTCCGTAGCATTTCCGATATTATATGTGGATGACATATTGTTGATCGGAAATGATACTGAATTTCTGAATAGCATAAAAGGATACTTGAATAATAATTTTTCAATGAAAGACCTCGGTGAAGCTGCTTATATAGTGGGCATCAAGATCTATAGAGATAGATCAAAACGCTTAATTAGACTTTCACAAAGCACATACCTTGATAAAGTTTTGAAGAAGTTCAAAATGGGTCAGTCAAAGAAAGGGTTCTTGCCTGTGTTACAAGGTGTGAAGTTGAGTCAGACTCAATGCCCGACCACTTTAGAAGATAGAGAGAAAATGAAAGTCATTCCCTATGCCTCAGCCATAGGTTCTAGCATGTATGTAATGTTGTGTACCAGACCTGATGTGTACCTTGCTATTAGTTTAGTAGGGAGGTACCAAAGTAATCCAGGAGTGGATCACTCGACAGCGGTCAAGAACATCCTGAAATACATGCAAAGGACTAAGGATATGTTTCTCGTTTATGGAGGTGACAAAGAGCTTGTCGTAACCGGTTACGTTAATGCAAGCTTTGACACTGATCCGATGAATATAAGTCACAAACTAGATACGTATTTTTATTGAATGGTGTAGCTGTCAGTTGGTGTAGTTCTAAGCAGAGCGTCATGGCGGGATCTATGTGTGAAGCGGAATACATAGCTGCTTCGGAAGCAGCAAATGAAGGAGTCTGGATGAAGGAGTTCATACCCGATCTAGGTGTAATACCTAGTGCATCGGGTCAAATGAAAATCTGTTGTGACAATACTGGTGCAATTGCCTTGGCAAAGGAATCCAGATTTCACAAGAGAACCAAGCACATCAAGAGACGCTTCAATTCCATCCGTGATCAAGTCAAGGAGGGAGACATAGAGATTTTGCAAGGTACATACGGATCTAAATGTTGCAGACTCGTTGACTAAGCCTCTCTCACGAGCAAAACATGATCAGCACCAAGACTCCATGGGTGTTAGAATCATTACTACGTAATCTAGATTATTGACTCTAGTACAAGTGGGAGACTGAAGGAAATATGCCCTAGAGGCAATAATAAAGTTGTTATTTATATTTCCTTGTATCATGATAAATGTTTATTATTCATGCTAGAATTTTATTAACCAGAAACTTAGTACATGTGTGAATACATAGACAAACAGAGTGTCCCTAGTATGCCTCTACTTGACTAGCTTGTTAATCAAAGATGGTTAAGTTTCCTAGCCATAGACATGTGTTGTCATTTGATGAACGGGATCACATCATTAGAGAATGATGTGATGGACTAGACCCATCCGTTAGCTTAGCACTATGATCGTTTAGTTTATTGCTATTGCTTTCTTCATAACTTATACATGTTCCTATGACTATGAGATTATGCAACTCCCGAATACCGGAGGAACACTTAGTGTGCTATCAAATGTCACAAGTAACTGGGTGATTATAAAGGTGCTCTACAGGTGTCTCCGATGGTGTTTGTTGAGTTGGCATAGATCGAGAATAGGATTGGTCACTCTGTGTTTCGAAGAGGTATCTCTGGGCCCTCTCGGTAATGCTCATCATTATAAGCCTTGCACGCAAAGTGACTAGTGAGTTAGTTGCGGGATGATGCATTACGGAACGAGTAAAGAGACATGTCGGTAATGATATTGAACTAGGTATGATGATACCGATGATCGAATCTCGGGCAAGTAACATACCGATGACAAAGGGAACAACGTATGTTGTTATGCGGTTTAACCGATAAAGATCTTCATAGAATATGTAGGAACCAATATGATCATCTAGGTTCCGCTATTGGTTATTGACCGGAGATGTGTCTCGGTCATGTCTACATAGTTCTCGAATCCGTAGGGTCCGCACACTTAACGTTCGATGACGATTTGTATTATGAGTTATGTGATTTGATGTACCGAAGGTTGTTCGGAGTCCCAGATGAGATCACGGACATGACGAGGAGTCTCGAGATGGTCGAGACATAAAGATTGATATATTGGACCATCTTATTCATATACCAGAAGTGTTCCAGATAGTTTCGGATAAAACCGGAGTGCCGGAAGGGTTACCGGAACCCCCGGGGAAGTAATGGGCCTTAGTGGGCTTTAGGGGAGAGAGAGGGCAGCAGCCAGGAGGTGGCGCCCCCCCCAAGAGGAGTCCGAATAGGACTAGGGGAGGGGGGTGTGACCCCTCTTTCCCTCTCCCTCTACCTCTCCTTCCTTATTCTCCTACTTGGACTAGGAAAGGGGGGAGCCGATTCCTACTTGGAGTAGGACTCCCCTCTTGGGTGTGCCCCCTAGGGCCGGCCGGCCTCTTCCTCCCCTCCTTTATATACGGGGGAGGGGGGCACCCCATAGACACAGAAGTTGATCTTTAGCCGTGTGTGGTGCCCCCCTCCATAGTTTTACACCTCGGTCATATTGTCGTAGTGCTTAGGCGAAGCCCTGCGCCGGTAACTTCATCATCACCGTCACCACGCCGTCGTGCCAAGGAAACTCTCCCTTGGCCTCAACTGGATCAAGAGTTTGAGGGATGTCACCGAGCTGAACGTGTCCAGATCGCGGAGGTGCCGTGCGTTCGGTACTTGATCGGTTGGATCGCGAAGACGTTTGGCTACATCAACCACGTTACTAAATGCTTCCGCTTTTGATCTACGAGGGTACGTAGACACACTCTCCCCTCTCGTTGCTATGCATCTCCTAAATATATCTTGCGTGATTGTAGGTAAAAAAATTGAAATACTGTGTTCCCCAACAATAGACCCCATCGTTTTATCCTTAGTAGCAATGATACATATGTGTTGTTTCCCTTTCTGTCACTGGGATCAAGCACCATAAGATCGAACCCACTACAAAGCACATCTTCCCATTGCAAGATAAATAGATCAAGTTGGTCAAACAAAACCCAAATATCGGAGAAGAAATACGAGGATATAAGAGATCATGCATAAAATAGATCAAATAAACTCAAATACTTTCATGGATATAAAAAGATAGATCTGATAATAAACTCAAAGTTCATCGATCCCAACAAACACACCACAAAAGAGTTACATCATATGGATCTCCAAGAGACCACTGTATTGAGAATCAAGAGAGAGAGAGAGAGAGATGAAGCCATCTAGCAACTAACTACGGACCTGGAGGTCTACAAAGAACTACTCACGCATCATCAGAGAGGCACCAATGGAGGTGGTGAACCCCATCCTAGATGGTGTCTAGATTGGATCTGGTGGTTCTAGACTCTGCAGCGGCTGGATGAATATTTCATCGACTCCCCTAGGGTTTCTGGAATATTGGGGTATTTATAGAGCAAAGAGGTGGTCTGGGGGCACCCGAGGTGGGCACAACCCACCAGGGCGCGCCTGGACCTCCTGGCGCACCCTGGTGGGTTGTGCCCCCCTCATGGCACCCCCCAAGCGCAGCCAGGGCCCGTTGTGTTCCTTATGGCCCATAAAAATTCTTCGTGAAGTTTTGGGGCATTTGGACTTTGTCTGATATTGATTTTCTGTGATGTAAAAAACATGGAAAAAACAACAACTGGCACTTGGCACTATGTCAATAGGTTAGTACCAAAAAATGATATAAAATCACTATAAAATGATTATAAAACATCCAAGATTGATAATATAACAGCATGGAATAATCAAAAATTATAGATATGTTGGACACATATCATTCATTTAGCATAATGATCGTTAAGTTTTATTTCTATTGCTTTCTTCATGACTTATACATATTCCTTTGACTATGAGATTATGCAACTCCCGAATACCAGAGGAACACCTTGTGTGCTATCAAACGTCACAACATAATTGGGTGATTATAAATATGCTCTACAGGTGTCTCCGAAGGTGTTTGTTGGGTTGGCATAGATCGAGATTAGGATTTGTCACTCCGAGTATCGAAGAGGTATCTCTGGGCCTTCTCGGTAATACACATCACTACAAGCCTTGCAAGCAATGTGACTACTGAGTTAGTTGCGGGATGATGCATTACGGAACGAGTAAAGGGACTTGCCGGTAACGAGATTGAACTAGGTATGATGATACCGACGATCGAATCTCGGGCAAGTAACATACCGATGACAAAGGGAATAACATATGTTGCCATTGCGGTTTGACCGATAAAGATCTTCATAGAATATGTAGGAACCAATATGAACATCCATGTTCTGCTATTGGTTATTGACCGAAGATGTGTCTCGGTCATGTATACATAATTCTCGAACCCACAGGGTCCGCATGCTTAACGTTCGATGACGATTTGTATTATGTGTTGTGTGTTTTGATAATCGAAGATTGTTCGGAGTCCCGGATGAGATCATGGAAATGACGAGGAGTCTCGAAATAGTCGAGAGGTAAAGATTGATATATTGGACGATAGTATTTGGACATCGGAATGGTTTCGGGACGCTTCAAATATTTATCGGAGTACCATGGGGTTACCGGAACCCCTCGGGAAAAGTAATGGGCCTACATGGGCCATAGGGGAGAGGGGTGTCCGCGCCCCCTCCCCTAGGGAGTCCGAATTGTACTAGGGGAGGGGCACGCCTCCCTTTCGCTCTCCTCTTCCCTCTCCCTTCTCTCTTTCCCCCTCCATGAGAAGGAAAAAAGGGGGGTGAATCCTACTAGGACTAGAGTCCTAGTAGGACTCCCCTCTCCTTGGCACGCCCCTCGTGGCCGGCCTCCTCCTCCCCTCCTTTATATACGGGGGCAGGGGCACCCCAAAGCACAACAGTTATTCTCTTAGCCGTGTGTGGTGCCCCCTCCACAGTTTACTCCTCCGGTCATAGCATCGTAGTGCTTAGGCGAAGCCCTGCGCGGATCACATCACCATCACCGTCACCATGCCGTCGTGCTGACAAAACTCTCCCTCGACCCTGTGCTGGATCAAGAGTTCGAGGGACGTCATCAAGCTGAATGTGTGCTGAACTCGGAGGTGCCGTACGTTCGGTACTAGATCGGTTGGATCGCGAAGACGTTCGACTACATCAACCGCGTTAACCTAACGCTTCCGCTTTCGGTCTACGATGGTACATGGACACACTCTCCCCCTCTTGCTGCTATGCATCTCCTAGATAGATCTTGCATGATCGTAGGAAAATTTTGAAATTGCATGCTACGTTCCCCAACAGTAAGAACAAGCTTAACTTGGATGGGGAAAGTGTGGAATGGCTTATGATCCATGATCTTAAACCTATTCTTCAGAGCTCCAAATGCCCTCTCGACAATAACTCTAAGGTCGGAGTGTATGAGACTAAACAGTCCGTGGAGTCCTAGGATAGTTCGTACCAACGAACTCGTTCAGATGGTACCTGGTTTTTCGGAATGGTGGAAGAACACCTGGCTGACATGCATAGCCAACATCTCCTAGGTAGAACTTGCCATCGGGATGTTGATGCCATTAGGACGACTCATGCTGTCACTGAAAATGTTAGCATCATGTGCTGATTCTTCCCAAACAACCATCACATATGTGAACTTCATATCAAAGTTAACAACAATAAACACATTCTGGCTAATGTAGTGCTTTCTACCCCTGTATGCTGCAGATTGTGACCTCGACACTCTGGGAGTGACATGAGTACCATCTATTGCCCCAATGCAATCCGGAAATGACATTATAAGATTGTGGTATGGCTATAGCCGAACAATACAAGCATATCAAGGCTTGAACTACATATTGTCAGTGCTCACCTTGAAGTATGGATACCATCTTGGGATAGTGTGAATCTTGCTAGGAGTCCAGCCGGTTGGTGACCTGATCATCTCTCCTCTGAGTTCCCTAGCAGCATACAACACTTGCCTGAAGTACTTGGAGATGGTCTCCATTGATCTCCTGAAGGTGTTGTGCATAACCTTGAACCTCTGGTTATAACCAACAACATGGAGGAACATGGCTGCTCTTCCATACTGGTGTGGATGCAATCTTGTAGTAGCCCTCTGCTTCTGAAGGTCTACACAAGCCTGGCAAAAGGTGCTCTCTTCATTCGAAGCATCCACAGAGCCTCTGTGTCACTGCAGTTGTAGATGTAGTTCAGATTCACCATCCTCTCGTGATCCCGGATTAACACTGAACCATAATGGATGACAGGCTTATCACCCCGACGAACAAATCAACATGAGCCATGCCTGAATCACATCTATCAGTGCCGCGGCCTAAACTATCGGCTTCATCCGTGCATCCATAACCTAGTCGACATCAAGTGTGCATTTGAGCAATGGGGAAATCGATTACACCTAGCCTAACGACCTAACAACCAACCTAACATAGGGAGAAGGGGGGCCATGTTGCTTACCGGCTTCGGAGACAACGGCGATGAAGGGGGGCATGGCCGAGTCAAGGACGACCAGACGGTGGGCACGAGGAAGGGAAGAAGCAACTCCTGCCGCCGAAGAGTGGTGCTGCCGTGTTCACTGATACGTCCATTTTGCATCATGCTTTTTATCGATATTTATTGCATTATGGGCTGTTATTACACATTATGTCACAATACTTATGCCTGTTCTCTCTTATTTTACAAGGTTTACATAAAGAGGGAGAATGCCGGCAGTTGGGATTCTGGGCTAGAAAAGGAGCAAATATTAGAGACCTATTCTGCACAACTCCAAAAGTCCTGAAACTTCACGGGAGTTATTTCCAGAAAATAAAAAATACTGAGCGCAAGAAGTACCAGAGGGGGGCCATCCACCAGCCACGAGGGTGGGGGGCGCGCCCTACCCCCCTGGGCGCCCCCTGCCTCGTGGGCCCCATGGTGGCCCTCCGATGCCCATCTTCTGCTATATGGAGTCTTTCGTCGAGGAAAAAATCATAAGCAAGCTTTCCGGACGAGACTCCGTCGCCACGAGGCAGAACCTTGGCGGGGAAACTTCCCTTCGGGAGGGGGAAATCATCACCATCGCCATCACCAACGATCCTCTCATCGGGAGGGGGTCAATCTCCATCAACATCTTCACCAGCACCATCTCATCTCAAATCCTAGTTCATCTCTTGTATCCAATCTTTCTATCCAAACCTCAGATTGGTACCTGTGGGTTGCTAGTAGTGTTGATTACTCCTTGTAGTTGATGTTAGTTGGTTTACTTGGTGGAAGATCATATGTTCAGATCCATTATGCATATTAATACTCCTCTGATTATGAACATGAATATGCTTTGTGAGTAGTTACGTTTGTTCCTGAGGACATGGGAGAAGTCTTGTTATTAGTAGTCATGTGAATTTGGTATTCGTTCGATATTTTCATGAGATGCATGTTGTCATCCCTCTAGTGGTGTCATGTGAACGTAGACTACATGACACTTCACCATTGTTTGGGCCTAGAGGGAGGCATTGGGAAGTAATAAGTAGATGATGGGTTGCTAGAGTGACAGAAGCTTAAACCCTAGTTTATGCGTTGCTTCGTAAGGGGCTGATTTGGATCCATATGTTTCATGCTATGGTTAGGTTTACCTTAGTACTTCTATTGTAGTTGTGGATGTTTGCAATGGGGGTTAATCATAAGTGGGATGCTTGTCCAAGTAAGGACAACACCCAAGCACCGGTCCATCCATATATCAAATTATCAAAGTACCGAACGCGAATCATATGATCGTGATAAAAACTAGCTTGACGATAATTCTTATGTGTCCTCGGGAGCGCTTTCCTTCACATAAGAGTTTGTCCAGGCTTATCCTTTGCTTAAAAAAGGATTGAGCCATCTTGCTGCATATTTACACTTGTTACTTGTTACTCGTTACCAATTACCTTATCACAAAATTATCTGTTACCGATAATTTCAGTGCTTATAGAGAATACCTTGCTGAAAACCGCTTATCATTTCCTCGTACTCCTTGTTGGGTTCGACACTCTTACTTATCAAAAGGACTACGATAGATCCCCTATACTTATGGGTCATCATTCACCGCCGCCGCCGCCGCTTGCGCACATCGGAGTCGCCGCCGTCGCCGGTGCTAAAAACAGAGGAGTAGCTTATCCTAGAGCTAGCGGTGACCGAGTAAATGTGGGGTTGAGGCTAGATTTGGCGCCATACCGCTGCACCCGATTTCCATCTCCCGCCATCTTCATTTGATTTCGCGTTGCTCCCTCCTGCGAGCTGCATCCTTTTTGCGCCGCACTTAGTCTGATTCGCTGGAAATTGCCAATCTAAGGGTTTCAAGCGAGCCAGGCTATGTGCCGCTTTTAAAATTCGTGTTGATGTGAGCAGCCCACACCGTTTGCAACCAAACTTGTTTTTTCTCGCACTTAGGGCATCTCCAATAGTTTGTATGTTAGCTTGTTGATAAAATATGTCATGTCATCAATCAATACCTTAACATACAACAACTTCAATGGGTTGTATCTAGTTGCCCAATAGAATATGAGATAATAAATAAGGTGTTCTCTCATTCTAAATTGGAGCTTGTGCAAGAGATGTTGGTTCATGTACATACAACATTCCTCTCTTTCCTTATTTATTGTATGCCACATCATCAAAAATCCTATGTGGCAAAGTCTACCAACAACTATCTATTGGAGATGCCCCTAGATAATAGATAATGGACGCTGGAAATATCCTCGTATCCGAAATCCGTTTCCCAGGCGTTGCTTCTTCCATGCTCCGATCCGGCCATTCCCCGCCGGCGGCAACGGCAACGGCGACCGCGCCCGTAGTACACCGTACGCCCTCACCCCGCGCCACTGCCCCGCGCGCACGATAGTTAAGTGATAGTCCCAACACGGCAGCACCACCGCGTGACGCGCCAGCTATCTCGCTCGCTGCCGACCTGCTGCGTCCCGCGGCCGCCGACGCCTGGCAGCTCGGCCGTGGCGGCGGCAGCGTGGGGACAAAAGCGGGAGCGAAAAGAAAGACCACGGCACGGGCGCGCGCAACGGCCGCGGTTGGACTCCGCATTTCCTTTCTTTTTTTGCTGCTTTCTTGCACCCGTGTGGGGTGGGGTGGGTGCCGTCCGTGGTGGTAGACGGTGACGACTTCACTGCCCCTCCCTCCCTCCGTCCGTCCGTCTGTCCGCGCATCTGGCTCCCTCCCTCCCTTCCTTCCTTCCCTTTTCAGCGCCGCTTCCTCCTCGCCCTGCCTCCGCCGCAACCAACCTTCCGGCAGCTCCCGGCGTCGAGCCGCCGTCGACCGAGGTACCCTACCGCCCGCCCCTGCTCTCCTCCCCGCTCCGCCAAGCTGGGCAGATCTGGGTTTTCTTTTCTTTGGTCGAGTCGCGGGGGCTTGCCGTGGTCAAGGGGTGGAGGGGTTGATTTTTGGGGGAGGAGCCATCGGTGCCAGGGCCGGTGGCTTCCCGTCGCCGTCGCTGAGCGTTCTTGGCTCCGATCGCTTGCCGGCTTCGGGCGGGTACTGTGCCGTGCTGCGTGTTGATGTCTAGTGGGGAAAGGGGGAAGTGGCTTGAGGTGACACGCGGTGCTGAAATGCGACGGGTGTGCTGAAATTCAGAAAATCTTTCTTCAAAATTCAGGGATGCCAGTGGAAGGCGGGCGTGATCATGAGCTGTTAACCACTTGCAGATGGGCGATTGCCTCTTGTTGTGTGTTTGAGCGCTCTACTGCTATGCTATATGTGTTCACGAACATTCAGTGCTATTTTTTATTATTTATGTTATTATTACACAGTTCCTGTTATTTTAAAGTGATATGAGCCTGCTGTGGTGTTGTTGCAGTTCCACAATGTGTATGAGTGGATTGGGCATGGTGACTCATTTCTGCATTTCTTCTGCTGTAGGGAATGTTGTGACAACTGATGCAGTCCTGAACCTTCGGCGATGGAACGATGCGACTGCATCGAGCCGCTGTGGCCGACTGACGAGCTGCTCATCAAGTACCAGTACATCTCCGACTTCTTCATAGCCCTCGCCTACTTCTCCATCCCGTTGGAGCTCATCTACTTCGTGAAGAAGTCGTCCTTCTTCCCATACAGATGGGTTCTCATCCAGTTTGGTGCCTTCATAGTCCTCTGTGGAGCAACCCATCTCATAAACCTCTGGACTTTCACCACCCACACAAAGACCGTGGCCATGGTCATGACGGTTGCCAAGGTTTCGACGGCCGTCGTTTCCTGCGCGACAGCTTTGATGCTTGTTCACATCATCCCTGATTTGCTGAGTGTCAAAACGAGGGAGCTGTTTCTGAAGAATAAAGCTGAGGAGCTCGATTGGGAGATGGGCTTGATAAGGACGCAGGAAGAGACCGGGAGGCATGTTAGGATGCTAACTCATGAAATCAGAAGCACACTCGATAGACATACGATTTTGAAGACTACCATTGTGGAGCTAGGAAGGACCTTGGGTCTGGAAGAGTGTGCCCTGTGGATGCCGTCGAGAAGTGGCTCGAGTCTCCAGCTTTCGCATACTCTGCGCCACCAAATCACTGTTGGGTCATCTATATCAATTAATCTTCCTGTTATCAACCAAGTTTTCAGTAGCAATCGAGCAATTATAATACCGCACACATCCCCTCTGGCACGGATTCGGCCTCTTGCAGGACGATATGTTCCACCAGAAGTGGCTGCAGTGCGAGTACCTCTCCTGAATCTTTCAAACTTCCAAATAAATGACTGGCCAGAGCTTTCCGCAAAAAGCTATGCTATTATGGTTCTCATGCTTCCATCCGATAGTGCAAGGAACTGGCATGTGCATGAGTTGGAGCTTGTTGAGGTCGTCGCCGATCAGGTTAATGCCGCCTCTTTTTTCTCGAACACAATGCCGCCTTTTTTCTATAGATATTTGTAGGGGTGAATAGTGTTTAAGGTGTTGTCAAATGCATATGCATGTGATGTTTCGACCCATAGACTCTTCAACTGGGAAATGTTTTATTTATTCACAACTATGAATTGTTCAAGGGCTTCTGCAAATAACATCAGACCATTCTAAAAAATCTATGTTTCCTTGAAACCAAAAGATACCAAGATATAGATGAGGTCTAACATGAATACATTATCATGAAATGATATTGAAGCAGATTTTTTCCCTATTTTTTCAGGTAGCAGTTGCACTCTCTCATGCAGCTATTCTTGAAGAGTCCATGCGTGCACGTGATTTACTGATGGAGCAAAATGTTGCTCTGGATTTAGCTCGACGAGAGGCTGAAATGGCCATCCGTGCTCGGAATGATTTCCTAGCTGTTATGAATCATGAAATGCGAACACCAATGAATGCAATCATAGCTCTTTCATCCTTGCTCTTGGAAACTGAACTCACTCCTGAGCAGCGTTTAATGGTGGAAACAGTATTGAAAAGCAGCAATCTTCTAGCAACACTCATTAATGATGTGTTGGATCTTTCCAAACTTGAGGATCGCAGCCTTGAATTGGAGATCAGAGCATTCAATCTTCATGCTGTTTTCAAAGAGGTCGCAATATTATCCTCTCCTTTTCTATAAAGTCTATATGCATAGTTCACTTGCCTGAAAGTTTTTGTTCGTGTTACAGGTGATGGGTTTCATCAGACCAATTGCAGCTATCAAGAGGCTGTCTATGTCGGTTATGTTAGCGCCAGATTTACCATTATGTGCTATTGGCGATGAAAAGAGGCTAATGCAAACTATCCTAAATATCTCCGGTAATGCTGTTAAGTTCACCAAGGAGGGCCACATTACACTTCTAGCTTCCGTTCTCAAGCCTGATTCTTTAAGAGAGTTCAGAACCCCAGATTTCCATCCAGCTGCAAGTGATGACCATTTCTATCTGAAAGTTCAGGTAACTATTATAGAGATTTGTGTGAGCGATTTTTCTTGTCAAGGCTATGAGCTCATATTCTCGCCATAGGATTCAGAAATCAAGATCTAAATACAAGACAACTTAAATGCACTGTGCATCTTCAGTCATTGGACAAACCTTTGCTCAACATGTGCATGTATGAAATTAGAGACTTCTGACCATTACTTGTCACTATTGGGCTATGGGCATGAGGCACATCCAAAATCTCGGCTGAACTGTTTCGTCAAGTCATCTTCAAGTTGTCCATATGACTGTCTAGGTCCAGATGTTTTTCCAGTTCTCCCTATTTGGCTTTATAACAACAAAAACATGAAGCAGTGGTACATGAGCCGAGAAACCCAAACCAACCCATCGCCTTGTCAACTATGCAGGAGCAATGTTAAGATATAACAACAAAAACTTCCATCTGATTCAGTTAAAAGAACATTTCATCAGGAAAGCTCGCATGCTGACATGACTAAAAACTCCAATTTAGCTGCTCCCAGTGTTCCTGGGATTAGAACTAAAATAAAAGAAAATGTTTTATTTATGATTACAGATCATGAACATGCCACAGAAACATGATGGATTTTGAGAGAAGTGGTTGGTCAAAAACAATATCCAACTGTAAAACTGATGTGTAATCATTCACTCCCTCCGTCCCATAATGTAAGACATTTTTGACACTACACTAGTGTCAAAAAACGTCCTATATTATGGGACGGAGGGAGTATTTGTTTAGCAATTTTCTTGATTATTAAAGCCTCTGTTATTTTTCTGTTGCAGCTAAAGGATACAGGCTGTGGCATTAGTCCTCAGGATCTACCCCATGTATTCACAAAATTCGCTCAAACTCAGCCTGGAGGTAACCAAGGTTACAGTGGCAGTGGCCTTGGACTTGCCATTTGCAGGAGGTAGATCACTATCACGCCTTGATCTCCTTACTTGTAAACCTTCTAGAGTGTATGTTATTGTGCTTGGTAATTCTGCTTCTCTTGAAGTAGCACACAAAGATGTACTGCCGTGTAACTTTTTATGAGACGTTTTAGAGTCTATGACAGTGTCAAAAAACGTCTTACATTGAGTTACAGAGGGAGTATATATATTTATGTCATGGAGGGGTTCTTAACTAACTAGTGAACCACTCGTTCTAAAACTCGGGAAACCGTTCTGAAAATCCTATGCAGGTTTGTTACTCTGATGGGAGGGCACATCTGGCTGGACAGTGAAGGAGCAGGAAGAGGTTGCACGGCTACATTCATCATCAGGCTCGGCGTATCCGACAACACCGACGCATATCAGCAGCAGCTGGCCCCTCTTGCCTGGCCAGGCAGTGCAAATGTCGAATCTGCCGGTCCGAAGGCACTTCACGAGGAGACGTAGCCGCCATCTTCCCTGAAGCCTCGTTACCAGAGAAGTGTATGAGCTAGTGTAAACTATCGACGGCGCCGCATCAAGTAGGGAGTCGTAGCTAGTTTTGTCCCCCCTCTAATTTTGTGCCTAGTCTTGCTGTAGCTGGCATATATTGTACAAATAATGTGTATAGCAAATGGGACTTCAGATTGCAGTTAAGTTCCTGGGTACAGCACCAACTCGCTGCGTTCAGTAGCATATGCGGTCAGCCAATTTGCATATTTTGATTGTGCGTGAGTCCGGTTATATCAGATCGAAGCTACTTTCCGTGGAAACCATGTGTAAAAGTTTCGACAAATTCTATAGTATGTATACAGTGGTGGTGACAATATGTAGATCTGTAAAAATGTTAATGTTCTAGATCAAACTCATCTTATTTGGAAGGTATATAGAGAAAAAGAATAAGATAGGTATATCTTGTTCCAGAAACAGAAGTACTTGAAAATGCCGGGAATAAAGATCGGAGGTGAAATAGGTGGGGCTCCTTTCTGAGAAAGATGGGAACATGCATGGAAATGCCCAAGGAAACACCAAGGAATATCCTCACTACCAGTACTGCTCACTAAAAATACACAAACCGATATTCTGTGGCTCTGTAATGTGAAGATATAAGCTGCAACAAAGTTAGAAATGTATTTTTTATTTGTTTATGTATTTATACATGGTGAATGTAATCTTTGCACGTCAAAATGACATTTATGTCTTGTACCAAATATCATCATGTCATCATATTTTTTCAAAATTGTTTTAGTCGGCACTGATTATATTTATTTGAGCATCAATTTCCAGAGGTGATACTAAAAAAACCATTTTAGAATATATTTTCATTATCTGTCCATATTCTTATTTAAAAAAATGAAGGGTAAAGGAGTAGGCTGAGGTGCCTATCATTGAAGATGGTACATTTGTACTTATGCACACCTAGCACGAATAGTTCATCCGTGCATTTTGTTAAAGGCATTGAAGCATAAGATTTGTGTAGTACTAGGAGCAGATGTAAATAACAAATAGCTATCAATAACATCGGATACGTCGCGAAGATACGATTGCTAGTGAGAAAAGTGTCTGCATGCTTTATATTTCAGTTTACTGTCCGTGTATTCTCTATCAACCCTCTTCCGATATCCACTTTCCTCACGAGCTAATCCTTGACCTCAACCAAGAAGCATGATGAGATAAACAGAGATGAACTAATAGGGATGGGATGCATAGGGACATCTTCCACAACATGCTCACTTGCTAGCACATCGTTGGGCGTTTGGATGACCCAATGGTCTTGCCCAACTCCAAGCCACATTCATATCCCTAGCTTAGGGAGGCATGCTCATCACAGCAGCGCTGGCCCCTGATGAAGTTCGTTGATGGAACAGCGTTCGTTGTTGGTGTGCTTCTCCTTCGTTGTTGACACATGCTGTCACAGATGCCCCCTGCCTTTGTCAATATATGAAACTTGTGCAACAGTGGGATGATGTAGTTTGGCCTATTGAGATGTAATATGGCAGGGTTCAAAATAAGTAGCAAAGCGAGTTCGAGGTTGCTACAAATAGTAGTTCAGGTGTCCAACGTAAGCTCATTGTAGCCTGACAACAATGTGGTTCTTGACAGGTAATTAGTAAGAGAAAGGGTTAATTAGGTAATATCGTCCTTAGATTTGTCATAAAAATACTATCTTGTACTTACATAATTGTATTGAAGTAACAACCACATAGAGAGAGTGAAATCACCATCTATCTTGGCACATAAATTGAATAAAAACGACCATAATTGTTGGCGCATGAACTGATTATATGAAATCCTACCATCAAACCAAGGGAGCTCACTTCAGTGAAAAAGAAACATCACTTTAACACCCTCGTATGAGAGGCTCACCACAGCAACAAGGTAACAACAATAGTAATATTGGAGAAACATCATAACAATGTTGAAAACACCGCCACACGCAATGAAACATTTCACTGCCACTTCATATCGTACATGGGCATTGTAGATGTAGTGGACATTTCACTGTCCAAATATGAATAAGCATGGAGAATGCATACAGCAGTGTGGCCCTCCGAAGATCGCAGCAGGATCCTCTAATTTCACGCATGCGCATATCAACGCAACAATAAACAAAAATTGGGTGTTTAGTGTCTTTTTAGGGGATTGGGTGCTTAATGTTCACATCACTACAGATACACAAACTGATACTATGCAGCCCCATATGATTTCCAAACAAGATAATCAGCCGGTAATGTGAAGATATAAGCTGCCACAAAGTTAGAAATGTAACTTTTTATATATTTGTTTATGTATTTAGACATGGTGAATATAATCTTTGCACGTCAAAATGATATATTTATTTCTTGTATGAAATCTCATTGTATCATCATATACTTTTTAAAAACGGTATTACTCAGCGTACTTATATTTATTCGGGCATCAATTTCCAGAGATGACACTAGAAACATTTTCAAATATACTTTTATTGTCTATGCATATCCTTATTTTCAAAAGTGAAGGGAAAAGGAGTAGGTTGAGGTCCCTATCATTGAAGATGACACTTATGCCCACCTAGCATGAATACTCTATCTGTACGTTTTGATGAAGGCATCAAAACATTAGATTTGTGTAGTACTACGAGCAGACGTAAACAACAAATGGCTATTAATAACATCGGATACGCCACGAACATGCGCTTTGTAGCGAGAATAGTGTCTGCATGATTTATATTTCAGTTTATTATCCATGTATTCTACCTCAATCTTTCTTCCGATATCCACCTTCCTCGCGAGCTAATCCTTGACCTCAACCTAGATCCTAGAAGCATAGCGAGACAAACAGAGATGAACCAATAGGGCTGGGATGCATGGGGAAATCTTTTACATCATGCTCCCTTGCGAGCACATCGTTGGGCGTTTGGATGACCCAATGGTCTTGCCCAACTCCAAGTTGCGGGCTTGACTCTAGCTTAGGGAGGCATGCTCATCACAACACTGCTTGCCCATGACCAGATTCAGTGCTCGAACATCGTTCGTTGCCAGTTGTTCTTTGTAGATGTATGGCACTTGTTCATCAATGGGATGATGTAATTTGGCCTATTGAGATGTAATATGGCAGGGTACAAAAAAAGTGCAAAACGGCTTCATGATGCAAAGCGTTGAGTTACCATCAGAAGGTATTGTGAATAATCACTCTCTTCCAGCATCTATTGTAGGTCCCTTGCCCACTTGAGACAAAACATTTTTTTTGTGAACTACGAGATAGATATTGCGCTGAAATGTGTTGTTGACTGTTCATCCAAAGTACGAACTTCATTTCCCACTAAAACGAACAATTACAAGAATCATTTGAGATAGATAGGTGTTGTACTAACCAGACAAATCTAGTGATTAAACAACCAGTAGGGGATGTGGATGTTAGCGACTTAAATTACCTGCCTCATGTAAACCTACAAACTAGCCTATCACCTTATCTCTAGACTTTGATATCTTGGATTCTGAATGTCAAATTTTTCTTTTTCAGAAGTTTCGAGTGCAACGATCCGCCTTTGCTCAACACATTGAGGTAGAAAACCCGACAATGCTTCCAGCTTGAGATGTAGCTTGTTTTTTGCCATGTAGAGGATCTCGAACCGAGGCCAGGAGGCACCTTTAATTTGCTCATGCATAAGGACAGGTTCTGCTGGTAAAAAAACACTGGCCGCTCTTGAGAAAATGGTTTGGTCAGTATTGCTTCATTCAGGCATTTAGATTATGTGTAGCTATGAAACACTCTTGATGGCAAAATATTAGTATTCAGGCATTCAGAGCTCCCAGTTTAATTACTCAATGAAACTGAAACATGGAGTTCCGAATGTACCAGCGGACACAACAATAGTAGCTACTCCCTCCGTTCAGAAATAACTGACGTGGTTTTAGTTCAAATTCACACCAGTTATTTCCAAACGGAGGAAGGACTTTTCAAAACAACCATACGGTAACCTCACTGAAAAAAAATATAGAAACCAGAAATAAACTTCGATGTTCTCCAGTTTCAGATGGTTTGCAAACAAGACCATCAGCCGTCAATGCAAAGATATAATCCGCAACTTGCAGCGGCTGCATTGCCCCTTCGCGATGCCTGCCACGCAAACCTGCTCTCTGAAGTCCAACCCATGATCAGACTGCTTGGATCATATAGAAAGATATTTCTAAAACAAGCGACTTTACTGTTTTTCCACAAGGCCCAGAGCAGCGCCATGATCCCTACCTGCCACTAAGTTACGCATCTTACCATTAGAACACATTACCCACCTAAGTAACTAAAGAACTATGGATCTAGTTGGAGTATTTAACCAAAAACTACCACAATTCACGGAACCGTGACGAAAAACTACCACTTTACGATTTTGTCCCGAAAACTACCACTTTTTTCCTAATCCGTGGCAAAAAACTACCAAGTCGCGAAATCGCTCGCTTAGCCCGTGCTAAGCACAAATCTGACCGCTTGGGCCCACCTGTCAGCATCAATCTTCTTCCTCCTCCTCTCTCTCTCATTTCCACGAACACCTTAAGTGCACTCCGCCGCTCTGCCCCCGCCGGCCGGCGAGTCCCACCACCTCATCACCAGGCCGAGTCGCTGGTCACACTCCCAGATCTCGCAAGAAAGAAAACGATGGCCGACTCCTCCGCGCCGCACTCCAACGGCGGCGCCGTCGCCGTCGCCGATGCCGAGGCGGTGCCCCGCTCCCTGGCGCCGCCGCGGAGGGTGGCGCTGGTGACGGGCATCACGGGGCAGGACGGGAGCTACCTGACGGAGCTGCTCCTGTCCAAGGGATACGAGGTGCACGGCCTCATCCGCCGCTCCTCCAACTTCAACACGCAGCGCCTCGACCACATCTACCACGACCCGCACGCGACCCCCTCCGCCGCGCTGCGCCCGCCGATGCGCCTCCACTACGCCGACCTCTCCGACTCCTCCTCGCTCCGCCGCGCGCTCGACCACGTGCTCCCCGACGAGGTCTACAACCTGGCCGCGCAGTCCCACGTCGCCGTCTCCTTCGAGGTCCCCGACTACACCGCCGACGTCATGGCCACGGGCGCGCTCCGCCTGCTCGAGGCCGTCCGCCTCTCCGCCAAGACCAAGCCCATGCGCTACTACCAGGCCGGGTCCTCGGAGATGTTCGGGTCCACGCCGCCGCCGCAGAGCGAGGCCACGCCCTTCCACCCGCGGTCACCCTACGCGGCCGCCAAGGTCGCCGCGCACTGGTACACCGTCAACTACCGCGAGGCGTACGGCCTCTTCGCCTGCAACGGCGTGCTCTTCAACCACGAGTCCCCCCGGCGCGGCGAGAACTTCGTCACCCGCAAGATCACCCGCGCCATCGGCCGCATCAAGGTCGGGCTCCAGACCAAGGTCTTCCTCGGCAACCTCTCCGCCGCCAGGGATTGGGGCTTCCCCCCGCTGGACCCTGTTATCTAAGCACGCTGGATCCTCATTATCCTAGGACGGAGGGCAGCGCAGGTGGTGGGACTCGCCGGCCGGCGGGGGCAGAGCGGCGGAGTGCACTTAAGGTGTTCGTGGAAATGAGAGAGAGAAAGGAGGAAGAAGATTGATGCTGACAGGTGGGCCCAAGCGGTCAGATTTGTGCTTAGCACGGGCTAAGCGAGCGATTTCGCGACTTGGTAGTTTTTTGCCACGGATTAGGAAAAAAGTGGTAGTTTTCGGAACAAAATCGTAAAGTGGTAGTTTTTCGTCACGGTTCCGTGAATTGTGGTAGTTTTTGGTTAAATACTCATCTAGTTGCATCAATCTTCAAAGCATAATTAATCACATTCCAAACATATCTAACCATACTAGTACAATGTAAGAGAAGGTGATCTAGGGTCTCCTCTTCACTACAGACCATACACATCTTACTTCCTACCCAACCTTTCTTAATAGACTGTCCTTGGTTGAAATGTTATACTATCAAAGAACCAGCCAAATAAAAACTCTAGTTTTTAGAGGCACTTCAACAAGCCACAGGTTTTTATATGGACATCTTACCTGGGCTAATTTCAGGGTTAAATACTTAGCCTGTTGAGCATCCATCTACACCTATCCTCTTCGACAGACTCAGACTATCACACATCATCGTCCCATATCCAAATATCCTTCTAAAACCTAGTTTCGAGCCAATACCCCCACTATATTTCTACTAACCTATAACGACATCTCTCACTTTCAGGTCTCCATGAAGGAAATGGGATTGAGCAGCCTTAAATTGAACTTGTGCTAGATTAGCCTGCATAACACGTTTTCTAAGAATTGAACTCTGCAACAGTTCCTTCTAATTTTCGGACTTCCATGTCCATTTACTTAACAAAACAACATTCTTATTTTCAAAATGAAGGACAAAGGAGTAGGTTGGGGTCCCTGTCATCGAAGATGACACTTATGCACACCTAGCATGAATAGTGCTTCTGTACATTTTGTTGAAGGCATTGAAGCATTAGATTGTGTAGCGCCAGGAGTAAATGTAAGCAACAAATGGCTATCAATAACACCGAGTGCACGGACATGTGACTGCTAGCGAGAATAGTGTCTTCATGCTTTATATTTCATAGTTTACTGTCCATGCATTCTCCCTCAATCCCTCTTCTGACATCCTTAACCTCAACCTAGAAGCATAGTGAGACAAACAGAAATGAACCAATAGGGCTGGGATGCATAGGGACATCTTCTACATCATGCTTGCTTGCGAGCAAATCAACGGGCGTTTGGATGACCCAATGGTCTTTCCCGCCCAGCTCCAAGTCGCACACAACTCATCAGAATATATCTAGCTTCGAAAGGCATGTTCATCACAGCAGCGCTTGCCCATGACCAGGTTCAATGGTGGAACATTGTTCTTTGTCGGTGGTTCTCCTCTATTGTTGACGCATGTTATACAAATGCCCTCTCCTTTCATCGCTGTATGCCAGTTATTCATCCATGGGATGGTGTAATTTGGCCTATTGGGATGTAATTTGGCAGGGTTCAAAGTAAGTGATAATACACTGGAGAAACCTTTAATTTGCACATTCAAAAAGAACAAGTTCTTCTGGCAATAAAGAAAAAAAAAACACTGGCCCTCTTGAGAGAGGGGTTGGGTCTGTCCACAAATATGCAGTATTAAAATGGGCATTATTGTTTCATCCAGACATTTAGATAATATGTGGCTATGAAACATTTAGATACGAAAATGTTAACGCCCGCACGTGTGGGCGTTAACCAACTCTTCCACACGCCTTCATCACCGTTCAGTAATTTCTGCACGAATCTTGGCACGAATTAGCTGATTTTGTATGCCACGTAGGACAACTCGCGTGTGTGGTGTGTGAGAGAGGTCGCCCACACATCCGTTTTACCACACGGAGGGGCCGGTGTGTGGGTGTTTAGCAGTTCGCCCACACACCAGTTTTCAGTCACGCACAAGGCACTGGTAGAAAAAGGGCCTGTTGTCCCGGTTCGTAAGGGCCTTTTGTCCCGGTTCTTGAACCGGGACTAAAGGGTCGGTACTAATGCCCTGTCCCTTTAGTCCCGGTTCAATCCAGAAGCGGGACTGATGGGCCTCCACGTGGCCTGTGCGCGGAGCCCAGGCAGGAGACCCTTTGGTCCCGGTTGATGGCACCAACCGGGACCAATAGGCATCCATGCGTCAGCATTTCTGTGGCTGGGGTTTTTGTTTTTGTTTTGAAAGGGGGAGGGGTTTGGGGGTTTTGAGGGGTTAATTTAGGTGTTTCATATATTGTGTTAGTGTAACACCCGGATGTAACTTTCTTAATTTGTATTCCAACTCTTGCCGTTTCCGGTGTTAAGTTATTTTATTTTCTCGGGTTTGGGTTTTTGTTTCCGTGTGTTATTGTCGTTGTCATGCATTTCTTATCATGTCATCATGTGCATTGCATTTGCATACATGTTCGTCTCATGCATTCGAGCATTTTCCCCGTTGTCCGTTTTGCATTCCGGCGCTTCGTTCTCCTCCGGTGGTCATTTCTAGCTTTCTTTCATGTGTAGGGATTAAACATTTCCGGATTGGACCGAGACTTGCCAAGCGGACTTGGTTTACTACCGGTAGACCGCCTGTCAAGTTTCGTATAATTTGGACTTCGTTTGATACTCCAACGGTTAACCGAGGGACCGAGAAGGCCTCGTGTGTGTTGCAGCCCAACACCCCTCCAATTTGGCCCAAAACCCACCTAACTCTGCTTCATCATCTAGAGCGTTTGATCACGATCGCATGGCCGAAAATCGCACCTTATTTGGACTCTCCTAGCTCCTCCTATGCCTATAAATAGGTCCCCCTCGAAATATCTCGGATTCCCTCTCCCCGAAACCCTAAATCCTAGATCTGCGCCGGCCGGACACGTCCGCCCCGGCCGGATGCGTCCGCTCCGCCGCCCGCGCCAACCACCGCCCGCAACGTGGCATCGTGCCGCCGCCGTCGCCGAAG
>NC_041386.1:582708961-582718678 GCF_002162155.2 Triticum dicoccoides
CGGCCCGGGCCAGGCCCCCGCGGCCCACTCCCTTCGCCGCCGCGTGCCCGCGCCCTTCTCCTCGCTTCGCCGCCATCGAGCCGCCGCCGGCCGCCTTTGCCTCGCCGTGCCGCCATGAGCGCCATTGCCGGCCGCCGGAGCAAGCCGCCGACCGCCCCGCGCCGCCACCGCGCAGCTCCGCCGCCACCGCGCCTCCCCGCTGCCCTGCCGAGCCGCCCAGCTGCCGCCGCGTGCCGCCGAGCCGCCGCCGTCGTCGGGCCGTGCCGCCTCGGCCGTTTCCTCGCCGGTGAACAGGGCCCGGCCCCGCCTCAATTTCCGCGCCGGGTCAAACCCTAGATCCGGAGGTGTTTTTTTTCGTCTAAGTCCTCAAATTTTCAGTCCATGTGCACATGTTCGCGGCTCCATAACTTTGCATCTGTAGCTCTAATTCATGCATATAGCATATCAAAATGTTCACCTCAGAGAGTGCATCATTTCATTCCATTGCATCATTTTCATTTGAGCTCATCTTGATGCCCGAAATGCTGTTAGAAGAGGGCTACTTGAGTTAATTGTCAGATCTGTTACTCTGTTTAGCACTTTTGTCATTTTTGCCATGATTAATGTGTGCATGATATGCCCGCGAGTTCTACATGTGTTTTGTTAAGGGTTTTGTCATCTCTCCAGAGGTGCAACCCATGTATTTTTAGGATGTGTGTGGTGACTTGTGCAAGCTTGCAAAGTGGTGCACTTGCTAATTCTGTTTTCAGGGACTTAGTAATTTCACTAAGTCCTGGAGCTGTTCATCTCATGATGCCATATGTTCGTGTTGTTTCCTAGTGATCCGCGCCTCTTTTGAGGATGACCAGTAAGGATGTTTTGTTAACCTTGTAGTGCTCTATCCATCCATGTCTTTGTTTGCAATTATGGAGCACCCTAGTTTGAGCCAATCAAGCTCTACTTTTGCTACTTTGTGAATCTGGGCAGATTGTCAACTTGTTTGCAATTTTGTCGGTGATGTTGTAGTTGGTCCATGCATGCTATGTTATTGTTCTTGCCATGTCTAGCTTGCATTTTGTGCCTTCTTGATGGGTGTATGCTTGTCTTGCCATGACTTGCACCGTAGTGAGTGCATCGAGCTCGTAAACATGCATACTTGAGTTATATTTCAGCATGTGCCAGTTTTCACTAAGTCTGAAAACTGATTATGTTTTTGCTATGTTCACGTGCTTGCAATTGTATTTTCTGATCCTTTTTGTCTCAAGGTCACTAAGGGACTTTTGTTAAGCTCTTTGAGTAGCTCCATGTCATGCTTTACTTTGCCTTGTTCAGATCCTATAGCATGTAGTTTTGTTGCTATGAAGAGGGCTACCTAATCTGAAATTCCAGACAAGTGTTAATTTCACTAAGTCTGAGATCTGTTTGTCATTTGCATTTTTGCCATACTTGTTTGAACCTGTTAATGGATGAATTGGCCGTAGCTCAGTGCTAGACTTTTGTCAAGAATCTTGAATTCATCCCTGCCATGTATTGTGTTGTCATGTTTGGTTGCTGTAGCATGTTTATTTCGTTGCATTTAGATGCCTACTTGCTGTAAATCGTAGACCGGTGTCATTTTTGAATCGCTTGCCATTTCCAAACCGTAACTCCGATTTTGGCGTTCTTTATATCGTTTTCAAGAGATTTTATCTCATCTTTCCAGTGGCACACTTGGTTTTCTAAGTTGAGGCCAGGTTTATGCATTTCTTGTCATATCTTGCATTTTGCATCCCGCATAGCATATCATCTTTGCATTGTGTTGTTTGAGTTTGCACGTGGTTGATTGTATCCTTGTTGCTTGTTTGTCTTGTTTGGGTAGAGCCCGGAGATGAGTTCGCTAACGAGGAGCCCGTTGAATTTGCTTTTGAGGATCCAGTCAACTCTGACAACTGTGCAGGCAAGATGATCATACCCTCGAAATCACTACTATCTTTGCTATGCTAGTTTGCTCGCTCTTTTGCTATGCCATTGCTACGATGCCTACCACTTGCTTGCAAGCCTCCCAAATTGCCATGTCAAACCTCTAACCCACCTTGTCCTAGCAAACCGTTGATTGGCTATGTTACCGCTTTTGCTCAGCCCCTCTTATAGCGTTGCTAGTTGCAGGTGAAGATTGAAGGCTGTTCCTTGTTGGATCATTTATTTACTTGTTGGAATATCATTATATTATCTTGTTATCTTAATGCATCTATACACTTGGTAAAGGGTGGAAGGCTCGACCTCTCGCCTAGTGTTTTGTTCCACTCTTGCCGCCCTAGTTTCCGTCATATCGGTGTTATGTTCCCGGATTTTGCGTTCCTTACGCGGTTGGGTTATAATGGGAACCCCTTAATATTTCGCCTTGATTAAAGCTTTTCCAGCAATGCCCAACCTTGGTTTTACCATTCGCCACCTAGCCTTTTTTTCCCTTGGGTTACCGGAGCCCAAGGGTCATCTTAGTTTAACCCCCCCGGGCCAGTGCTCCCTCTGAGTGTTGGTCCGAACTGAGCTGCCTGCGGGGCCACCTCGGGGAAACTTGAGGGTTGGTTTTACTCTTAGCTAGTCTCATCTGAGTGTGCCCTGAGAAAGAGATATGTGCAGCTCCTATCGGGATTTGTCGGCACATTCGGGCGGTGTTGTTGGTCTTGTTTTAACCTGTCGAAGTGTCTTGAATTACCGAGATACCGAGTCTGATCGGAACGTCTTGGGAGGAGGTCTATTCCTTCATTGACCGTGAGAGCTTGTCATGGGCTAAGTTGGGACTCTCCTGCAGGGATTGAACTTTCGAAAGCCGTGCCCGCGGTTATGGGCAAATGAGAATTTGTTAATGTCCGGTTGTAGATAACTTGAACCTTAACTTAATTAAAATGAATCAACTGAGTGTGTTACCGTGATGGCCTCTTCTCGGTGGAGTTCGGGAAGTGGACACGGTGTTGGAGTAATGTTTGCGCAGGTTGTTCTCTAGTTTCTCGCTCGCGCTTTGCCTCCTCTTCTCGCTCTCTTTTGCGAATAAGTTATCCACCATACTTGCTAGTCGCTTGCTGCAGCTCCATATATTTACTTTGCCTTACCTATAAGCTTAAATAGTCTTGATCGCGAGGGTGCGAGATTGCTGAGTCCCTGTGGCTCACAGATTACAATTACACCAGATGCAGGGCCTGATGATTCCGCTCCAGGAGACGCGTATGAGCTCAAGTGGGAGTTCGACGAAGACTCTCAACGTTACTATGTTTCCTTTCCCGATGATCAGTAGTGGTGCCTAGTTGGGGGTGAACGGGACCGGGTCGCATGTTGGGTTCTCTTTTATTTTGGCGCCGTAGTCGGGCCATGAGTGTTTGGATGATGTAATGTTATTTATGTACTTGATTGACGTGGCGAGTGTAAGCCAACTATGTTATCTTCCCTTTTATTATCATATTACATGGGATGTTGTGAAGATTGCCTAACTTGCGACATATGCCTTCAATGCGATTATGTCTCTAAGTCGTGCCTCGACACGTGGGAGCTATAATCGCATCGAGGGTGTTACAAGTTGGTAATCAGAGCCTTCCCCGACCTTAGGAGCCCCATTGCTTGATTGTTATTAGCGGCCGAGTTGTGTCTAGAAAAATGTTTTGAGTCATTAGGAATTATATATCGGAGAGTTTAGGAATTCTTTTTACTTCCCAGTCTCCTCATCGCTCTGGTAAGGCATCCTGACGTAGAGTTTTGACTCTTCTCTTCTCAAATTTCACTAAATTTTTTTTAAGATCACGCGGGTATCTTGGAATCGTTCCGATGGTTTTATGATGAGAACATTGTCTTGGTGCCTCCTGTCAGGGGTTTAGTGGAAGTGTCCCGGGGAGTTGAGCTCTGAGGTGTTGTCATCATAATTTTATCGTTGCAGTTCTGGAATACCTGAGTTTAGTACGCCGACATCGAAAATCTCTTTTATGCAGTTCGTTGGTGAGATAACCTCGACGCCACCCAGTACTGGGGCGGGAGTTCGGGAGTATCGCCATAACTTGTATAACGGATGCTTTTCGAAGGTTGAGGTAGATGGTTTCCGAAGGTTTCTTGGTTATGTGTTGAAGGATTGATACAGCTGGATGTAGGATTTGCTACTTTGGGTGAGATATTATGCTTCCCCTGTATCCCCAACACCTGATTGCATAACCGGAAAGGTTCGGGAGTTTCATAGGTGGGAATTCTAGTAGCTCTAGTTCTTCTTCCACGGATATTAGTTTGAGATTGGGATTTCTTACCGATTATTCGTTCTTGATCCGTACCTTGTTGATTTATTTCTCTACCTTAATTCTACGTGGCTTCTCAATTTATGGATATGTGACCATTTCAAGAGAAATGCATTCGTTCATTTTGTTCGGATGTGAAGACTATATGTTGCAATTTTCATTCCGTTGGATTTAGCTTCAATATTTATGTGTCAATGTGCTAATGGTGGTCAACCTCTTTAGGATGGCTCCTCCAACGCGCACGACTCCGAATCCTGATCCGCCACCACCTCCACCTCCTCCGGAGGCATGGCAAGTTGTGATGGCCGCAAACAATGCAAACACATAGTTGATCATGCAAATTCTTCAAGAGCGCAACCAAGGGAATCAAGGCAGCAATCAGAATCACTTTGCTACACTCAACCAGTTCCTTGCTAATGGGCCAAAGACTTTCAGCAATTGTGTTGAGGCAACCAATGCTGACGATTGGCTTGTGGATCTATGCAAGCATTTCGAGTGCAGTAACGTCAGGCCTGAGGACTTTGTCAAGTTCGCTTCCTTCCAACTCAAAGATCAAGCTGCAGAATGGTTCCAGCAGTACAAGGATTCCCGAGGTGGACGTGTTATCACTTGGGATGATTTCCGTCGAGATTTCCGAGCTCATCATATTCCTCAGAGCATGGTTGAAAGCAAGCATGAGGAATTCCGCAACCTGAAGCAAGGCTCTTTGTCTCTCTATGACTACAACAAGTTGTTCCAGAAGCTCGCCCGCTTTGCCAAGCAGGACGTCCATGATGAGAAGAGCATGATATATCAGTTCAGGGGTGGTCTCAGAGAAGAAATTCAGCTAGCTCTTGTTCTCTTCAAGCCCTTGAGATACGATGAGTTCTACAACATGGCACTGAAGCAAGAGACTGCTCACTTGAGGTGTGATGCTTCCAAGAAGCGAGTCAGAGATGTTACTCCTTCCTCTACTCAAGTGGCCAAGCAGCAGAAGTATTGGCTTTCTCCTCCTCCGTTCCGTCAGCCGTATCAGCAGAAGAGCAAAGTTGGCAGTGGTTCTTCCCACCTACCCAACCCTGGCTTTCAGAACAAGACTTCGTCTCAAGCTCCAAGATCGAGTGATCCGTATCACCGCCCGCTTTCAGAGGTCACGTGCAACAAGTGCCAACAGAAGGGTCACTATGCCAACAAGTGTTTCAACCAGAGGCGTCTTCTTCCTCCTCCTCCTGTCAGATCGGCAAGTACAGTTGTGGTCAAGCATAACCCCAAGCATGCCAAGGTCAACTTGATGAATGCAGCTCAGGCAGAGGACTCGTCAGATGTCATCATGGGTAACCTTCCTATTAACGATGTTCCCGCAAAAGTACTTTTTGACTCTGGTGCATCGCATTCCTTCATGTCATTCCCATTTGCATCGGAGAACAATTTTAGTACTAAGGCTTTACCTAGAGCTATGCAAGTCGTCTCTCCGGCTAAGCGTCTGAGTTCTAGTATGATGGTTCCGGATATTTCTATCTTGATGGGTGATTTCAAGTTTTTGGCTTCTCCAATGGTTCTTGGTAACTCGGATATTGATCTTATTCTCGGGATGGATTGGCTTTCTAAGCACAAGGCTCAGCTTGATTGTGCAGCCAGGCAGATTCAATTGACTCATTCATCTAAGGATGTAATTGTCTTTGCCGCTCGGGATAATACAATCCGTCTTTTTTCTCTCAATCAGAAGGGTGAATTGGATGCCATCTCTCAAATTCCAGTCGTTTGCGAATATCAAGACGTCTTTCCAGAAGAGCTTCCAGGAATGCCTCCGCACCGGCCAGTTGAATTCGTTATTGATCTTGAGCCTGGTACGGAACCTGTATGCAAGCGTCCTTACAAGCTCGGACCTGAAGAGTTGAAGGAGCTGAAGAAACAACTCGATATTCAAGAGAAAATGGGTCTCATCCGGCCTAGTTCTTCTCCGTGGGGTTGTGGTGTTCTTTTTGTGAAGAAGAAGGATGGAACGGACCAACTTTGTGTTGATTACCGTCCAGTGAACAAGAAGACCATCAAGAACAAATACCCACTTCCCAACATCAATGAGCTGTTCGAACAACTCAAAGGCGCCCAAGTATTCTCCAAGCTTGATCTCCGTATGGGTTATCACCAGATTCGCATTTGTGAAGAAGATATTCCCAAGACATCATTCAGAACAAGCTTTGGTTCATATGAATACACTGTCATGTCTTTTGGCCTCGCCAACGCTCCTCCGACATTCTCTCGCATGATGAATTTCATCTTCAACGCCTACACCAATGACTTCGTTTTGGTCTATCTCGACGACATTCTGGTTTTCTCGAAGAACAAGGAAGATCATGCCAAGTACTTGCGTTTGGTTCTTGATAAGCTCAGAGAACACAAGTTCTACGCCAAGTTCTCCAACTATGAATTTTGGCTTGATGAGGTTCTTTATCTTGGTCATATCATCTCTGCCAAAGGCATTGCCGTGAATCCTGATAAGGTGTCTGCAATTGTGAATTGGGAACCTCCTCAGAACGTGAAGCAACTCCGCAGTTTTCTCGGTCTCGCAAGCTATTGCCGAAGATTCATTGAAAACTTTTCTAAGATCGCGAAGCCTCTCTCTAATCTTCTCCAGAAGCACGTCAAGTACATTTGGTCTCCGGAGTGTGACATTGCTTTCAACACTTTGAAAGAGAAATTGATCACTACTCCAGTTCTGACTCTGCCTGATGAATCCAAGCCGTACGAGGTCTTTTGTGATGCCTCTCTCCAAGGTCTTGGCGCAGTATTGATGCAAGAGAAGAAAGTTGTTGCTTATACATCTCGCCAGTTGAAGCCTAATGAGAAGAACTACCCCACTCATGATCTCGAGTTGGCGGCAGTTGTGCATGCTCTTTTGACTTGGAGACATCTTCTATTGGGAAGAAAAGTGGACATTTTCACTGATCACAAGAGTCTCAAGTACATCTTCACTCAGCCTAATCTCAACCTCAGGCAAACTCGGTGGGTCGAAATGATTCAAGAGTATAATCCGAGTATTGAGTACACTCCAGGCAAGGCTAATGTGATTGCTGACGCATTGAGCAGGAAAGCTTACTGCAACAGTCTGATTCTCAAGCCTTATCAACCCGAGCTTTGTGAAGCTTTCCGCAAACTTAATCTGCAAGTTGTTCCTCAAGGTTTCCTCGCCAACCTTCAAGTCTCTCCTACCTTGGAAGACCAGATTCGCCAAGCCCAGCTTCTTGATGCTATGGTGAAAAAAGTGAAGATTGGGATTGCCAAGAGTCAGTCCAAGTACAAGTGCTACCGCCTTGATGACAAGGACACTCTCTTCTTCGAGGATCGTATTGTGGTACCCAAAGGCGACCTTCGTAAAGTGATCATGAACGAGGCTCACAATTCTCTCCTCTCCATCCACCCTGGGAGCACGAAGATGTATCAGGACCTCAAGCAAGCTTATTGGTGGACTCGAATGAAGCGCGAGATCGCTCAATTCGTGAATGAATGTGATGTCTGCAGAAGAGTGAAGGCAGAACACCAAAGGCCAGCAGGTCTCCTCCAACCTCTTGCCATTCCAGAATGGAAGTTTGACCACATTGAAATGGACTTCATGACTGGGTTTCCAAAGTCCAAGCGTGGCAATGATGCTATATTCGTTGTCATCGACAAACTCACCAAAGTGGCTCACTTTCTGCCTATCAAAGAGTCGATCACTGCAGCTCAATTGGCGGAACTCTATACCTCTCGTATTGTCTCTCTACACGGTATTCCACAAGTGATCTCTTCAGACCGTGGCAGCATCTTTACCTCGAAGTTTTGGGATTCTTTTCAGAAGGCCATGGGCACGAACATCCGCTTCAGCACAGCTTTTCATCCTCAAACAAGCGGTCAAGTCGAGTGTGTCAACCAGATTCTTGAAGATATGCTTAGGGCTTGTGTGATCTCCTTCGGCATGAAGTGGGAGGATTGTATTCCTTATGCTGAATTCTCCTACAACAACAGTTTTCAAGCAAGTTCGGGCAAGGCCCCATTTGAAATTATGTATGGAAGGAAGTGCCGTACCCCTCTCAACTAGTCTGAAACCGGTGAATGTCAGCTTTTGGGTAATGACTTAATCACAGAGGCAGAAGAAATGTGCAAAGTCATTCGAGATAACCTCAAAGCAGCCCAATCCCGTCAGAAGAGCTACTATGATAGTAAGCACCGTGATTTGGTTTTCGAGATCGGAGATCATGTTTACCTCCGTGTCTCTCCTATGAAAGGTACTCGTTGCTTCGATATCAAAGGGAATCTTGCCCCTAGATACGTGGGACCTTTCAAGATTGTCAGCAAAAGAGGCGACCTCGCCTATCAACTCGAGCTTCCTTCAAACTTTGCAAATGTTCATGACGTGTTTCATGTCTCTCAGCTTTGAAAGTGCTTCAAGATCCTGACCACAACGTCAACTTCGAGGACATTGAGCTCCAAGAAGATCTCTCTTATTGTGAGCACCCAGTTGCTATTCTTGAAGAGACTGAACGCAAGACTCGCAACAAGTCAATCAAATTTCTCAAAGTCAAGTGGTCACACCATTCTGACCGTGAAGCTACCTGGGAACGCGAGGATCACCTCCTTTCTGAGTACCCGGCGTTCTTTCAGTCCTAGATCTCGGGACGAGATCCTTTCGTAGTGGTGGAGTGTTGTAACACCCCGGATGTAACTTTCCTAATTTGTATTCCAACTCTTGCCGTTTCCGGTGTTAAGTTATTTTATTTCTCAGGTTCGGGTTTTTGTCTCTGTGTGTTGTTGTCGTTGTCATGCATTTCTTATCATGTCATCATGTGCATTGCATTTGCATACGTGTTCGTCTCATGCATTCGAGCATTTTCCCCCTTGTCCGTTTTGCATTCCGGCGCTTCGTTCTCCTCCGATGGTCATTTCTAGCTTTCTTTCGTGTGTGGGGATTAAACATTTCCGGATTAGACCGAGACTTGCCAAGCGGCCTTGGTTTACTACCGGTAGACCGCCTGTCAAGTTTCGTATCATTTGGACTTCGTTTGATACTCCAACGGTTAACCGAGGGACCGAGAAGGCCTCGTGTGTGTTGCAGCCCAACACCCCTCCAATTTGGCCCAAAACCCACCTAACTCTGCTCCATCATCTAGAGCGTTCGATCATGATCGCGTGGCCGAAAACCGCACCTCATTTGGACTCTCCTAGCTCCTCCTATGCCTATAAATAGGCCCCCTCGAAATATCCCGGATCCCCTCTCCCCGAAACCCTAAATCCCAGATCCGCGCCGGCCGGACACGTCCGCCCTGGCCGGACGCGTCCGCTCCGCCGCCCGTGCCAACCACCGCCCGCCACATGGCATCGCGCCGTCGCCGAAGCCCCCCGCGGCCCGGGCCAGGCCCCCACGGCCCACTCCCTCCGCCGTCGCACGTCCGCCCTGGCCGGACGCCTTTGCCTCGCCGCGCCGCCGTGAGCGCCATTGCTGGCCGCCGGAGCAAGCAGCCGGCCGCCCCGCGCC
>NC_041386.1:582718889-582744990 GCF_002162155.2 Triticum dicoccoides
GCCGCCACCGCGCCGCTCCGCCGCCAGCGCGCCGCCCCGCTGCCCTGCCGCGCCGCCCAGCCGCCGCCGCGCCGCCGCCGTCGCCGGGCCGCGCCGCCTCGGCTGTTTCCTCGCCGGTGAACAGGGCCTGGCCCCGCCTCGATTTCCGCGCCGGGTCAAACCCTAGATCCGGAGGTGTTTTTTTTCTGTCTAAGTCCTCAAATTTTCAGTCCATGTGCACATGTTCGCGGCTCCCTAACTTTGCATCTGTAGCTCAGATTCATGCATATAGCATATCAAAATGTTCAGCTCGGAGAGTACATCATTTCATTCCATTGCATCATTTTCATTTGAGCTCATCTTGATGCCCGAAATGCTGTTAGTAGAGGGCTACTTGAGTTAATTGTCAGATCTGTTACTCCGTTTAGCACTTTTGTCATTTTTGCCATGATTAATGTGTGCATGATATGCCCGCGAGTTCTACATGTGTTTTGTTAAGGGTTTTGTCATCTCTCCAGAGGTGCAACCCATGTATATTTTTAGGATGTGTGTGGTGACTTATGCAAGCTTGTAAAGTGGTGCACTTGCTAATTCTGTTTTCAGGGACTTAGTAATTTCACTAAGTCCTGGAGCTGTTCATCTCATGATGCCATATGTTCGTGTTGTTTCCTAGTGATCCGTGCCTCTTTTGAGGATGACCAGTAAGGATGTTTTGTTAACCTTGTAGTGCTCTATCCATCCATGTCTTTGTTTGCAATTATGGAGCATCCTAGCTTGAGCCAATCGAGCTCTACTTTTGCTACTTTGTGAATCTGGGCAGATTGTCAACTTGTTTGCAATTTTGCCGGTGATGTTGTAGTTGGTCCATGCATGCTATGCTATTGTTCTTGCCATGTCTAGCTTGCATTTTGTGCCTTCTTGATGGGTGTATGCTTGTCTTGCCATGACTTGCACCGTAGTGAGTGCATCGAGCTCGTAAACATGCATACTTGAGTTATATTTCAGCATGTGCCAGTTTTCACTAAGTCTGAAAATTGATTATGTTTTTGCTATGTTCACGTGCTTGCAATTGTATTTTCTGATCCTTTTTGGCTCAAGGTCACTAAGGGACTTTTGTTAAGCTCTTTGAGTAGCTCCATGCCATGCTTTACTTTGCCTTGTTCAGATCCTGTAGCATGTAGTTTTGTTGCTATGAAGAGGGCTACCTGATCTGAAATTCCAGACAAGTGTTAATTTCACTAAGTCTGAGATCTGTTTGTTATTTGCATTTTTGCCATGCTTGTTTGAACCTGTTAGTGGATGAATTGGCCGTAGCTCAGTGCTAGACTTTTGTCAAGCATCTTGAATTCATCCCTGCCATGTATTGTGTTGTCATGTTTGGTTGCTGTAGCATGTTCATTTCGTTGCATTTAGATGCCTACTTGCTGTAAATCGCAGACTGGTGTCATTTTTGAATCGCTTGCCATTTCCAAACCGTAACTCTGATTTCGGCGTTCTTTATATCGTTTTCAAGAGATTTCATCTCATCTTTCATGCATTTCCTGTCATATCTTGCATTTTGCATCCCGCATCGCATCCCGCATAGCATATCATCTTTGCATTGTGTTGTTTGAGTTTGCACGTGGTTGATTGTATCCTTGTTGCTTGTTTTTCTTGTTTGGGTAGAGCCGGGAGACAAGTTCGCTAACGAGGAGCCCGTTGAATTTGCTTTTGAGGATCCAGTCAACTCTGACAATTGTGCAGGCAAGATGATCATACCCTCGAAATCACTACTATCTTTGCTATGCTAGTTTGCTCGCTCTTTTGCTATGCCATTGCTATGATGCCTACCACTTGCTTGCAAGCCTCCCAAATTGCCATGTCAAACCTCTAACCCACCTTGTTCTAGCAAACCGTTGATTGGCTATGTTACCGCTTTTGCTCAGCCCCTCTTATAGCGTTGCTAGTTGCAGGTGAAGATTGAAGGTTGTTCCTTGTTGGATGATTTATTTACTTGTTGGGATATCATTATATTATCTTGTTATATTAATGCATCTATACACTTGGTAAAGGGTGGAAGGCTCGGCCTCTCCCTAGTGTTTTGTTCCACTCTTGCCGCCCTAGTTTCCGTCATATCGGTGTTATGTTCCCGAATTTTGCGTTCCTTACGCGGTTGGGTTATAATGGGAACCCCTTGATATTTCGCCTTGATTAAAGCTTTTCCAGCAATGCCCAACCTTGGTTTTACCATTCGCCACCTAGCCTTTTTTCCCTTGGGTTACCGGAGCCCATGGGTCATCTTATTTTAACCCCCCCCCGGGCCAGTGCTCCCTCTGAGTGTTGGTCCGAACTGAGCTGCCTGCGGGGCCACCTCGGGGAAATTTGAGGGTTGGTTTTACTCGTAGCTAGTCTCATCTGAGTGTGCCCTGAGAACGAGATATGTGCAGCTCCTATCGGGATTTATTGGCACATTCGGGCGGTGCTGGTCTTGTTTTAACCTATCGAAGTGTCTTGAATTACCGAGATACCGAGTCTGATCGGAACGTCTTGGGAGGAGGTCTAGTCCTTCGTTGACCGTGAGAGCTTGTCATGGGCTAAGTTGGGACTCCCCTGCAGGGATTGAACTTTCGAAAGCCGTGCCCGCGGTTATGGGCAAATGGGAATTTGTTAATGTCCGGTTGTAGATAACTTGAACCTCAACTTAATTAAAATGAATCAACTGAGTGTGTTACCGTGATGGCCTCTTCTCGGTGGAGTTCGGGAAGTGGACACGGCGTTGGAGTAATGTTTGCGCAGGTTGTTCTCTAGTTTCTTGCTCGCGCTTTGCCTCCTCTTCTCGCTCTCTTTTGCGAATAAGTTATCCACCATACTTGCTAGTCGCTTGCTGCAGCTCCATATATTTATCTTGCCTTACCTATAAGCTTAAATAGTCTTGATCGCGAGGGTGCGAGATTGCTGAGTCCCTGTGGCTCACAGATTACAATTACACCAGATGCAGGGCCTGATGATTCCGCTCCAGGAGACACATATGAGCTCAAGTGGGAGTTCGACGAAGACTCTCAATGTTACTATGTTTCCTTTCCCGATGATCAGTAGTGGTGCCCAGTTGGGGGTGAACGGGACCGGGTCGCATGTTGGGTTCTCTTTTATTTTGGCGCCGTAGTCGGGCCATGAGTGTTTGGATGATGTAATGTTATTTATGTACTTGATTGATGTGGCGAGTGTAAGCCAGCTATGTTATCTTCTCTTTTATTATCATATTACATGGGATGTTGTGAAGATTGCCTAACTTGCGACATATGCCTTCGATGCGATTATGTCTCTAAGTCGTGCCTCGACACGTGGGAGCTATAGTCGCATCGAGGGTGTTACAGTTAGCTAGCTATTATTAATAGAGAGAAGTGTCCTCTCTTATGTCCGTGCTTGGTCGACGCTACGTACTATACATACGTATAGAGAGGACTAGACATGCTAGCTAGCTAGTAAGCAAACGAAGGAAACAGAAGATCGTCATGAACATATATGCATACAGAGAGAAGTGATATCGACCACCTCTCCTTCTCCGAGAGATTGGTCGAACAATAAGTTCTCGTATATCTATCCAACACTACCGGCTACATATATACAATAATTATCTCTTACAAATATAATCATACGGACTCATGGTCCACATAGTATTCTCCGTCTTCAGCGATCACGTGGTCAAGAAAGAATGCTGTCAATTCCTCTTGAAGTGCTCGCATGCGAGCTGGTGCTAGGAGTTCATCCCGCTTCCGAAACATCTAAGTTGAAGAAGGGGGTCAATACATATATATATATGAATGAATGAAACTCAACACAAATGATGGTAATAAAATAAAATTGTGAATGTTGTTATTTACGTACTTCATATTGTTCGTCAGTGTAGCCCCGCTCACAGGTCGTGTGGCGGATGGACTCGCAAACGTAGTATCCACAGAAATCATTCCCTTGTTCCTACCACAACCACTTTACAAGAAATAGAGGTCAATCAAACTGATAAGCAAGAATGCCAAATCAATAGGAGATGCGCAGAACATGCTACTATAGTACTTACTTTCGGGTGTCTAAATTGCAGCTTCTTCGGGAGTCCTGGAGCTTTTTTGGAGAATTTTTTCCAAACCCTGCCAGACAAAGAAAACAATTACTTGATATATCAGGAAATGAACAAAGTTGCTGATATGGTGGATAATGATCGATTTAACTTACTTCTCGAGCATTTGAGTCATGTCCGCATAGTCTTGGGGATCTTTTCGTCTTGAGTCTAAGACAGTAACTAGTCCCTGCTCAAACTTAATCTCTAGGAGAATATAGTGGTAACTGCACACGCATGCATAACTCATCAATTACATTACTATAACCTTGACTAATATATAAGGGAAACCGAATACGCACAAGACAGTAACACTCACTTGAAGTTGTAAGGAAAGAGTATTATATCTTTGTTTTCATTTATTACCAACGATCGTAGCAAGTTGGCCTCGGTAGCTGCGGCATGAAATTTAACCTGAGTTGCATCTATGAAATATGTGTTAATGAACACAATATCACCGACTTGTCTTTTCTTCAATTCGACGATCTTCAATCTGCATAATATAGTGAGGATGATTATAAATACATGCAATGAAAGAGCTGAGCTATATAGAGAGACTTAATGATAGAAGTAGTACTACTTACAGACAGTAGCAGGTGACCGTTGTTTTATTGAGGGCCAATTGATTGAAAAACTGAAAGAACTCCTCAAATGGAACAGGCAACAATTCAATTCCAACGAGGTCATGCTCCTTTTTAACTTTCACATACAAAGTACTCCTCCCCCCAGAGTCTCTGCAGATTTTCAAGTACCAATCATGCAATCTTCGCATCATCGTTGATAGAGATCTTTCATCTTTGACGAGAGGCTTCCCGTACTCGTATCTTTGTATCTGCACCTCCATGAAATCATAATGTACATCGTCGGGCGGGTAATCTCCAACATTGCTATAACCGAGCACCATCCTCAGATCATTAGCGAGGTTGTCGCTTGGCACCTTGAGCGGGGGGTACGATTGCTTCGCTTGTTCGCCGAGCTGGGCAATTTGTTTCCCAGCTCGTCCTTCTTTCAGCCTTTGATCACTGACAGTACTTCCTGACCGCTCCGCTTCGACAAATTCCTTTCCAATAATGCACTCATAGTTTTCTTTCGGCGGAGACTTGGGTGGTTTTGTCAGGGAAGCCAGAGTGCGCTTCGCTTTCACCGGATCTACATTCTCCTCCGGAGGTGGATGTTTCTTTGCTTTCACCCCTTCAAAGTAGTTCCTCACTTCTTCTCGTGCGATCTCGGCGTTCTTCTCCGGGGTCCTCTAATATGGTAACTTCCCTGGAGTCTTCAGAGAAGGACCGAATCTGTATTTCCTCCCGCCTCTGGCTGTACTACTAGACGCCGGCAGAGCAGACGGAGCGGTTGTATTCTTTACTTGCTTACGAGGCGGAGGAGAAGGACTACAACGCGCCGGAGCAGCCGGAGTGGCGGCAGGTCTCTTCCGCCCTTGCTGACGAGGCGGAGAAGGAGGAGGCTGGCTGCTCGGGCGCGTCGGCGCAGGAGGAGAAGGAGGCGGAGTGCCGCCACGTGCTGGAGAAGGAGCCGGTCGAGTGCCCTGATCGTCACTCGCTGAAGGAGGAGGCGGTGGAGGAGGCAGGGATCCCTGACTCGCCGGAGGAGGAGGCGATGGAGGAGGCGGAGTGTCCTGACTTGCCGGAGGAGGAGGAGGAGGTGGAGGCGTCCAGTTCGGAAGGTTGATGAGCTCCTTCCGCCATACGCATGGAGTCTTCAGAGCAGACCCCAGCCTAGTCTCCCCTTCACCGGTAGGGTGGTCAAGCTGGAGGTCCTCAAATCCCTCCGTTATTTCATCCACCATCACCCTAGCATATCCTTCTAGAATCGGCCGGTAGTGAAAAGTTGCGCCGGGTTCAGTAGGATAAACAGAGCCAACAGCCGCCTTGACCTTCAAATTCATCCATTGCGTCATAAGGTGGCAATTTTGAGACTCCGTGATAGCATCCACGGGATAGCTAGCAGGAGCCGTCAAGGCATGCTCCGGCTGAAGCAGCTCGGTGGAAGCCACGCTGCTTCTTCGCTGAGATGGCGGGATAGCTTCGGGGGAAGCTTCGGCAGTACGTTTGCTGCGATTTGCTTCTCGTTCCTCTACCGCTTGTACCCTTGCTTGCAGCGCCTGCATTTGGGTCTGCTGCAATTTTTTCCTCCTCTCCTGGGATTTGTAACCGTCTGCGTCCGGAAACCCAACCTTTCACGGAATGGAGCCTGGCATGCCTCGTGTCCGTCTAGGGTGCTCAGGAATCCAGAGGGCCATTGTGAGCTCGTCGTTCTCTCTATCTGGAAAGAACGTCCCTTACTGCGCTGCTTCGATATACCGCTTCTATATGCCATGCACGCGGTTATTGCGCGTCCGCTAGAGCCCCTCTATCGATTGCACGCGCTAAAAAGAACAAATTTGTGACGCGGGGTTTGTTTAGCTTGCTCTAAGCAGTGTGGTGGATGTAAAACTCTCGGCGTTGTGACAAATACAAGGCAAAATGTGTTTCTTGTAGTGTACGACTCTATCCCTCGCCCGGCAGGATCCAGCTGTTCCTCATAGTGTCTTCATGTTGTTCTATATGGTTTATCTGCGTTGGTCCTTTTCTTCGCATAGGTGCTCCATTTATTTAACCATCAGCAGTTTGATGGAAGGAGAACAGAAATACTGTACATATAGTAGCTGCTTAAGTTCGACTGACACAAACAGAAAAATACTACACAGTAACCTGAGAAAACAATAATCTGTCACGCATGCATGCGGCCTTAAGGGTCGATTCTTTCACTAACTTGTACTGCCCCAGTCAAAAACGTTCTTATATTTTGTATTTGGACTGTGCTAACGTCCAGTCGACTGGACGTTAAGCAACAGATCCACACGATCGGTGATTAGTAAATCAGCTGCATGTGAGGAGAGCGATTGTGACTTTGCATGCCCAGAAGTGAGCCGCGAGGTGTAGTCACTCCATTTTTAAACATGCATGCATATAACAACAAAACAGATGACATCGGCAAAGATTCTTTCGTAATTTAAACTTTAAAATGTTTTGTAGCTCAAACCGTCGCTCAGATTAAAAACTGCTTTCACATAAAAAAATCGTCGCGGCGAGACCTTCAAAACTAGATCTCATGTTGATATGTTCCAACGACATTTTTTCTAGTACAAAGTTACCACGCGTGTGCTACACAAGTTATCATGTCGGTTGTGTATAACTTATCATGTTGTTTACACATAAATTATCAAGACATAAAAAATAGTTCTTGTAATTTTCCCTTCACATGCACATGGAGGCATGCATTAGAAGGAAAAAAAACTGATGCATCCTGGATTGTACATAAAAAAATTGTCGGTCTCCTCAAAAAATCGTTTTCAAATAAAAAAATCCGTTGCGACAAGACCTAAACCAAATCCCATGTTAATATGTTCTGACAACTTTTTTGTTTGCAAGTTATCAGGCCTAGGCCAAGAAAGTTATGAGCTCTCATGTTCGTATATTATCATGATTTTTACACTTGATTTATCGTGATACGTTCTTAATTATTTTTCTCAGGACAAAGTTATTGCGGTGTTTGTGCATGAGTTACCACACTTGTCATCTGTACATTACCACGCTATTTACACATAAGTTATCGATCATATGTTTCAAACAACTTCTCCTCCCCATGGGGTCAAAGTTACCGTGGTGTTTGTCTGTAAGTCGGGTCTGCGGTTCGTATATTATCATGTTTACATAGAAGTTACTGGTGCATATTTTTAACAACCTTTTCCACCGGGTTAAAAAGTTAGCACGTTGTTTGTACTTTAGTTATCATGTCTATGGTGCACATATTACCATGTTATTTCCACAAAATTTACCAAGGGTATGGTTTCAAACAAAAAACTCTCTTGGTAAAAGTTCTTCGTGATGTTTGTGCGTAAATTACCATGTCCGCAATGAGTATATTAACATGCTATTTCCATGGAAATTATAGGGGGTATTGGTATCGACAACTACTTTTTCTCTTGATCAAACTTACCACGGTGTTTTTGCGTGAGTTATCACGCCGAGGTGTGTATATTACCATGCTATTTAGGTAGAAGTTATCGGGGTATGTTTTCCACAACTTTTTCACCCGGTTAAAAAAGTAAACACGACATTTGTATGTGAATAATCAACTCTACGATGCATACATTAGCATTTTATTTACGCGTAAGTTATCAGAAATGTTCTCAACAACTTTTTTCTCTTGGGTCAAAATTATCACGGTGTTTGTACATAATCTATCAGGTTTGTGGTGTGTAAATTATCATGCTTCTTACACATAAGCTACGAGGGGATGGTTTCAAACAACTTTTTTCCCTCGCGTAAAAGCAAACAGTGTTTGTGCATGAGTTATCAGGTCTGGGATGTGTAAATTATAATGCTATTTACACATAAGCTACCGGGGGTGTATTATACCGCATGTAGCCCATGTTGATAACTATAGTCTATCTAGCATGGTAACTACGTAATAACCATGTTGATAACTATAGTACATCTAAGCCGATAACTACATAGTAACCATGTTGGTAACTATAGTACATCTAGCCCGGTAACTACATAATAACCATGTTGTGGGATGGTGCATCTTGTCCATTCTTCAAAAGTTAGATGCGGCAGGACAGACGTTGGAGATTCCTAATCTACTCAATCCCTCTCAAATCAAGTGCACACTAAAGTATCGTTTTCAGAAATCAAATCATTGATTGAACATTTTTTCTCGATCTAAGATTATTTCCTATGAATCCTCGTCATCGCATGTTTACGTAAAGATAAATACGAATAAGAAAGAAATAGGGGGCGAGAGAGTGATGGAGATTCCTCAAAGAAAAGAGAAAAAGAAAACATCGTGGAATGGTCAAAAGAGTCTAATTGAGCTGGCTAGTAAGTGTTTCACGTAAGCTGCTTGCTGTGGGTTCGAATCCTATATCGAGAATCATTTTTCTTGACTAAAAAAATCCCTGTAAATAGGGTCTACCAATAGATCTAGCGCACAGAAAAAATCATGATGGATCCAATCCAGAGAGAAAATCACGAACATCAACGTTTCAGGGAAGTCTTTCCACTAAATGCGCCATCACATTAGCAACTTCTTCAGATTTGTAATCTCAAAAAAAGATCTACTACGCATTAAATTAAGAGATTTCACAGTTTTAACAACTACGATGTCTGGGTGAGATGGTTAGTGTGGTGGCGTGCCGATAGGACGTCGGGGGTTCGATTCTTGTCCACACCCCTTTCTTTTTCTCGCTTCGAAGCTGTTGTTAACTGCCGTTCAATTCGGAATGAACGAGATCCAGATCGTTCGGATCTGATGCAAACTGCTAGTCGGCAGGAATTTAGCATTCTCGTTTGTATTTTGAGATGGAGGGAGTAGAATATAAGCTGGAATAAATTACCCGCTGCCTAGCTTATTTTAGAAGCCTAAGTTTTTTTTAGAATCCTACTAATTAAGATTTGGTTAGTAGGCTTTTAAGCAGCAAAATTTATACTATATAAAGCCGAAAAAGCCACCAAAGAACTGGCCCTAATAATAATCGACAAAGCTAAATTCCTGCCGACTGGAAATCTGCAATAGGTCCGAACGCCTCATGCACCGTCGGATCCGCATCCTGCGGCCACCTTCTCCACCGCATCTATCCCTTTCCCCACCGTATCTCTCCCTTCTCCCCACCAGTGTCCCCTTCCCCCGTGCTAGATCCACTTCCTTCCCGCGGCGAATCCACCTTCTCCTGCTCCCCAAGATCTTCCATCCACACCATGAAGGAAATGGAGGAGGTTGACCTCACCATGGTCGGGTGGTGGTGATGATGGAGCAGCCATCAGGAAGCTGTAGTGCCTCCCGTTCTTCAACGGCGTGAGCGAACCCATGGGACATCGACAGGGGCGATGTTTTTCCGCACGGGCAGGTGGTGCATGTAGTCATCGGGATTTATCATTCCCGCAGCCCTCAATGCCCACGGCGGAGGCACCTTCTCCTCGAACCTCCGGTGTGCCCTTCAAGGGAGCCCGACTCGTACAGGTACATCCACAACGCCTCTGTCGTCGCCCGCTTCCTCCCCGACCTGCTGCTCCCCTCTCAGGTGCGTTTGTGGTGTTCGTCTCAATTCTTTGGCATGGGGGAGGTGTTGCGGTGAAGCACGAGTATCAACAGGGAGCAGTGTGTGCGTGTGCGGCTCTCCATTGTCAGGCGCAGGGATGATGGGCAGAAATGACATCGAATAGCTGCTCTCTATGACCCCTTCCTCGACCTCTCACTGATGTTGGTCACTAGTGAGTCTCAATCCATCTTTTTTTGCAAGAACATATGTGCACTAAACATGCTTGTTGAAATGACCAGTGTTCATGACTACCCAATTATCACTTCCTTTGTTGCTTCACGTTGTGTGGTTGTGACTGTTGAAACCTCAGTCTGTTACATCAGAAAACAGAGGATGTTTCATACATGCCTTTCAGCTAATCAGCCACATACACAAAGAGAAAATATTAATCAGTTATAGTGATGTCCACCATATGTAGCAACAGCTTGCTTGTCATCCACTGTGTCTTCCTATTTTCCTTAGTTTGTTGAGGAAGAAGAGAAACCCGGTCCTTCGAAGAAAGTGCTTTTTTTGTGGGATTAGTGTGTATGGTGTATCCAGTGCTTGGTATTTGCTAGTGTAGCGACACACAAAAATAGTTACCATCTTGTGGTTTATAGTTTCCACCATGGCACCGGTGTGTTTATCAACATGGTTTAGCAGTGACCACGGTCAACGGGGCATCTTGTGTGCTATGAGATATTTTTTAGCAGTGTTGAAGATCATGTGTGTTTGCAAAAATAATGTTTCTTAGGTGTAGATTTTTTTTGTGTGGCTCAGTGCATGCCCAACGCACTAGGTTCTTAAAGACATGAAGATGAAGCAAGCTTGCTTCACAATCTGATTTGTTTAACTATTTCTTTGTAGTTGTACAAACATTTTTTGGTAACGCTCATATAATATGATGAGTCACTCTATTTCTCTTTCCTTGGCACATACATCAATTTCGACTAGATCACAATCATGTACCGTGCATTTTCCATATCCCAATGGCCAAACAAAGGAAATTGATGGCTGTTGCAAACATGGATGAATCACAAAAGAAGCGCAAGGCACCAGCGGTGGTGAGTGTATAACTCATGTTATGTTAGCCTGTTTAACTCATTTATTTACGACATGGTAGCTCAAACTGTTTTTCTTGATAAGTTATATTGCTTCGGCCTGATAACTTATGGTGTGTCAGCATGTTTAACTTGACTGCTTCAGCACTCATATTTTACTTCAACTTGATAGCTTGTACAACTTGAGTCAGATAACTATGCTATGTCAGCCTGATAACTTTTAGTGCGTCAGTATGAGAATATCCGCTTTGTTAACCTATTTAACTCATTTTGTGTTTAATATGGTGACTTAAACATTGTTTCTACCTCATAATCCATACTGATTTAGCCTGATAAGTTATAACATGTCAGCATGTTTGATTCGAACCACTTTCAACCTGATAACTTATGCTACTTGATCCTGATAATATTTTTTAGCATGTCAGCATGATAACATTCACTTTCTTAGCATGTTTAACTCATTCTATTTTTAGTATGGTAACTTAAATTGCTTCTACTTGATAATCCATACAGCCTGGTAAATTATACCGTTTCAGCAGGTTCAACTCGAACCGCTTTCAACACTTTTATTTTACTTCAACCCGATAACTTATGTTACTTGGGCCTAATAACTTATAGTATGTTAGTGATAACTTATAGTGTGTCTGCACAATAACTCACATTCTGTTAGCCTTTTTTCAACATGGTAATTTAATTGTTTCTACCTGATAATTCATGCTACTGTTGCATGTGTGGGTGGTGCTCCATTTCCAGGCGTAGTGGTGGTGGGCGGAGGAGAAGCTATTCTCTGAAGGAGGGCATCAGCAGCATGCTCAACACCCACGTCTCCATCCTCGACCTCTCTCTCAGGTTTTTGTCATGAATGAGACTTGATCCTTTCTGTAAGGGCATTTTTGTACCACAAATGCTTCCTGAAATGATGAAGTGAGCATGACTACTTGGCAATCACTTTTCCTTTGCTGATTTTTTCACCTCACATGGATGTGGCTGTGCCAAAAGCTCAAATTGCTTCAACAAAAATAATAGGGGGTTGTTCCTTTGACAACCGCCTTGAGTTACTCGACAAACTGTACAAATCAGAAATTGACGACACGACGCAATAACTTGGTTGTGATCATTGTTCTGTTTAGTTTGTTTAGGAAGAAGAGGCATTCCACTGTTTGGTAGTGTTTTATTTTGTGTGCAAGATGGACCATGTACAAGTGTCCATGATCCATTAAAAGTGTAGGATTTACGACCTCCACTGATTATGATTAACAAACAACATTTATATTTCTATTCCCTGTTGTCGTATGATACTTTTGTTTTGTGTTATTGGAAATTAGGGGTATGGAGTAAGGTTGAGGAAAATGATTATACGAGGTTTCTTTCTGGACCAGCTGTGTTGTTCTTTGTTTCCTGATTTTGTGGTAATGTTTTAGCCTATTAACTTATACTATGTTTAGCCTGGTGGCTTCTAGTGTGCCAGCGTGATAACACTCAACATGTATTGAAATTCGCATCACTTTGCTTAGCAAAATCTGTATGATTTTGTTTGTAATGTGTTAGCCTGCTTGACTCTTTTTTCAGCATGGCATCTAAACTGTTTATCTTGACAATTCATATTTTTAACTCGAATTTGTTTCAACTCAGCTTGAGCCCGATAACTTATTCGATGTTAGTCTGGTAGCTTTCTACTGTGTCAGCATAATAACACTCACTTTGATAGCATGTTTTAACTCATTTTATTTTTCAGCATGGTAATTCAATTGTTTCTACCTGATAATTCATACGTTTTTGGCCTGATAATTATACCATGTGTAGTAGTTTAACTTGATCTGCTTTGAACACTTTAACTTTATGTTCAACCTGATAACTTATGCAACTTGATGCTGATAAATTATAATATGTCAGCATGATAGGCCGTGATGTGTCAGAATGGTTAACCCGGACTGCTTTTTTCAGCAATCATATTTTTACTTCATCTTGATGACTTATGCAGCTTGAGCCCGATAACTTATAATATACTCTGTATCACCCTGATAAGTTCAAGTATGTGGGCATAATAACAACCAATTTTGTTAGATTGGTTAATTCATTTTTTTTCAGAATGGTACCCTAAACAATTTTTACCTGATAATCCATACGTTTTTGGCCTGATATATTATATTGTGTGTAGCAATTTAACTTGTTCCACTTTCAATACTTAATTTTTTTACTTTCAACCTGCTAACTTATGTAACTTGAGGCTGATAGTTATAATATGTCAGCCTGATAAGTTGTGATGTGTACGAATGATTAACGAACTACTTTTCAACACTCATGTTTTTACTTCCACTTGATTATTCCTAGGATGTCATGATAACAATCACTTTTATTTCCCTATTTAACTCATTTTGTTTTTTAGTGTGGCAACTCCAATTTTGTTTCCCCATGATAATTCATATTGATTTAGCTTGATAAATTACATTGTGTCAGCATGTATAACTCTAACGCTTTCAACACTTATAATTTTACCTCAACCAAATAACTTATTTAACTTGAGCCTGATAAATATAAAATGTCAGCGTGATAACGTGTGATGTGTTACAATGTTTAACTCGGACTGCTTTCAACACTCATGTTTTACTTCATCTTGATGACATAGGCAGCTAGAGCCTGATAACTTCAAGTATTTCAGCATGATAACAACCATTTTTTTGTTAGCTTGGTTAATTGAATCTATGTTTTTCAGCATGGCATACTACCTGATAATTCATATTGTTTTTAGCCTGATAAATTATACCGTGTGTACAGTTTAATTTGATCTGCTTTCAACAATTTATTTTTACATTCAACATGAGAGAGCTTTATGCAACTTGATAACTTATATAGTGCCCGAATGTTTAACTCACACTCTCTTAGCTTGTTCAACTCATTCTTTTTTTCCAGCATGGTAAGTTAAATTGGTTCTACCTGATAATTCATACTGCTTCGGCCTCATAACTCACACTGCTTCGGCCTAATAACTTATAGTATGTCAGCATGCTTAACTCTACCCCTGTGATTTTGTGGTGACATGCATATGTGACCATATCTCTAGGTTTATCGGATGTCCCCGAAGGGACAACATGGGCGACCATATCTCTAGGTTTAGGAAGAATTTTACATAGTTAGCAGATTGATTATGCTAAATTATCGCCATGGCATGACGCAGGTTACCCAGCTTGCTAGGTAGCAGCAAAAACACTACAGTAGTGATGTAGTTACGTGGGTGGTTGTGGTAATATCTAGTATTCGAATTGATAATTGTCCATGAGTAGTTCAAACAACCGATGTAATGTTGCCAGTAAAAAAACATATGAACAATATGGGTAACTCGGGTAACTCTTTACAGAATCAAGTGATAACATTCGACCTATAGAAGTCATTGAAACATTGCCAAAAACTTCTAGTTTAATTTGATGCCTGATAAGTCCGGTGTGAATAGGTTGATAACTTATGTAGCTTATGCATATGCATGGTAACTTTTGACAAAAAAAACATCGGAACATACCAACATGGGATCTAGTTTCGAAGATCTCGTCGTGACAATTTTTTTATGTGAAAACAATTTTTCAATCGGATCAACGGTTTGAGCTACAAAACATTTTAAAATATGAATTTCATAGGAATCTTGGCTGACGTCAGCAATTTTGTCTTGTTCATAACTAGTACTGGTGAGCGAATGCATGCAAACTTGCGCTGGAAATGGCATCGCATGCTGGCAGGGGGCAATCGTTCAGTAATGAAACAAAAGACCGGGTTTACGATCGTGTGGATCTAATGCTTAGCGTACAGTCGACTGTTTGTTAGTCGCGTCCAATAATAATTACTTGGTTGGCTTGTAGTAGGCAATGGCAGTGTAGTAGGTCTGCAGCACGGTCAAGCCTAGCAAGACCGCGGAGGCGACGAGGGAGGTGGTCACCCAAGGGTTGGTCACCAGAGCGGCACGCCACCTGGGCCATCTCCCTCTGTGGTACCTCACGACCTCCTCCATCACGTCGGCCAGGTGGTTGCGGTTGGCCGAGGTGCGTGCCTCAGCGCAGAGGCGGCTGAAGAACCCCGTGGCGGCGTATTTCCTCTCGTCGTTCATGCGGTTCACGAGCACCCCGCTCTGGTGGAGGAGGCGCACGTCCTCGTCCGTCTTGAGGAGGCAGTCCATGAGGATGGCGTACGTGGTGATGCGGCCCGGCGTGAACGGGTAGGTCTGCTCAAATGCGATCAGGTTCCGGAACAAGGCCTCGCTGTAGTCGAATAGCTTCAGCGGCGGGATCTCCAGGACGCCTCGGTGGAACTTCACGTCGAGGAAGCTGGTGGCGGTGCCATCATCGCGTGCACGGATCCGAACGCCAGCCGCGTCCAGATCCTCGGCGCTCGGCGCCCACCATGTTAGGTCTGGCGGCAGTGCGGACTTTCTCTGCGGGGGGCCCTGGCCGCGGGTGGAGTCACGGTGCCAAGGCGAGGAGCGGGCGAGGTCGATGGAGAGGTAGAACAGGTGGAGGAGGTGGTGCACGTCGTGCCTGGCGATGGGCGAGGCATGCATCGGGCGAGGATGGAACGAGCTAAATAGCTGGAGGCCACCGTAGAGGAGGATGTCGTTGTCACCGTCACGCTCACCATCATAGCTGTTGCTCTTGCTCTTTCTCCCCAGGTGCTTGAACAGCTTCTGAATGACGAAGAAGGGAACCTGGTTTCCAAGCACAAGTAGGTCGCGCTTCACGGTTCCCCAGACCCATTTCCGGCCGATTAGCTGGGCCCAGTCATCGTCCTCGTCGTTTCCTTCCCCGGAAGATCTTTTGGCCATTCGGGTGTACTTGAGCAGGCGTTGGAGGATGAAGCAGCCGTCGAGAAGCACATTCGTCGCCAGCTCCTCGTCGCTCGTGTCCTTGGAGGACGACATTCTGTTGTAGGAGGCACGAATTCACGGCAGGAGCCGCGTCATCGTGTCCATGCATTCGCGAAGCAGCGGCTCGTGTACCGCCGGCGACCAGGCCTCTGACTCCGATGTCCCGGCAGCAGCAGGTGGGTGCAGGCCCCCTACGATGAACTTGCGGATGCAGCACCACTTGTAGTGCTCCAGCCGGGCCATCCTGTCCGTTTTGCGCTTGCTGTCGAAGAGCGGGCCGATGCAGACAACCTTGGGGATGTAGGCGCCATTGCTGCCCTCGGTGAGCTCCTCGGGGACCTTGCAGATGCTTGGCGGATCTGCGAACCGTTCAGGAATCGCTATGCTCACATTCTCCACAGTCTTCAGGAGTTCCCCGACGCTCTCCTCCTTCTGTCGGTGGTTCTCCTCTTCATCAACTGATCATTTGATGATCCGTGCATGCAGATAGCCAGTAGAGGTCATTAATGGTTGCAAATGTGACACCAAGTCACTAAGGCTGGTCGTATCATAAGCAGTACCATATCATAACCGGTATCATGCATGTCAATTAGACTTTTTGAATGATGTGGCATACAATTAAATGAGAAGAGAGATGATGTGGTCATATCATGATACTGTATTATATTAAATGTTATACTACTTTGCGCCATGCATGACAATTAATAAGACAACCTAAGATACTAACTTATGATACTATGCATTACAGAAGTAGTATCATATACTAGTATCATGCATACAATCAGCTTAACTACAGCAAAATATGCATTCAAGATTACATTTTGATTACTTCGAAGGTAGTAATCTCGGAATGAATTATTACATACCCTGCACTTTGGCTCATGGAAGAAGAGGTATCGGTTCATCAATGTCAAATAATTCTTCTGCAAAGCACATGGCATGAGAGTGAATAAGGTCGCATTCGTCGAGGGTGAGAGCCTGGTACTAAAAATTAATCTATATCAATATAAAAAGACTTAAATGGGCAGATCCAAACCATCTTGACCGTCAAATCATGTTATCTAGCGGTTCAAATCGCTCCAATGTTCAGTACCAAACACGTTTAACGCTCTAATTACCCACCACTTCCATTGGTTATAAACATGTTTTGACTCAACGCTATCCCTTGAAATCTGCCATGTAATTAATATCTTACCATTCCCGTGAAAAAGTAATTGATATCTTACCAAATACCAACGTGCAACAGATATATCTTACCTAATATAACATGCAACTAATATCCTACCTAATATAAACGTGCATTGCATGTACATTATTACTAGTAATATAAAAAGGATGTGTAAAATTTACAAAAGTATCTTTTATTGGTCATATCTACGCCGATAGTCCTGACGACGGCCATTCAAATATGCTTTTCTATTATTTTTTAATTTTAAATCATTATTTGTTTCAATTTTTTAAAATTTCATTAATTCAAACATGACTTACCTAAACTGAAACATATGTGAAGTATATATCAATTTGGGGTAAAAATTCCACAGATTATGAATATCCACTTTGTGTCTGTTTTTGAATAGGTTAAAAAAGTGACCTTGTGTACTTTTGCAAATAGGTCATTATACTTTGTAAAAATCACAAGTACTTCATACCTGCATGGATTTTGACAAACTTTATATGTTCTTAGATCAAAATGTTAAAAGGATTCTGTTGGTATACTATGTTTTCAAATATGAAAACTAACTGAAATCATGTTTGCTTCAAATTGCGTTGAAAATGGCGGGCATGACCGTTCTATGTAGGGGTGGAATCTTGCATAACTTTTGTTCGATATCTGACGACGTAGCTACTTGTGTACATAAAAAAATACTTTTGAAAGAAAATCATAATCAAACTATGAGGCAACTCTAGTTCGAATTTGACCCGGTTCTTGCTGAATCAGCTGAAATCTGTCAATTTGAATACAGGTGGATGGGGACCTTTTGAGTGGCAACCATTTGGTTATTTGTACATAAAGTGTGGTCTAATATTTCCGAAAATTGATGTGGTACAATTTTGCAACAAATTTTTGTAGGTTCTTCGAAAAAACACATTGTTGGCACTCTGAAAATGAAAAATAATTTTTGTGCACAAAGAAAAAAAAACTTCATTCGTTAACATTTATTTGTCATTCTAAGATGCACATTTGTCCACAATATGAGATAATCTGAACAAACTATGGCATGAATGTGGCCATAACATTGGTCATTCGGCTTGAAAGCCATAAATCTTTATACATGATAGCTTATTTCTGAGAACCCTTTTTTAAAATAATTGTTGCATTTAAAGTTTATATTTTTCTAGCAAATAGGTCACATATAATGACACAATACGAATCTTTTTATTTTTTTGAATTTCTTATGCCGATTTCAAAATGCTTTCAAAATGGCGGGCACGACCGTTCGTATTTAGGGATGGAATCTTGTAAAACTTTTGTTGAATCTCGGATGAAAAAGCTACTTGTGTACCTATGAGGCATGAGGAAACTATGAGGCATCTTTAGTTTAAATTTGACCGGGTTCCTACTAAGTCGGCAGCAATCTGTCAATTTGGCGAGAGGTGGGTGAAAACCTTTTGAGTGGCAACCATTGGGTTATTTGTACATAAAATATGGTCTAATATTTCTGAAAAATCATGTGCTCCAATTTTACAACAAAGTTTCTGTAAATTCTTTACACAAAAAACCTTTTTTGGCACTCGAAAAATGAATCTTTTTGGGCAAAAAATTGCAAACTCCCTCCGTCGACATTGTCTGATATTCCAAGATGCACACTTGTACACAATATAAGTTCATTTAAACAAACTATACCATTAATGTGGCCATAACAATGGTCATTTGATTTAAAAGTCATGAATCTTCATATATGATAACTCTTTTCTGAGAACATTTTTTAAAACAATTGTCGTATTTCGTGTTTATTATTTTTTTCTTGTAAATAGGTCACATATAATGACATAATGCGAAGGTTTTTCATTTTTAACTTGTTATTACAATTTAAAAATGCATTCCAAATGCCAGGCATGACCGTTTGTAACTAGGGGTGGAATATTACAAAAAATATATTGGATCTATAATGAAATAATTACTTGTGTAGTTGAAAATGATTTAAAAAAAAATCGTGAGCAAACTATGATGCAACTCTAGTTCAAATTTAACCTAGTTACTTCTAAATCGGAAGAAACCTGCCAATTTGACAAACCTTTTGAGTGGCAACCATTTGTTTATTTACACAGGCAATGTGGTCTAATATTTTTGAAAATTGTTGTGCTCCAATTTTGCTACAAATTTTGGTAGGTTCTTAAAAAACTTATTTTTAGCACCCAATATTTTTTATGCAAAGAAAATGAAAACTTTCTTGGTCAACATTGTTTGACATTCCAAGATGCACACCTGTACACAGTATGAGATCATTTGAACAAACTTCCTTTGTTGAATCATGTCTTTATAATTGTATTTGTAAATTGCTAGCCTTTTTGGCTATTTATTTTGGTTCTCGTCAACTTGTGGATGGCAAAAGATTGCCACTAGAGCTCCCAAGCAACGCCTCATGGCAAACCTAAGACGGCGATGGCATAGATGGATGTCGGCGTAGGTTTGCCACATGGCGCTGGCAAATACAGGCCCATGTCCGGACGGCGGCAGATGGACGGTGCTGTCTATTTTCTTTGCCAACAAGTACCTATGTTGACGGGGATTCTATGCCGAGGGCTAGCCGACTAATGCTGAGAGAATCGGAGCCGGCGGTTGTATGCTAACGGCCACCATCGGCATAGGTTTATGCCTACGGCTTTGGGCCGTCGGCATAAAAAAGATTCCAGTAGTGCTTGGCGGAATTCGGCAGAAGCCACTAATCAAGGTAACTGGTATGTATATGAGGCTTCCCTAAAAACAGTTTCTATATGAGGCCTGCAATTTGGCGGAATGTTGTGGGCTGCGGGCGTTTTAACACTTTCCAATCTTTCCAATTTGGCGAAGACATGTTTTAACACTCATAACCATAATTTGTGCTCTTGTGGCCATGCTATGCATATCTTGGACTCTTAGTAACGCAACGGCTTCAAGTAGTAATATAAAAGAGACTATTGCATCCTTAAATAAATAAATAAAAGAGACTATTGGGATAATCCTCTAAATAGCAATCCCTGTTATCCCATCCACCTACTCACACAAGAGCCCTTGTTAGGTCATCTCATATTCATGGGATTCGCCTATTGGATCTTCCATCAAAGATTGTTTGACATCGCAAGAAAAACAATACAAAAAACATAACATATTTGAGTGGATTGAAGAATTTCCTGCAAAACATAGTGCAAACGCAGTCTTTAGGAAGAAATTTCTAAGAACGTTTTCTTAGTTGAAATTTCTAAGAACTCTAATTCTATGAATAACGGCATACATAAAAAAATCAAAAGGAAAAAGTACTGTGAATTCCCTTTGAAAAATGAGCTGTTAAACTGAGTAGAATGATACTTACGTCCTCCACCCCACATATCTTGATCTTGATAGTAACTGGTACGTGTATCCCCAACGACTAGAACAGGCAATGGAGTTTATGTCTCCTGCTGTAATTGGAGTGAAACTATGCGTACATATATAGAGAGTAGAGATGGCGAGCTCGCGTGTAGAATAAATTCTTTCCTTGCTGATAACAAAGTGCACAGGTGCTAAAGACCATGGAATATATTATTAGCCTTGTTGACACGGAAGGTCTTTGCTTAAAGAAACAGATAGAGGTGTGTCACAAAACCCGCAGAAAAAAGAAGAGAAAAGAACACGTGAACACCAAGCTTTTTAGGCGTTTCTTTTTTCCTTTTCAACGTCCACTGCATCTAGGAAGCTCATGTTGCATTTGGATCGCTCCTCGCTTGCCAGGAGCAACAAGACAACACACTAGGGGGCCGTCGTGTCGGCGAGGATTTTTCTTTTTTTGCTTTAAAAATAAGTAAAATACACCACATGTCCTAAAACTAATTAAGGGGTGTTAAGATAGTCTTTCTATGTTGTGATTCAAATTTAAGTATAAAGACAAATGCTAACTTCTGACGAGCGAGCGAAGCGAAGCCCGTAGCCAGGAGCACTGGTAGAAAAAGGGCCTATTGTCCCGGTTCGTAAGGGCCTTTTGTCCTGGTTTCTGAACCGGGACTAAAGGGTCGGTACTAATGCCCTGTCCCTTTAGTCCCGGTTCAATCCAGAACCGGGACTGATGGGCCTCCATGTGGCATGTGCGCGGAGCCCAGGCAGGAGACCCTTTGGTCCCGGTTGGTGGCACCAACCGGGATCAATAGGCATCCACGCGTCAGCATTTCTGTGGCTGGGGTTTTTGTTTTTTTAAAGGGAGGGGTTTTGTGGGGTTAATTTAGGTGTTTCATATATTGTGTTAGCTAGCTATAATTAATAGAGAGAGGTGTCCTCTCTTATGTCCGTGCTTGGTCGACGCTACGTATTATACATACGTATAGAGAGGACTAGACACGCTAGCTAGCTAGTAAGCAAACGAAGGAAACAGAAGATCGTCATGAACATATATGCATACAGAGAGAAGTGATATCGACCACCTCTCCTTTTTCGAGAGATTGGTCGAACAACAAGTTCTTGTATATCTATCCGACACTACCAGCTACATATATACAATAATTATCTCTTACAAATATAATCATACGGACTCATGGTCCACATAGTATTCTCCGTCTTCAGCGATCACGTGGTCAAGAAAGAATGCCGCCAATTCCTCTTGAATTGCTCGCATGCGAGCTGGTGCTAGGAGTTCATCCCGCTTCCGAAACATCTAATTTGAAGAAGGGGGTCAATACATATATATATATATATATATATATATATATATATATATATATATATATATATATATATATATATGAATGAATGAAACTCAACACAAATGATGGTAATAAAATAAAATTGTGAATGTTGTTATTTACGTACTTCATATTGTTCGTCAGTGTAGCCCCGCTCACAGGTCGTGTGGTGGATGGACTCGCAAACGTAGTATGCACAGAAATCATTCCCTTGTTCCTGCCACAACCACTTTACAAGAAATAGAGGTCAATCAAACTGATAAGCAAGAATGTCAAATCAATAGGAGATGCGCAGAACATGCTACTATAGTACTTACTTTCGGGTGTCTAAATTGCAGCTTCTTCGAGAGTCCTGGAGATTTTTTGGAGAATTTTTTCCAAACCCTGCCAGACAAAGAAAACAATTACTTGATATATCAGGAAATGAACAAAGTTGCTGATGTGGTGGATAATGATCGATTTAACTTACTTCTCGAGCATTTGAGTCATGTCCGCATAGTCCTGGGGATCTTTTTGTCTTGAGTCTAAGATGGTTACTAGTCCCTGCTCAAGCTTAATCTCTAGGAGAATATAGTGGTAACTGCACACGCATGCATAACTCATCAATTACATTACTATAACCTTGACTAATATATAAGGGAAACCGAATACGCACAAGACAGTGACACTCACTTGAAGTTGTAAGGAAAGAGTATTATATCTTTGTTTTCATTTATTACCAACGATCGTAGCAAGTTGGCCTCGGTAGCTGTGGCATGAAATTTAACCTGAGTTGCATCTATGAGATATGTGTTAATGAACCTAATATCACCGACTTGTCTTTTCTTCAATTCGGCGATCTTCAATCTGCATAATATAGTGAGGATGATTATAAATACATGCAATGAAAGAGCTGAGCTATATAGAGAGACTTAATGACAGAAGTAGTACTACTTACAGGCAGTAGCAGGTGACCATTGTTTTATCGAGGGCCAATTGATTGAAAAACTGAAAGAACTCCTCAAATGGAACAGGCAACAATTCAATTCCAATGAGGTCATGCTCCTTTTTAACTTTCACATACAAAGTACTCCTCCCCCCAGAGTCTCTGCAGATTTTCAAGTACCAATCATGCAATCTTCGCATCATCGTTGATAGAGATCTTTCATCTTTGACGAGAGGCTTCCCGTACTCGTATCTTTGTATCTGCACCTCCATGAAATCATAATGTACATCGTCGGGCAGGTAATCGCCAAGATTGCTATAACCGAGCACCATCCTCGAATCATTAGCGACGTTGTCGCTTGGCACCTTGAGCGGGGGGCACGATTGCTTCGCTTGTTCGCCGAGCTGGGCAATTTGTTTCCCAGCTCGTCGTTCTTTCAGCCTTTGATTCACTGACAGTACTTCCCGACCGCTCCGCTTCGGCAAATTCCTTTCCAATAATGCGCTCATAGTTTTCTTTCGGCGGAGACTTGGGTGGTTTTGTCAGGGCAGCCAGAGTGCGCTTCGCTTTCACCGGATCTACCTTCTCCTCCGGAGGTGGATGTTTCTTTGCTTTCACCCCTTCAAAGTAGTTCCTCACTTCTTCTCGTGCGATCTCGGCGTTCTCCTCCGGGGTCCTCTTGTATGGTAACTTCTCTGGAGTCTTCACAGAAGGACCGAATCTGTATTTCCTCCCGCCTCTGGCTATACTACTAGACGCCGGCAGAGCAGACGGAGTAGTTGTCTTCTTTACTTGCTTACGAGGCGGAGGAGAAGGACTACGACGCGCCGGAGCAGCCAGAGCGGCGGCAGGTCTCTTCCGCCCTTGCTGACGAGGCGGAGAAGGAGGAGGCTGGCTACTCGGGCGCGTCGGCTCAGGCGGAGAAGGAGGCGGAGTGCCGCCACGCGCCGGAGAAGGAGCCGGTCGAGTGCCCTGATCGTCACTCGGTGGAGGAGGAGGCGGGGTGCCCTGACTCGCCGGAGGAGGAGGCGGTGGAGGAGGCGGAGTGCCCTGACTTTCCAGAGGAGGAGGAGGCGGAGGCGTCTAGTTCGGATGGTTGATGAGCTCCTTCCGCCATAGGCATGGAGTCTTCAGAGCAGACCCCAGCCTAGTCTCCCCTTCACCGGTAGGGTGGTCAAGCTGGAGGTCCTCAAATCCCTCCGTTATTTCATCCACCATCACCCTAGCATATCCTTCTGGAATCGGCCGGCAGTGAAAAGTTGCGCCGGGTTCAGTAGGATAAACAGAGCCAACAGCCCCCTTGACCTTCAAATTCATCCATTGCGTCATAAGGTGGCAATTTTGAGACTCCGTGATAGCATCCACGGGATAGCTGGCAGGAGCTGTCAAGGCATGCTCCGGCTGAAGCAGCTCAGTGGAAGCCACACTGCTTCTCCGCTGAGATGGCGGGGTAGCGTCGGGGGAAGCTTCGGCAGTACGTTTGCTGCGATTTGCTTCTCGTTCCTCTATCGCTTGTACCCTTGCTTGCAGCGCCTGCATTTGGGTCTGCTGCAATTTTTTCCTCCTCTCCTGGGATTTGTAACCGCCTGCGTCTGGAAACCCAACCTTCCACGGAATGGAGCCTGGCGTGCCTCGTGTCCGTCCAGGGTGCTCAGGATTCCCGAGGGCCATTGTGAGCTCGTCGTTCTCTCTATCTGGAAAGAACGTCCCTTGCTGCGCTGCTTCGATATACTGCTGAAGCTTCCTGACCGGTATGTCCATTTGATCGTTCATCCAAATGGACTTCCCTGTTACAGGGTCCAAGGTTCCGCCTGCCCCGAAGAACCAAGTCCGGCAACGGTCTAGCTAGTTAATTGTCTCTGGTTCGATCCCTTTATCAACCAGATCATTCTCAGTCTTGGCCCACTTAGGCCGGGCTACGAGGTAGCCACCTGACCCCGTGCGATGGTGATGCTTCTTCTTCGCAGCATTTTGCTTGTTTGTCGCCAACATCTTCTTACTCTTTTCCGATGTCTTGTGAGCCACAAATGCGGGCCCGTGATCTATGATCTTTTCATATCTGCCCTTGAATTCTGGTGTCTCTTTATTTTCGACAAACTTATTCAGCTCTTTCTTCCACCTCCTGAATAGTTCTGCCATCCTCTTAAGAGCAAAAGACTTGATTAATTGCTTTTTAACTGGCTTCTCTGGATCATCCTCTGGCGGTAGGGTGAAATTTGACTTCAGCTCAGTCCAAAGATCATTTTTCTGCATATCATTGACATAAGACACCTCAGGGTCTTCTGTAGCCGGCTTTAACCATTGCTGGATGCTGATCGGGATCTTGTCCCTAACCAAAACCCCGCACTGAGTAACAAATGCGCTCTTTGTCTGGAGGGGTTCAATCGGTTGGCCATCGGGCGCGATTGCTATGATCTCAAACTTTTCATCCGAGCTCAACTTTTTCTTCGGGCCTCGTCTCTTTACCGAAGTTGTGCTCGATCCGGAGGGCTAGAAAAAAGAACAAAGACTTAATTAATATGTATACATACCAAAACAATGAATGCATCAATTAGCTAGTTAGCAGAAGCTTAACTAATATATATATACCTGGCCGGACTCGGTTCGGTCACCGGAAACGTCATCATGGTCTCCTTCTTGCACCGGCATTGGGTCACCGGAGCCGTCCTCACGGTCTCCTTCTTGCACTGGCATTAGGTCACCGAAGCCATCATAATCATAGCCAGCTGCTTCCAGACCATCGGTGTCGTTGAGAAACAACGAGACGACGGCATCACTTCCTCGTGCGATTATGTCCCCCAACAACTCTTCTTGTACTTCGTCTCGGGCGGTGTCCATAGTTTCTACAAATATTGACAACATGGCAATTATTATTCAAACATGACAGATGGATATATTAGTGGCAAACGTAGAACTAATATTAATTAGTGGCCTCGACACTGCTTCTCTAGGGTTTGGGGTGGCCTCGACGCTGCTTCTCTAGGGTTTGGGGTGGCCTCAACAACGCTTCAAGGATAAAAAAAGAAGAGGAAGAAGAAAAAAAAGAGGAGAAGAAAGAATAGAGGAGTAAGAACTCCTCTATTCTTTCTTCTCCTCTTTTTTTCTTCTTCTTCCTCTTTTTTTTATCGAGAACGAGGGTCGTCGAGGGTCACCGAGCGGTAGAGGAAACCCTAAATAGCAAGTATCGTGGGTGTGAGATACATGTGGCCGTCGGTGTCGGACACTACATCCACGTCCCACAAGTGGCGTGGGCGTCGAAGCCCGCGCCACT
>NC_041386.1:582745617-582778273 GCF_002162155.2 Triticum dicoccoides
CGGACACTACATCCACGTCCCACAAGTGACGTGGGCGTCGAAGCCCGCGCCACTTGTGGGACGTGGATGTAGTGTCCGGCACCGACGGTACATGTATCTCACACCGACGATACTTTCTATTTAGGGTTTCCTCTACCGCTCGGCGACCCTCGACGACCCTCGTTCCCGATAAAATAAAGAGGAAGAAGAAGAAAAAAAAGAGGAGAAGAAAGAATAGAGGAGAAGAACTCCTCTATTCTTTCTTCTCCTCTTTTTTTTTCTCCTTCCTCTTCTTTTTATCCTCTTCTTCCTCTCATGTTCGACGACCCTCGACCCCTCGGCGACCCTAGACCCCCTCTCGACCCCCTCATGTCGAAGTTATCAGGTAGGGGGTATATCGACAACGACATACCCGATACATACATACATACATACATACATACATACATACATACATACATATCACATGCATCCATACATATATGAACAAAATTAATATCTACTAATTAACAACCTAAATAAAAAAACTAATACATATAGGAAGAAGAAGAAAAAAGAAGAGAAGAAAGAATAGAGGAGAAGACTTCCTCTTCTTCCTCTCCTCTTCTTCTCCCTCTTATTCCCCTTCTTCCTCGCCTCTCTCATGAATGTCTGACGTTCTCGACCCCCCCCCCACGTGTCGAAGAAAAAAAAGAAGAAAAAAAAGAGGAGAAGAAGAAAGGAATAGAGGAGAAAAGAGAAAATAGAATATATATTCTATTTTTCTCTTCTTCTCCTCTATTCCTTTCTTCTCCTCTTCTTTTTCTTCTTTTTCCTTCTTCTTATTTATTTCTCCTTATCTTCCTCTCCCCTCTTCTTCTCCTTTCTTCCTCTTCTTATTTCCTTTTTCCTCTCATTCTTTTTCTTCTTCTTCCTTCTTAAAAATACATGAAGTAGTATTGCTTGTTTTTTTTAAAATAATGTTCAAATATAAATTTTAGAAAAAAGTAAAGGTTTTGGCTAATTCATTGTTCATATGAATATGCAAACATTTGCATATTTACAATAATCAATATCACCAAAAAAATCTATGAACAGAAAAAAATACTATTATTTTCTGTTAATCTATCTTTTGCATACATATACACACATACATATACTATACATATACATATAATCAGGAAAAAACATATATGAATTTGCAAAAAAATTAAAAACAGGGGGAAGAGGGGGGCGGTGCTGGCCCTGACCAAAGCGAGAGGCGACGGCGGCGCGGGGCGGCGACGACGAGGCAGAGGCGGGGCGGCGACGGCGTCAGGGCGGCGCGGGAAGGTGACCGCGACGACGCGGGGTGGCGCGCGGTGACGGAGTCGGGGCGGCGCGGGGTGGCTACGGCGTTTGGGCGGCGCGGGACAGCGTCGGAGGCAGGGGCGACGACGGCGACGGCGAGGCGCAGAGGGGCAGCCTGGCGGCATCGGGCGGGGAAGACGAACTGAATGGAAATTTTCACAAGTGCTAGTTATATAGCAAAGGCATTGGTCACGGTTCATGGCACAAACTGTGACCAATTCCCCCCTTTAGTCCCAGTTGGTGCCACCAACCGGGAACAAAGGCCTATTTTCAGCAGCCCAAACGGCGGGAAGCTGCGGCCTTTGGTCCTAGTTGGTAGCACCAACCGGGACTAAATGAAGGAAATATGCCCTAGAGGCAATAATAAAATTATTATTTATTTCCTTATATCATGATAAATGTTTATTATTCATGCTAGAATTGTATTAACCGGAAACATAATACATGTGTGAATACATAGACAAACTTAGTGTCACTAGTATGCCTCTACTTGACTAGCTCGTTAATCAAAGATGGTTATGTTTCCTGACCATGAACAAAGTGTTGTTATTTGATTAACGAGGTCACATCATTAGTTGAATGATCTGATTGACATGACCCATTCCATTAGCTTAGCACCCGATCGTTTAGTATGTTGCTATTGCTTTCTTCATGACTTATACATGTTCCTATAACTATGAGATTATGCAACTCCCGTTTACCGGAGGAACACTTTGGGTACTACCAAACGTCACAACGTAACTGGGTGATTATAAAGGAGTATTACAGGTGTCTCCAAAGGTACATGTTGGGTTGGCGTATTTCGAGATTAGGATTTGTCACTCCGATTGTCGGAGAGGTATCTCTGGGCCCTCTCGGTAATACACATCACATAAGCCTTACAAGCATTACAACTAATATGTTAGTTGTGAGATGATGTATTACGGAACGAGTAAAGAGACTTGCCGGTAACGAGATTGAACTAGGTATTGGATACCGACGATCGAATCTCGGGCAAGTAACATACCGATGACAAAGGGAACAACGTATGTTGTTATGCGGTCTGACCGATAAAGATCTTCGTAGAATATGTAGGAGCCAATATGGGCATCCAGGTCCCGCTATTGGTTATTGACCGGAGACATGTTTCGGTCATGTCTACATTGTTCTCGAACCCGTAGGGTCCGCACGCTTAAGGTTACGATGACAGTTATATTATGAGTTTATGCATTTTGATGTATAGAAGGTTGTTCGGAGTCCCGGATGTGATCACGGACATGACGAGGAGTCTCGAAATGGTCGAGACGTAAAGATTGATATATTGGAAGCCTATGTTTGGATATCGGAAGTGTTCCGGGTGAAATCGGGATTTTACCGGAGTACCGGGAGGTTACCGGAACCCCCCGGGAGCCATATGGGCCTTCATGGGTCTTAGTGGAAAGGAGAAAGGGACAGCCCAAGGTGGCCGCGCGCCTCCCCCCTCCCCTAGTCCTATTAGGACTAGGAGAGGTGGCCGCCCCCCCTCTCTCTCTTTCCCCCTCGGGGAATCCTAGTCCAACTAGGATTGGGGGGGAGTCCTACTCCCGGAAGGAGTAGGACTCCTCCTGCGCCCTCCTCCTGGCCGGCGCCCCCCTCCCCCTTGGCTCCTTTATATACTGAGGCAGAGGCACCCCAGAAACACACAAGTTGATCCACGTGATCTATTCCTTAGCCGTGTGCGGTGCCCCCTGCCACCATAATCCTCGATAATACTGTAGCGGAGTTTAGGCGAAGCCCTGCTGCTGTAGTGCATCAAGATCGTCACCACGCCGTCGTGCTGACGGAACTCTTCCCCGACACTTTGCTGGATCGGAGTCCGGGGATCGTCATCGAGCTGAACGTGTGCTCGAACTCGGAGGTGCCGTAGTTTCGGTGCTTGATCGGTTGGATCGTGAAGACGTACGACTACTTCCTCTACGTCGTGTCAACGCTTCCGCAGTCGGTCTGCGTGGGTACATAGACAACACTCTCCCCTCTCGTTGCTATGCATCACATGATCTTGCGTGTGCGTAGGAAATTTTTTGAAATTACTACGAAACCCAACAGTGGCATCCGAGCCTAGGTTATTTATGTTGATGTTATATGCACAAGTAGAACACAAGTGAGTTGTGGGCGATATAAGTCATAATGCCTACCAGCATGTCATACTTTGGTTCGGCGGCATTGTTGGACGAGACGACCCGGACCAACCTTACGCGTACGCTTACGCGAGACCGGTTCCCCCAACGTGCTTTGCACACAGGTGGCTTGCGGGCGACTGTCTCTCCAACTTTAGTTGAACCAAGTATGGCTACGCCCGGTCCTTGCGAAGGTTAAAACGGAGTCTATTTGACAAACTATCGTTGTGGTTTTGATGCGTAGGTGAGATTGGTTCTTACTTAAGCCCGTAGAAGCCACGTAAAACTTGCAACAACAAAGTAGAGGACGTCTAACTTGTTTTTGCAGGGCATGTTGTGATGTGATATGGTCAAGGCATGATGCTGAATTTTATTGTATGAGATGATCATGTTTTGTAACCGAGTTATCGGCAACTGGCAGGAGCCTTATGGTTGTCGTTTTATTGTATGCAATGCAATCGCGATGTAATGCTTTACTTTATTACTAAGCGGTAGTGATAGTCGTGGAAGCATAAGATTGGCGAGACGACAACGATGCTACGATGGAGATCAAGGTGTCGCGCCGATGACGATGGTGATCACAACGGTGCTTCGAAGATGGAGATCACAAGCACAAGATGATGATGGCCATATCATATCACTTATATTGATTGCATGTGATGTTTATCCTTTTATTCATCTTATCTTGCTTTGTTTGACGGTAGCATTATAAGATGATCTCTCACTAAATTATCAAGAAGTGTTCTCCCTGAGTATGCAACGTTGCCAAAGTTCGTCGTGCCCAGACACCACGTGATGATCGGGTGTGATAAGCTCTACGTCCATCTACAACGGGTGCAAGCCAGTTTTTGCACACGCAGAATACTCAGGTTAAACTTGACGAGCCTAGCATATGCAGATATGGCCTCGGAACACAGAGACCGAAAGGTCGAGCGTGAATCATATAGTGGATATGATCAACATAACGATGTTCACCATTGAAAACTACTCCATCTCACGTGATGATCGGTTATGGTTTAGTTGATTTGGATCACGTGATCACTTAGAGGATTAGAGGGATGTCCATCTAAGTGGGAGTTCTTAAGTAATATGATTAATTGAACTTAAATTTATCATGAACTTAGTCCCTGATAGTATCTTGCTTGTTTATGTTGATTGTAGATAGATGGCTCGTGCTGTTGTTCCGTTGAATTTTAATGCATTCCTTGATAAAGCAAAGTTGAAAGATGATGGTAGCAATTACACGGACTGGGTCCGTAACTTGAGGATTATCCTCATTGTTGCATAGAAGAATTACGTCCTGGAAGCACCGCTGGGTGCCAGGCCTGCTGCTGGAGCAACACCAGATGTTATGAATGTCTGGCAGAGCAAAGCTGATGACTACTCGATAGTTCAGTGTGCCATGCTTTACGGCTTAGAATCGGGACTTCAACGACGTTTTGAACGTCATGGAGCATATGAGATGTTTCAGGAGTTGAAGTTAATATTTCAAGCAAATGCCCGGATTGAGAGATATGAAGTCTCCAATAAGTTCTATAGCTGCAAGATGGAGGAGAACAGTTCTGTCAGTGAGCATATACTCAAAATGTCTGGGTATAATAATCACTTGATTCAATTGGGAGTTAATCTTCCAGATGATTGCGTCATTGACAGAATTCTCCAATCACTGCCACCAAGCTACAAGAGCTTCGTGATGAACTATAATATGCAAGGGATGAACAAGACTATTCCCGAGCTCTTCGCAATGCTGAAAGCTGCGGAGGTAGAAATCAAGAAGGAGCATCAAGTGTTGATGGTCAACAAGACCACTAGTTTCAAGAAAAAGGGCGAAGGGAAGAAGAAGGGGAACTTCAAGAAGAACAGCAAACAAGTTGCTGCTCAGGAGAAGAAACCCAAGTCTGGACCTAAGCCTGAAACTGAGTGCTTCTACTGCAAGCAGACCGGTCATTGGAAACGGAACTGCCCCAAGTATTTGGCGGATAAGAAGGATGGCAAGGTGAACAAATGTATATGTGATATACATGTTACTGATGTGTACCTTACTAGAGCTCGCAGTAGCACCTGGGTATTTGATACTGGTTCTGTTGCTAATATTGCAACTCGAAACAGGGACTATGGAATAAGCGGGCACTGGCAAAGGACGAGGTGACGATGCGCGTGGGAAACGGTTCCAAAGTCGATGTGATCGCGGTCGGCACGCTACCTCTACATCTACCTTCGGGATTAATATTAGACCTAAATAATTGTTATTTGGTGCCAGCGTTGAGCATGAACATTATATCAGGATCTTGTTTAATGCGAGACGGTTATTCATTTAAATCAGAGAATAATGGTTGTTCTATTTATATGAGTAATATCTTTTATGGTCATGCACCTTTGAAGAGTGGTCTATTTTTGATGAATCTCGATAGTAGTGATACACATATTCATAATGTTGAAACCAAAAGATGCAGAGTTGATAATGAAAGTGCAACTTATTTGTGGCACTGTCGTTTAGGTCATATCGGTGTAAAGCGCATGAAGAAACTCCATACTGATGGACTTTTGGAACCACTTGATTATGAATCACTTGGTACTTGCGAACCGTGCCTCATGGGCAAGATGACTAAAACACCGTTCTCCGGTACTATGGAGAGAGCAACAGATTTGTTGGAAATCATACATACCGATGTATGTGGTCCGATGAATATTGAGGCTCGTGGTGGATATTGTTATTTTCTCACCTTCACAGATGACTTAAGCAGATATGGGTATATCTACTTAATGAAACATAAGTCTGAAACATTTGAAAAGTTCAAAGAATTTCAGAGTGAAGTTGAAAATCATCTTAACAAGAAAATAAAGTTTCTACGATCTGATCGTGGAAGAGAATATTTGAGTTACGAGTTTGGTGTACATTTGAAAAATTGTGGAATAGTTTCGCAACTCACGCCACCCGGAACACCACAGCGTAATGGTGTGTCCGAACGTCGTAATCATACTTTACTAGATATGGTGCAATCTATGATGTCTCTTACTGATTTACCGCTATCGTTTTGGGGTTATACTTTAGAGACGGCCGCATTCACGTTAAATAGGGCACCATCAAAATCCGTTGAGACGACGCCTTATGAACTATGGTTTGGCAAGAAACCAAAGTTGTCGTTTCTTAAAGTTTGGGGCTGCGATGCTTATGTGAAAAAGCTTCAACCTGATAAGCTCGAACCCAAATCGGAGAAATGTGTCTTCATAGGATACCCAAAGGAGAATGTTGGGTATACCTTCTATCACAGATCCAAAGGCAAGACATTCGTTGCTAAGAATGGATCCTTTCTAGAGAAGGAGTTTCTCTCGAAAGAAGTGAGTGGGAGGAAAGTAGAACTTGACGAGGTAACTGTACCTGCTCCCTTACTGGAAAGTAGTACATCACAGAAAACTGTTTCAGTGACACCTACACCAGTTAGTGAGGAAGCTAATGATAATGATCATGAAACTTCAGATCAAGATACTACTGAACCTCGTAGATCAACCAGAGTAAGATCCGCGCCAGAGTGGTACGGTAATCCTGTTCTGGAAGTCATGCTACTAGATCATGATGAACCTATGAACTATGAAGAAGCAATGGTGAGCCCAGATTCCGCAAAGTGGCTTGAAGCCATGAAATCTGAGATGGGATCCATGTATGAGAACAAAGTATGGACTTTGGTTGACTTGCCCGATGATCGGCAAGCAATTGAGAATAAATGGATCTTCAAGAAGAAGACTGACGCTGATGGTAATGTTACTGTCTACAAAGCTCGACTTGTCGTGAAAGGTTTTCGGCAAGTTCAAGGGATTGACTACGATGAGACCTTCTCACCCGTAGCGATGCTTAAGTCCGTCCGAATCATGTTAGCGATTGCCGCATTTTATGATTATGAAATTTGGCAGATGGATGTCAAAACTGCATTCCTGAATGGATTTCTGGAAGAAGAGTTGTATATGATGCAACCGGAAGGTTTTGTCGATCCAAAGGGAGCTAACAAAGTGTGCAAGCTCCAGCGATCCATTTATGGACTGGTGCAAGCCTCTCGGAGTTGGAATAAACGCTTTGATAGTGTGATCAAAGCATTTGGTTTTATACAGACTTTCGGAGAAGCCTGTATTTACAAGAAAGTGAGTGGGAGCTCTGTAGCATTTCTGATATTATATGTGGATGACATATTACTAATTGGAAATGATATAGAATTTCTGGATAGCATAAAGGGACACTTGAATAAGAGTTTTTCAATGAAAGACCTCGGTGAAGCTGCTTACATATTAGGCATTAAGATCTATAGAGATAGATCAAGACGCTTAATTGGACTTTCACAAAGCACATACCTTGACAAAGTTTTGAAGAACTTCAAAATGGATCAAGCAAAGAAAGGGTTCTTGCCTGTGTTACAAGGTGTGAAGTTGAGTAAGACTCAATGCCCGACCACTGCAGAAGATAGAGAGAATATGAAAGATGTTCCCTATGCATCAGCCATAGGATCTATCATGTATGCAATGCTGTGTACCAGACCCGATGTGTGCCTTGCTATAAGTCTAGCAGGAGGTACCAAAGTAATCCAGGATTGGATCACTGGACAGCGGTCAAGAACATCCTGAAATACCTGAAAAGGACTAAGGATATGTTTCTCGTATATGGAGGTGACAAAGAGCTCACAGTAAAAGGTTACGTTGATGCAAGCTTTGACACTAATCCGGACGATTCTAAATCGCAAACCGGATACGTGTTTACATTAAACTGTGGAGCTGTCAGTTGGTGCAGTTCTAAACAAAGCGTCGTACGGGATCTACATGTGAAGCGGAGTACATAGCTGCTTCGGAAGCAGTGAACGAAGGAGTCTGGATGAAGGAGTTCATATCCGATCTAGGTGTCATACCTAGTGCATCGGGTCCAATGAAAATCTTTTGTGACAATACTAGAGCAATTGCCTTGGCAAAGGAATCCAGATTTCACAAAAGGACCAAACGCATCAAGAGACGCTTCAATTCCATCCGGGATCTAGTCCAGGTGGGAGACATAGAGATTTGCAAGATACATACGGATCTGAATGTTGCAGACCCGTTGACTAAGCCTCTTCCACGAGCAAAACATGATCAGCACCAAGGCTCCATGGGTGTTAGAATCATTACGGTGTAATCTAGATTATTGGCTCTAGTGCAAGTGGGAGACTGAAGGAAATATGCCCTAGAGGCAATAATAAAGTTATTATTTATTTCCTTATATCATGATAAATGTTTATTATTCATGCTAGAATTGTATTAACCGGAAACATAATACATGTATGAATACATAGACAAACTTAGTGTCACTAGTATGCCTCTACTTGACTAGCTCGTTAATCAAAGATGGTTATGTTTCCTGACCATGAACAAAGTGTTGTTATTTGATTAACGAGGTCACATCATTAGTTGAATGATCTGATTGACATGACCCATTCCATTAGCTTAGCACCCGATCCTTTAGTATGTTGCTATTGCTTTCTTCATGACTTATACATGTTCCTATAACTATGAGATTATGCAACTCCCGTTTACCGGAGGAACACTTTGGGTACTACCAAACGTCACAACGTAACTGGGTGATTATAAAGGAGTATTACAGGTGTCTCCAAAGGTACATGTTGGGTTGGCGTATTTCGAGATTAGGATTTGTCACTCCGATTGTCGGAGAGGTATCTCTGGGCCCTCTCGGTAATACACATCACATAAGCCTTGCAAGCATTACAACTAAAATGTTAGTTGTGAGATGATATATTACGGAACGAGTAAAGAGACTTGTCGGTAACGAGATTGAACTAGGTATTGGATACCGACGATCGAATCTCGGGCAAGTAACATACCGATGACAAAGGGAACAACGTATGTTGTTATGCGGTCTGACCGATAAAGATCTTCGTAGAATATGTAGGAGCCAATATGGGCATCCAGGTCCCGCTATTGGTTATTGACCGGAGACATGTCACAGTCATGTCTACATTGTTCTCGAACCCGTAGGGTCCGCACGCTTAAGGTTACGATGACAGTTATATTATGAGTTTATGCATTTTGATGTACCGATGGTTGTTCAGAGTCCCGGATGTGATCACGGACATGACGAGGAGTCTCGAAATGGTCGAGACGTAAAGATTGATATATTGGAAGCCTATGTTTGGATATCGGAAGTGTTCCGGGTGAAATCGGGATTTTACCGGAGTACCGGGAGGTTACCGGAACCCCCCGGGAGCCATATGGGCCTTCATGGGCCTTAGTGGAAAGGATAAAGGGACAGCCCAAGGTGGCCGCGCGCCTACCCCTCCCCTAGTCCTATTAGGACTAGGAGAGGTGGCCGGGCCCCCTCTCTCTCTTTCCCCCTCGGGGAATCCTAGTCCAACTAGGATTGGGGGGGAGTCCTACTCCCAGAAGGAGTAGGACTCCTCCTGCGCCCTCCTCCTGGCCGGCGCCCCCCTCCCCCTTGGCTCCTTTATATACTGAGGCAGAGGCACCCCATAAACACACAAGTTGATCCACGTGATCTATTCCTTAGTCGTGTGCGGTGCCCCCTGCCACCATAATCCTCGATAATACTGTAGCGGAGTTTAGGCGAAGCCCTGCTGCTGTAGTGCATCAAGATCGTCACCACGCCGTCGTGCTGACGGAACTCTTCCCCGACACTTTGCTGGATCGGAGTCCGGGGATCGTCATCGAGCTGAACGTGTGCTCGAACTCGGAGGTGTCGTAGTTTCGGTGCTTGATCGGTTGGATCGTGAAGACGTACGACTACTTCCTCTACGTCGTGTGAACGCTTCCGCAGTCGGTCTGCGTGGGTACGTAGACAACACTCTCCCCTCTCGTTGCTATGCATCACATGATCTTGCGTGTGCGTAGGAATTTTTTTGAAATTACTAGGAAACCCAACACTAAAGGGGGGCATTGGTCACGGTTCGTGTCACCAACCGTGACCAATGCCCCCCTTTAGTCCCGGTTGGTGCCACCAACCGGGACCAAAGGCCTTGTGCGGCTGCTGCGTCGAAAGTTTAGTCCCACTTTGCTAGTTGAGAGGGGTGCGCAGTGGTTTATAAGCCCCACTGCCGCACCCCTCTCGAGCTTCTCTCCATTGCAGGCTTATGGGCCTAATTGTCACTGCTATGCATGTGGGCCTACTTGGCCTTATGCGGGCCTGAATCCTGGCCCTTGGATGGGTTTCTAGTCGTATTCAGGCCGTGGGGGCCCAGTAGGTGGCATTTTTTTTTTGTTGCTTTATTTTATTTTCTTTTGTTTTTTGCTTTATTTTTTATTCTTTTTGGTTTTAGTTTTAGAAAAATTATAAACTTTCTGTTAGTGCCATTAGTTTTCAAATTTGAAAACACTTTTTTTGTTTTTTTGTTTTCTTTGTTGCTTTATTTATTTTATTTTGTTTCTAATTACAACAAAATACTTATTGTTGCTATTTTTTTCCAGTTTTTTTTGTTTTTTGCATTATTTATTTTCTTTTGTTTTTTGCTTTAATTTTTAATTCTGTTTGCTTTTAGGTTAGCAAAATTATAAACTTTCTGTTAGTGCCATTAGTTTACAAATTTGAATAGTTAAAATTTGAATTCTTTAAAATTTATGTGAATCACAAGTTTGTGATTAACTTACTAAAAAATGAGAATAGATGCGCTTATAGAGAAAATTCAACCTAAATTCATACTAAATTTCTATGAATTTCAGAGAAATTCACTATGAATTTAGGTTAAACTTTTCTCTATTAGGGCATCTATTTTCACTTTGAGAGGAGCTCAATAAGGCAGAGAGGGAAGGGTTTATAAACCGGTGTGAGCCCCCTTCGGTTGGCGAGGTGGGACTAAACTCTGCCCGCAACGAGGACCAACCCTTTAGTCCCGGTTTGTGGCACAAACCGGGACTAATGGTCATGGGCCAGCGGCGAGGAGCAAAATTATAAACTTTCTGTTAGTGCCATTAGTTTTAGAAAAATTATAAACTTTCTGTTAGTGCCATTAGTTTTCAAATTTGAATAGTTCAAATTTGAATTCTTTGATATTTGTTTGAATCACAAGTTTGTGATTAACTTTACTTTTTCCAATTTTTTTTTGTTTTGTGCATTATTTTTTTTTTGTTTTTTCATTTTTTAATTCTTTTTGCTTTTAGGTCAGAAAAATTATAAACTTTCTGTTACTGCCATCAGTTTTAGAAAAAATTATAAACTATCTGTAAGTACCATTAGTTTTCAAATTTGAATAGTTAAAATTTGAATAATGGTATTACGAGGGCCGAACCATAAGACATGAAAGCATTTCAAATGAACTCTGAAAAAGTTGAAAGTTGGCATGGTATCATAATTTCACCCACATAGCATGTGCATGTACAAAACGGACAATGATAGCATGTTCGTGTGTTACAAAGTTGGCATGGTATCATCATAATAGTTGCGGGAGAAAGTCTTCACTTTTTCTTCGCTTGTGACATTTGCTTATTGCGCCGTAACCATGGATAATCTTCATTGTTTATCAGGATGCTTGGGTCAGCCTTGACATTGAAGGGAGGAATTTCATGAAACTTTTCATAATCTTCAGACATGTCTGTCTTGCCGTCCACTCCCAGGATGTCCCTTTTTCCTGAAAGAACTATGTGACGCTTTGGCTCATCGTATGATGTATTCGCTTCCTTATCTTTTCTTTTTCTCGGTTTGGTAGACATGTCCTTCACATAGATAACCTGTGCCACATCATTGGCTAGGACGAACGGTTTGTCAGTGTACCCAAGATTTTTCAGATTCACTGTTGTCATTCCGTACTGTGGGTCTACCTGTACCCCGCCGCCTGACAGATTGACCCATTTGCACTTAAACAAAGGGACCTTAAAATCAGGTCCGTAGTCAAGTTCCCATATGTCCACTATGTAACCATAATATGTGTCCTTTCCGCTCTCGGTTGCTGCATCAAAGCGGACACCGCTGTTTTGGTTGGTGCTCTTTTGATCTTGGGCAATCGTGTAAAATGTATTCCCATTTATCTCGTATCCTTTGTAAGTCAATATAGTCAAAGATGGTCCCCTGGACAACAAGTACAACTCATCACAAACAGTGTTGTCACCTCTAAGACGTGTTTCCAACCAACTGCTGAAAGTCCTGATGTGTTTACATGTAATCCAGTCGTCGCACTGCTCCGGGTGTTTGGAGCACAGACTGTTCTTGTGTTCATCGACATACGGGGTCACCAAGGTAGAGTTCTATAGAACTGTGTAGTGTGCTTGAGACCAAGAATATCCGTCCCTACATATTATTAAGTCTCTTCCAAGAGTGCCTTTTCCGGTCAGTCTCCCCTCATACCGCGATTTAGGGAGACCTATCTTCTTAAGGCCAGGAATGAAGTCAACACAAAACCCGATAACATCCTCTGTTTGATGGCCCATGGAGATGCTTCCTTCTGGCCTAGCGCGGTTACGGACATATTTCTTTAGGACTCCCATGAACCTCTCAAAGGGGAACATATTGTGTAGAAATACGGGCCCTAGGATGACAATCTCGTCGACTAGATGAACTAGGACGTGTGTCATGATATTGAAGAAGGATGGTGGGAACACTAGCTCAAAACTGACAAGACATTGCGCCACATCACTCCTTAGCCTTAGTATGATTTCTGGATCGATCACCTTCTGAGAGATTGCATTGAGAAATGCACATAGCTTCACAGTGGCTAATCGGACGTTTTTCGGTAGAAGCCCCCTCAATGCAACCGGAAGCAGTTGCGTCATAATCACGTGGCAGTCATGAGACTTTAGATTCTGAAACTTTTTCTCTCGCATATTTATTATTCCCTTTATATTCGACGAGAAGCCAGTCGTGACCTTCATACTGAGCAGGCATTCAAAGAAGATTTATTTCTCTTCTTTCGTAAGAGCGTAGCTGGCAGGACCTTTATACTGCTTCGGAGGCATGCCATCTTTTTCGTGCAAACGTTGCAGGTCCTCCCGTGCCTCAGGTGTATCTTTTGTCTTCCCATACACGCCCAAGAAGCCTAGCAGGTTCACGCAAAGGTTCTTCGTCACGTGCATCACGTCGATTGAAGAGCGGACCTCTAGGTCTTTCCAGTAGGGTAGGTCCCAAAATATAGATTTCTTCTTCCACATGGGTGCGTGTCCCTCAGCGTCATTTGGAACAGCTAGTCCACCGGGACCCTTTTCAAAGATTACGTAGTGTAAATCATTGACCATAGCAAGTACGTGATCACCGGTACGCATGGCGGGCTTCTTCCGGTGATCTGCCTCGCCTTTGAAATGCTTGCCATTCTTTCGACATTGATGGTTGGTCGGAAGAAATCGATGATGGCCCAGGTACACATTCTTCCTGCATTTTTCCAGGTATATACTTTCAGTGTCATCTAAACAGTGCATGCATGCGTGGTATCTTTTGTTTGTCTGTCCTGAAAGGTTACCGAGAGCGGGCTAATCGTTGATGGTCACGAACAGCAACGCCTTAAGGTTAAATTCCTCCTGTCTGTGCTCATCCCACGTACGTACACCGTTTCCATTCCACAGCTGTAAAAGTTTTTCAACTAATGACCTTAGGTACACATCAATGTCGTTGCCGGGTTGCTTAGGGCCTTGGATGAGAACTGGCATCATAATGAACTTCCGCTTCATGCACATCCAAGGAGGAAGGTTATACATACATAGAGTCACGGCCCAGGTGCTGTGATTGCTGCTCTGCTCCCCGAAAGGATTAATGCCATCCGCGCTTAAAGCAAACCATACATTCCTTGGGTCCTTTGCAAACTCATCCCAGTACTTTCTCTCGATTTTTTTCCACTGCGACCCGTCAGCGGGTGCTCTCAACTTCTCATCTTTCTTTCGGTTCTCACGGTGCCATCGCATCAACTTGGCATGCTCTTCGTTTCTGAACAGACATTTCAACCGTGGTATTATAGGAGCATACCACATCACCTTGGCAGGAACCCTCTTCCTGGGGGGCTCGCCGTCAACATCACCGGGGTCATCTCGTCTGATCTTATACCGCAATGCACCGCATACCGGGCATGCGTTCAGATCCTTGTATGCACCGCGGTAGAGGATGCAGTCATTAGGGCATGCATGTATCTTCTCCACCTCCAATCCTAGAGGGCATACGACCTTCTTTGCTGCGTATGTACTGTCGGGCAATTCGTTATCCTTTGGAAGCTTCTTCTTCAATATTTTCAGTAGCTTCTCGAATCCTTTGTCAGCCACAACATTCTCTGCCTTCCACTGCAGCAATTCCAGTATGACACCGAGCTTTCTGTTGCCATCTTCGCAATTGGGGTATAACCCTTTTTTGTGATCCTCTAACATGCGATCGAACTTCGGCTTCTCCTTTTGACTTTCGCATTGCGTCCTTGCATCGACAATGACCCGGCGGAGATCATCATCATCGGGCACATCGTCTGGTTCCTCTTGGTTTTCAGCAGCTTCACCCGTTGCAGCATCATTGGGCACATCGTCTGGTTCCTCTTGATCTTCACCAGCTCCCCCCGTTGCAGCATCACCGTATTCAGGGGCACATAGTTGTCATCGTACTCTTCTTCTTCGCCGTCTTCCATCATAACCCCTATTTCTCCGTGCCTCGTCCAAACATTATAGTGTGGCATGAAACCCTTGTAAAGCAGGTGGGAGTGAAGGATTTTCCGGTTAGAGTAAGACCTCGTATTCCCACATTCAGTGCATGGACAACACATAAAACCATTCTGCTTGTTTGCCTCAGTCGCATCGAGAAACTCATGCACGCCCTTAATGTACTCGCAGGTGTGTCTGTCACCGTACATCCATTGCCGGTTCATCTGCATGCATTATATATAATTAAGTGTCCAAATTAATAGAAGTTCATCATCACATTAAAACCAAAGTGCATACATATTTCTCATGTAACAACATATAGCTCTCTAGAGCATCTAATTAATTAAACCATACATTGAAACTATGTAAAACATTTCAATGCGAAAACAAATGCGATCATAATTGCAACCAAGGTAACAATTGATCCAACGGCATAATGATACCAAGCCTCGGTATGAATGGCATATTTTCTAATCTTTCTAATCTTCAAGCGCATTGCATCCATATTGATCTTGTGATCATCGACGACATCCGCAACATGCAACTCCAATATCATCTTCTCCTCCTCAATTTTTTTTATTTTTTCCTTCAACAAATTGTTTTCTTCTTCAACTAAATTTAACCTCTCGACAATAGGGTCGGTTGGCATTTCCGATTCACATACATCCTACATAAATAAAATCTATGTCACATTGGTCGGCATAATTTTCATAAACAATAAATGAACCAATAGTTATAAAGATAATATATATACCACATCCGAATCATAGACAGGACGAGGGCCGACGGGGGCGGATACCAAAACCATCACACTATATAAGATGCAATAATAAAAGTAAGAAAATAAACAAGTATCTATGTAAACATACAAGTAAGAATATTTTTCCTTTCAGAAAGAAGATAAGAACAAGAGGCTCACCACGGTGGAGCCGGCGATGAGCTCGGCGCGGGTGATCGACGGCGGTGAAGGCGAGGACGGGGCGTGACGGACCGCTAAACCTAGACAAATATTATAGAAAATGGAGATTGGAGGTCGAGCTTGGAGAGGAGAAAGCTTAAGTAGTGTGGCTCGGGCATTCCATCAAACACCTTGTGTGCATAGGAGGTGAGCTAGAGCACCACCAAGCCCTCTCCCCCTCGGCCAGAGAAAAACAGAGCACTGGGGTGCTCTGCTCGCGAGCGAGGGGTATATATAGGCACCTCATTAGTCTCAGTTGGTGACATGAACCGGGACTAAAGGGGAGCCTTTGGTCCCGGTTCAAGCCACCAACCGGGACCAATGATGGTGGGCCAGGAGCAAGGCCCATTGGTCCCGGTTCATCCCACCAACCGGGACCAAAAGGTCCAGATGAACCAGGACCAATGGCCCACGTGGCCCGACCGGCCCCCTGGGCTCACGAACCGGGACCAGTGCCCCCATTGGTCCTGGTTCTGGACTGAACCCGGACTAATGGGCTGACACGGCCTGGACCAAAACCCTGTTTTCTACTAGTGAGGGCTGGTGTGTGGGCGTTTGCCATCTCGCCCACACACCTGCCTCCTCTCCCACACCCAAGCTGCCAGTTGTCATGCGTTTTGCAGTGTACATGGCAACTGCCCTAGTATGATTGCAAGCAGATGGCAACTCTCTCTTTTTTTACCCGAACATGTCAGTTGCCATATGTTAGTGTACATGGCAACTGCCCTAGTATATTTTGTAGTGTACATGGCAACTGCCCTAGTATGATTGCAAGCAGATGGCAACTCTCTTTTTTTTACCCGAACATGTCAGTTGCCATATGTTTTGCATGGTACATGGCAAACTGCCCTAGCGTGCACGTAAGCAGATGGCAACTCTTTCTTTTTAAATGGCAACTGCCCTAGCATGCTTGTGAGCACATGGCAACTCTCTTTTACTCGAACATGTTTTTTGCCATGCCTTTTTTTGTAGCGCTGCATGGCAACTCCCTGGTGTTAGTAGGTGGCAACTCCTAAAGTTTTGAAATCATGGCAACTGCAGTAGACCAGACCACACATGGCAACATCTGTAGTTGTCCAAAAAATGGCAATCTGGAACTTTGATCTGAGATGGCAACTGCAGTTGAGCAAACATGACAACTGTAGTTGTCCGACATGGCAACCGTAGTTCAGCGACATGGCAACTGCACTTAAACGAACATGGATGAGGGTCCGGCCCATGGCAACTGCGGGGCGCGCGTGTCACGTGGGGCGTGCGGGACCACGAGGTACGAGGTCTGATGTACCGCGCGTGTGGGCGTTATTTATTTCGCCCACACGCACGCGTGCAAGAGGGACCGGGAAGGAAAAAAGAGGCGTGTGGAGTTCAGAGGAATTTCATAGGAATTCTAGATGATAGGATTCTTATAGGATTTTTTCCTTTAGAGCCCTTTGGTTCATAGGAATGGATTCCTATTCCTACATAGGATTGGTTCCTATCCTCCACATTTCATAGAAAAATAAAAAAGAGTCTAGACTCAATGGAAAAATTCCTTTGGTGTCAACCAAATGACATCTTGTTTCCTATTCCTACTCATAGGATTTGAGATACATGTCATTTCATTTCCTACAAGATTTCTATTCCTATGATAATCCTATCCTATGAACCAAAAGAGGCCTAATTGTTTTGCCCACACACAGACGTGTGGGTTGGTCCTCTTAGGCACCACACAGAACGACGCCCACACGTGTAACAGTTATCGGCGTCCTTTAGATATTAGCATCCACAAAATATATATTTTAACTGGGGATTAGTACGCGTAGTCAGTGAGGAGTGAATTACCAATTCACAACAGTTATCGCAACAACTAGGCAGCGTTACAAAACAAGTAACTTTTTCTTCGAATATAGGAGCAGAGCTCCAAGTTTAATTTCTCAATAAAACTGAAACAAACATGGAGTTCCCAAAGTTCCAGCGGGCACAACAATACTAGTACTAGCTACTTTTGAAAACAAACAACCATACAGTAGCCTCACTAAGAAAATATAGAAACCAGAAATTAACTTGACTGTGGATCTAGTTGCATCAATCTTCAAAGCATAATTAATCACATTCCGCATAATTAATCACATTCCGAACATATCTAACCATACTAGTACAATGTAAGAAATAGGTGATTTAGGGTCTGCTCTTCACTACAGACCATACACATCTTACTTCCTATCCAACCTTTCTTAATAGACTGTCCTTAGTTGAAATGCTATATCAAAGAACCAGCCACATAAAAACTCTGATTTTTTGAAGGCACTTCAACAAGCCACTGTTTTTTTTATAGACGTCTTACCTGGGCTAATTTCAGGGTTAAATACTTAGCCAGATCTGTTGAGAATCCATCTAAACCTATCCTCCTCCTTCGACAGACCCACACTGTCACGCATCATCATTCCATATCCAAATATCCTTCCAAAACCTAGTTTTGAGACAATACCCCCACTATTCTTCTACAAACCTATAACAACATCTCACACTTTCAGGTCTCCATGAAGGAAATGGGATTGAGCAGCCTTAAACTGAACTTGTGCTGCATTAGCCTGCCTATCATATTTTCCAAGAACTAAACTCTGCAACAATTCCTTCTTATTTTCTAACTTCCATGTCCATTTTACTTAACAAAACAACATTCTTAACCTCAAGATCCACTACTACAAACCCACTTGATCCAAAGGCTAGCCAGTTGACTCCAGTTGACTAAGTGGTGTTTCTGTCTCCCTTGATCAGCATGCCATAATAATCTCTTCCTAAAAATATGTATTCTCTTACAAGGCCCTTTAGGCAACTCGAACATTGACATCACATAAAAAGACCCATTGCTCATGCGATTCCTCAATAAGATCAATTTTTCCCCATAAGAAAGAATTTCACTTGAAACAACTAAGCTTTTTTTATTAAAAAAAGTAACTGACTGAACTAGAAAGATATATAATCTAGAGCTTCTGTAAAACTGACAATATCAGAGAACCAAAATTCCATTCTACCTGATCACACGTCTAAGCACATAGTTATCGAATCAACCGAGCATTACAACAAACACCACTAGGATGTAACCTGATTACATCACCTCAGGCACATCGCCTCAGGAACAGAGGACCCCTGAAAGGCTCAGAAGAAGCAGTTGCAGTCGAAGGGGCAGAGAGCGGCGCTGCCGGCGTAGGCCTTGCCGAATCCAAGCTCATAGGCGGAGTATATGGTGAGTCCGTCATTCGTGCGCCGCCGCGGCCGCTTCTCCTTCCAGCGACTGTGGAACCATGCTTCCAACCACATTACAGAACCATGGGGTTTGTCCACAAACATGTACGTAGTACCTAAAAGGGGATTCTTATTTCAGAGTTTGGGTTTGCCAATGAAGCTAACGTAACACTATGAAACACTCTTGATGGTAATAATATTGATATACCAGATCATAAGTATTTTATAGGGCTCAGTTGGCGTATCAGGACCAGATCAACCCAACTCCAGTCAGTATATAAATGTAAGCAAGTTCTTGATGCTCTGGCAAATGACGAGTGAGCTACCAATTCTCGACACTTATCACAGAAACTAGGCAGCGTCGTGAAACAAGTAGCCTTGTTTCGGACAATAGGAGTAGAGCTCCCAATTTCCTTTCCCAATGAAAATGAAACACGGAGATCTGTCAAGTTCTGAAAGTACCAGCGACCACAACAACCTTATACATAACAAAAACAACTGCTATAGCTACTTTGGGAACGAAAACAGCCATACAGTAACCCTCACGACAAATACACAAACCAATATTCTGAACTATGTATGGTTTCCAAACAAGACCATCAGCCGGTAATGTGAAGATATAAACTGCAAAAGAAGTTAGAAATATACTTTTTACATATTTATTGATGTATTTAGGCATGGTGAATGTAATTGTAATCTGTTCACATCAGAATGATATATTTATTTCTTGTACCAAATCTTATTGTATCATCATATTTTTCCAAAACTGTTCTAATTGGCGTACTTATATCTATTAGGAGTTTAGGACATCAATTTCCAGAGATAACACTAAAAACCATTTTTAAAATATATTTTCATTATATATGTGTATTCTTATTTTAAAAAATGAAGGGTAAAGGAGTAAGATGAGGTACCTAACATTGAAGATGACACTTATGCACACCTAGTGCCATCTGTACATTTTTCTGAAGGCATTGAGGCATTAGATTGTGTAGCGCTGGGAGCAGATGTAAACAACAAATGGCTATCAATAACATCGAATACACAAACATGCGATTGCTAGCGAGAATAGTGTCTGCATGCTTTATATTTCAGTTTACTCTCCATGTATTCTCCCTCAACCCGTCTTCCAATATCCACTTTCCTCACGAGCTAATCCTTTACCTCAACATAGAAACATAGTGGGACAAGCAGAAATGAACCAATAGGGCTGGGATGCATAGGGACATCTTCTACATCATGCTCCCTTGCGAGCATATCGTCGGGCACTTGGATGACCCGATGGTCTTGCCCAACTCCAAGTCGAAGACAATGAATTGGCGTATGTCTAGCTTAGCAAGGCATGCTCATCACAACATGCAGCATTCAAAAAGGGGCATTATGGTTTCATTCAGGGATTTGGATAATGTGTTGAAACACTCTTGATGGTAAAATATTGGTTAACAGAACATATGTATTTTAGCTAGGGCTCAGTAGGTGTAGGCAGTGAGGAGTGAGTTGCCAATTCACAAGAGTTATCATAGCAACTAGGCAGCCTGCTAAAACAAATACTCCTACGTTTAGATACATCTGTTTGAGCGACACTTAATATGGGACGGAGGGAGTAGATTTTTGTTCGACTACAGGAGCAGAGCTCCCAGTTTAATTTCTCAATGAAACTGAAACATGGAGTTCCCAAAGTACCAGTGCAGCTGCTGCTTTGCCCCTTCGCGCTCCCTGTCGCAGCAAACCTGCTCTCTGAAGTCCAACCCAGCACGATACCGGTGAGCCATCTGCGCAATCAGACTACTTGGATCATACAGAAAGATATTTCTAAAACAAGTGGCATTCCTGATTTCCCTAAGGACCAAAGCAGCGCCATGATCCCTACCTGCCACTAAGTTACACATCTTACCATCGAAACACATTACCCATCTACGGAGCTAAAGAACCGTGGATCTAGTTGTGTCAATCTTCAAAGCATAATTAAACAACATATCTAACCATACTAGTCTACTGTTCACTACAGACCATACAAATTTTACCTTTCTTAATAGACTGTCTTTAGTTGAAATGCTATGTAAGAACAAGCCAAATAAAAACTCTGATTTTTAAAGGCACTTCAACGAGCCATAGTTTTTCATATGGACATCTTACCTTGGCTAATTTCAGGGCTAAATACTTAGCAGATCTACTGAGTATCCATCTACACCTATCCTCCTCCTTCGACACGCCCACATCCTTCCAAAACCTAGTTTTGACTTTTGAGCCAAGACCCCACTATTTTTCTACAAACCTATAACGACATCTCCCACTTTCAGGTCTCCATGAAGGAAATGAGATTGAGCAGCCTTAAACTGAACTTGTGCTAGATTGGCCTGCCAAACATATTTTCTAAGAATTAAACTCTGCAACAGTTCCTTATTATTTTCCAACTTCCATGTCCATTTACTTACCAAAACAACATTCTTAACCTCGAGATCCACTACTCCAAACCCACTTGATCCAAAGGCTGGCCAGTTGACTAAGTGGTGTTTCTGTCTTCCCTAATCATCATGGCATAACAATCTCTTCCAAAAAAATATGTATTCTCTTACAATGCCCTTTAGGCTCATGCAATTCCTCAGTAAGATCAATTTTTTCCCATAAGAAAGAATTTCACTTGAAACATCTAAGCTTTTTTTATAAAAAATATATTGAAAAAAGTAACTGATTGAGCTAGAAAGATATATAATCTGGAGCACCTGTAAAACTGACAATATCAGAGAACCAAAATTCCTTTTCACCTGATCACACGTCTAAGCACATAGTTATCGAATTAACCGAGCATTACAACAAACACCACCAGGATGTAACCTGGTTACATCACCTCAGGAACGGAGGACCCCTAAAAGGCTCAGAAGCAGCAGTCACAGTCAAAGGGGCAGAGAGCGGTGCCGCCGGCATCGGCCTTGCCAAATCCGAGCTCATCGGCGGAGTATATGGTGAGCCCGTAATACGTGTGCCGCCGTGGCCGCTTCTCCTTCCAGCTTGACACATTACGGAAACATGCTTCTAGCTTGAGATGTAACTTGCAATGTAGAACATCTCTTGAACCGTAGCCGAGAAGCACCTTTAATTTGCACATTCATAAGGATGGGTTTGTCCACAAACATGTAGTACCTAAAAGGGGATTCTTGTTTCAGAGTTTGGGTTTGCCAATGAAGCTAACATAACGCTGTGAAACACTCCTGATGGTAATGATATTGATATACCATATCATAAGTATTTTATAGGGCTCAATAGGCGTATCAGGACGAGATCAACCCAACTCCAGTCAGTATATAATGTAAGCAAGTTCATGATGCTCCGGCAAATGACGAGTGAGCTACCAATTCTCGACGCTTATCACAAAAACTAGGCAGCTTCGTGAAACAAGTAGAATTTTTACGGACAATAGGAGCAGAGCTCCCAATTTCCTTTCTCAATGAAACTGAAACAGAGTTCTGTCAAATTCTGAAAGTACCAGCAACCACAACAACCTTAATAAAAACAACTTCTATAGCTACTTTGGGAACGGAAATAGCTATACAGGAGCCATCACTACAGATAGACAAACTGATATTCTGCCGCTCAATATGGTTTCCAAGCAAGACCATCAGCCGGTAATGTGAAAATATAAGCTGCAAACGAAGTTAGAAATGTAATTGTTAGATATTTGTTGATGTATTTAGGCATGGTGAATGTAATCTGTTCGCGTCAGAAACTCAGAATGATATATTTATTTATTGTACCAAATCTTATTGTATCATCATATTTTTCCAAAACTGTTCTAATCCGTGTACTTATATCTATTAGGACATCAATTTCCAGAGATAACACTAAAAAGCATTTTTAGAATAAATTTTCATTATCTATGTGTATTCTTATTTTCAAAAATGAAGGGTAAAGGAGTAAGCTGAGGTACCTAACATTGAAGATGACACTTATGCACACCTAGTGCCATGTGTACATTTTTCTGAAGGCATTGAGGCATTAGATTGTGTAGCGCTGGGAGCAGATGTAAACAACAAATGTCTATTAATAACATCGAATACGCAAACATGTGATTGCTAGCGAGAATAGTGCCTGCATGCTTTATATTTCAGTTTACTGTCCATGTATTCTCCCTCAACCCCCTCTTACGATATCCACTTTCGTCACGAGCATAGTGAGACAAGCAGAAATGAACCAATAGGGCTGGGATGCATAGGGACATCTTCTACATCATGCTCCCTTGCGAGCATATCATCGAGCACTTGGATGGCTCGATGGTCTTGCCCAACTCAAGTCCGAGACAACGCATTGGCGTATGTCTAGCTTAGGAAGGCATGCTCATCACGACAGCGCTTGCCAATGACCAGTTTCAGTGGTGGAACGTTCGTTATCAGTGGTTCTCCTTTGTTTTTGACACATGCTGCTACATATGGGTTCCTGACTATAATTAAATCCATCTAATCTTGTGGGATCCCGTAGCGTAGCACGGGCATCTGACTAGTTTTTGCTACAAACCTATAACGTCATCTCTCACGTTTAGGTCTCCATGAAGGAAATGGGATTGAGCAGCCTTAAACTGAACTTGTGCTGGATTAGCCAGCCTAACATACATTCCAAGAATTAAACTCTGCAGCAGTTCCTTCTCATTTTCTAACTTTCATGTCCATTTTACTTAACAAAACAACATTCTTAACCTCAAGATCCACTACTGCAAACCCACTTGATTCAAAGGCTGGCCAGTTGACTAAATGGTGTTTCTGTCTCCCCTGATCATCATGCCATAACAATCTCTTCCTAAAAATATGTATTCTCTACAAGGCCCTTTAGGCAACTCAAACATTAACATCATATAAAAAGCTCCAATGCTCATGCAATACCTCAACAAGATCAATTTCCTCCCATCAGACAAAATTTTACTTGAAACAGCTAAGATTTAAACAACAACAACAACAACAACAAAGCCTTTAGTCCCAAACAAGTTGGGGTAGGCTAGAGGTGAAACCCATAAGATCTCGCAACCAACTCATGACTCTGGCACATGGATAGCAAGCTTCCACGCACCCCTGTCCATAGCTAGCTCTTTGTCGATACTCCAATCCTTCAGGTCTCTCTTAACGGACTCCTCCCATGTCAAAATCAGCCGACCCCGCCCTCTCTTGACATTCTCCGCACGCTTTAGCCGTCCGCTATGCACTGGAGCTTCTGGAGGCCTGCGCTGAATATGCCCAAACCATCTCAAACGATGTTGGACAAGCTTCTCCTCAATTGGTGCTACCCCAACTCTATCTCGTATATCATCATTCCGGACTCGATCCTTCCTCGTGTGGCCACACATCCATCTCAACATACGCATCTCCGCCACACCTAACTGTTGAACATGTCGCCTTTTAGTCGGCCAACACTCCGCGCCATACAACATTGCGGGTCGAACCGCCGTCCTGTAGAACTTGCCTTTTAGCTTTTGTGGCACTCTCTTGTCACAGAGAATGCCAGAACCTTGGCGCCGCTTCATCCATCCGGCTTTGATTCGATGGTTCACATCTTCATCAATACCCCATCCTCCTGCAACATTGACCCCAAATACCGAAAGGTGTCCTTCCGAGGTACCACCTGGCCATCAAGGCTAACCTCCTCCTCCTCACAGCTAGTAGTACTGAAACCGCACATCATGTACTCGGTTTTAGTTCTACTAAGCCTAAACCCTTTCGATTCCAAGGTTTGTCTCCATAACTCTAACTTCCTATTTACCCCCGTCCGACTATCGTCAACTAGCACCACATCATCCGCAAAGAGCATACACCATGGGATATCTCCTTGTATACCCCTTGTGACCTCATCCATCACCAATGCAAAAAGATAAGGGCTCAAAACTGACCCCTGATGCAGTCCTATCTTAATCGGGAAGTCATCGGTGTCGACATCACTTGTTCGAACACTTGTCACAACATTATTGTACATGTCCTTGATGAGGGTAATGTACTTTGCTGGGACTTTGTGTTTCTCCAAGGCCCACCACATGACATTCTGCGGTATCTTATCATAGGCCTTCTCCAAGTCAATGAACACCATATGCAAGTCCTTCTTATGCTCCCTATATCTCTCCATAAGTTGTCGTGCCAAGAAAATGGCTTCCATGGTCGACCTCCCAGGCATGAAACCAAACTGATTTTTGGTCACGCTTGTCATTCTTCTTAAGCGGTGCTCAATGACTCTCTCCCATAGCTTCATTGTATGGCTCATCAGCTTAATTCCACGGTAATTAGTACAACTCTGAACATCCCCCTTGTTCTTGAAGATTGGTACTAATATACTCCGTCTCCATTCTTCTGGCATCTTGTTTGCCCGAAAAATGAGGTTGAAAAGCTTGGTTAGCCATACTATCGCTATGTCCCCGAGACCTTTCCACACCTCAATGGGGATACAATCAGGGCCCATCGCCTTGCCTCCTTTCATCCTTTTTAAAGCCTCCTTCACCTCAGACTCCTGGATGCGCCGCACAAAATGCATGCTGGTCTCATCAAAGGAGTCATTCAGTTCAATGGTAGAACTCTCATTCTCCCCATTGAACAGCTTGTCGAAGTACTCCCGCCATCTATGCTAAGATTTAAAACAAAACAAAATGTTGAAACAACCAACCGGTTGATCTAGAAAGATATATAATCTGGAGCTCTTGCAAAACTGACAATATCAGAGAACCAAAATTCCATTTCATCCGATCACACGTCTAAGCACATAGTTATCGAATCAACCGAGGATTACAACAAACACCACTGCGACGTATGCCGATTACATCACCTCAGGCACGGAGGACCCCTGAAAGGCTCAGAAGCAGCAGTCGCAGTCGAAGGGGCAGAGGGCAGTGCCGCCGGCGTCGGCCTTGCCGAACCCGAGCTCGTCGGCGGAGTATATGGTGCGCCGCCGCGGCCGCTTCTCCTCGACCTCGTCATCGTGGCCGGGCTCCCAGCCTTTGCCCCCAGTCTCCTTCTTGCTCTTCTTCTTGCTAGCCCCCTCGGCCTTGCCCTTCCTGGGCTTCTTGTCCCCCTCGGACTCTTCCTCCTCTTCCTCCTGCAGCTTGCGCTTCTTGGTGGCCTCGAAGATCTCGTCGATCTCGTTGCTCTCCTTCTGCTTCTTGGGCTTCTTGGCAGAGACCTCCTTGCTTTCCTTCTGCTTCTTGGCAGAGACCTGCTTGCCCTCCTTCGGCTTCTTGGCAGAGACCTCCTTGCCCACCTTCTGCTTCTTCGGCTTCGGCTTCTTGGCGGCCGCCGCCGCCGTCTCTGGCTCCTCCGCGGGTTTCTGAGGGGTAGGCTTTTGTTTGGGGGAGGGGGCCTTGGCGTCGATGGAGGGGTTGGGGGCGGAGAGCTTCTTCTTCTTTTGGGACTTGGTGGCCATTGGAGGATGTGGCGTGGGGGATTCGATGCCTCTGCCGGCCGGAGGAGGACCGGAGCCGATGAGGTTCTTGGGGGTGGCGGCGCGGGGACAAGGGTTTGGGTAAACGGCGAGCGGATACAGGAGAGACAGGGAAAGAAGAAGCTGGGTCGAGCAAGACCTCAGGCTTTGGGTTGGGTTGGCCCGATCGGCCCAACCCAGGAACGTTCACACATCGCCTTAATAAGGCCCGTTTGGAAGCGAGATTAATGACCTAAAAAAAGGAAGCCAGATTAATTTTCTCCTTATTATAAAAAAAGAATAATTTCCCCCCTAAAAAATATTAATTTTCTCCTACCCCCACTTACCCCTCAAAAAGATTAATTTTCTCCTGTTAGCAAAGTGCCCATGCTCTTTCTTAAAAAAAAAGAAAAAAACAATCAACAGGCATGTGCCTCTTTTTTTTCCAGAAGGGCTGGACACTATATATTAAATATCACAAGACCTTAAAAACACATTCATAGATAAAATTACATCAAAATTTTTGAAGGTGCGCCGTGAGCATAGCTCAAAATGCCCCGTGCTTTCTCCCCAAAAGCAAGGCAGAAGTGCCCATGTCTTGCAACCAATTCAAAATGGACTAATACATATTCACAAAACTGAAGAAAGAAATGGTATATATCAAAAAGGATATCGGAGGTGTGTTAAAGATTAGGTGAGAAGGGATGTGGCTGGTCCAAAGAGACGGGATCTTTTTTGCATACTAGTGGTTGGGGCGCCACCCTGTGACGCCGCTTGAGAGGAAGCTGTGCAAAAAATTTTATTTAAAAAAATACATAGTCCTCGTCTCCATGAAAAAATCTTCTCAGAAAAAAAATCTTCATTCATTTAAAAGGAAAAAAAGAAAAAAAATTATCACCGCAGCCTACCAACGAGTGCCACTTTGTATAACCCTCCACTTAAAAAATACAAGAAGTTCTCACCTCCATCTAAAAAGAAAAAATACATTAAAAAAATAATCCACACCTTCATCTAAAAATATCCAAAAGATTTCTCACTGCTGGCAACCAGGTTGGCCGCCCTTCACGTGTACTTAGGCCCTGTTCGGTAATCCACTCGCTTCACAAAATCCTACGCTCCGACTACTCCGTACGAATTGCAACTCCTGATCGATCGAAATCACTAATTAAGGAGTACTCGTTGCAAAGAGCACTCCACTTTCCTGAGTCGCGACAAGTGGCGCACATGCAGCGCGCCACTTGTCGCAACCTGGGAGTTATCCCTTTTTTCGTAGATCCGTTTATTCAAAACGTTTTATCTCTTAAACCGTGCGTCCAAATCTCGAACCGTTGGATTCCTCACGTCGAGATCTTCAAAACTAGATCCCATGTTGATAGGTTTTGACGAACTTTTTTTCATGAAAAAACCGGACGAAAAAACCGGGCAAAAAAACCGGACCGGGGGCATGGTTTTTTCCCTTTCCGAAAGAGGCACATCCGTGCCTCTCGCGAAATCACAACCGTGCCTCTCGTGGAAGCAAAACCGTGACTCTCGCGAAAGAAAAAAAAACAGAAAACATGTTTTTTTTTGTTTTCGAAAGGCACGACCGTGACTCTCGCTAAAGCACAACCGTGCCTCCCGCAGAAGAAAAACCGTGACTTTCGCGAAAGGAAAAAAAGAAAGAAAACATGTTTTTTCGCGCAAAGCTAAGAAAGACCGGAGGAAAACCAAAACGTAAAAAAAACCCGAAAAAAACCGTTTAAAAAGCCGAAAACACGTGAGGAAAAATAAAAAAACAAAATTCGAAGGGAGCGTCCAGAGCGCGACACATGGCAAATGGCTGAGAGCGCGCCAAGTGATGCTGATCGTTGCGAGACTCCCAAAGGAGCGCTCGTTAACTAGTTGCTCCCGTGATCGATGGTGCGAGCGAGGAAAACCGTTCGGCTTGTTGGCTCCGCTCCTCATCAAGAGTTCGGCCCAAAGCCCAACAATCTGCCATGTGGCCCGTACCGAACGAACCGGTACTTTCACTCCAGGGAGACTCATGCAAGGCAGTCTTGTATAAATTTGTTGTGTGCTAGGTTGGCCACCGGCAGTCTTGTGTAAATTTGTTTAACTCCTTGGTTTCCAAGAGCTACGGAGCAGCTGTTTTGTCGCTCCATGCCGCTGACTCCGCGGAGTAACATTGTTCGGGTCCGCTCCACCTGCTCCGGGAGCAGAGTTGTGGAGTAGATGAAATCCGAACAGGCTCTTAATGTGTTTAATGGGAGTGGCTGAGACCTCTTTGCAAACATGCAAGGCAGTTCCAGGAAAGCCAAATCATTCCAGGGAGACTCCGGCACACAACAAACATGCGGAGCAGAGCGCCCCTATATCAATCACTAGAGATTTTGAGAGACTTCGAGACATGATAAGCAGATAGTTGCCCCCATTATTCATACACATGAGAGAAATCATTATCATTTCAGAAGTTACAGCGCAACTGACCAACGAATAGTTCTCAGATAAATCATATCACACAACACATATGTACAGTTGACACGACGAGTTTGTATTTACAAATTGCGGACCCTTGCGTGTGATCATGATGCCACTATTCAGCACTTGGCACCTCACAATGCCTTCATGATAAATTTGGTGGAGACGACAGCTCCTTTGGCTGCCATCTTCAGGACGGCACGACTCCTGTACAGCCTGCATCCAACCGCAAAATAACAATCAGAATGACTCAGTTTTCGCTTGTAAGTAAGTTGTAACGCCGACATACAAATTTCACAAGATGAGGGCTCTTTACCCTGCTATTGTGATCCCCCAAGTTGCCAGTATGTAGATCACCTTTCCAGCCTCCCAGAAACTTATCCATTTCTTCCTGTCTGTCATGCTGCTCAATGCCGTTGCAACAGCTGCTTAAACATTAGAAGTTAGAATCTATATCAAATCAAACAAAAATGTACCTCAAATGTGTACTAATATATAATTAAGCTAATGTCAGAGAAACATTTGGTCTACTCTGAAATAAAGAATGCCGGAGAACAATCTATCATTCAACCTCAATCGAAGTAAAGGATAATTCAAATAATGGTTAACTAGTCCGAGTCTCTAAGATAGGACCAGATGTGATAGTTGGTCATCTCTATGATGCTCTGACCCAAGAGATCCTCGGGTAATTAAGAAGATAATACATGCAACAATTGTAGTAGAATAGAAAATTGCAGAGACCCATCATGAGTTCATGACACAACAGTGAGTTGTTAATCTCCACAATGTCACAAACTACATGTGAAATCAGAAACAAAAAGGACTATTGAGAGTTGGACGCACTGGGTCTCCATTGTGGTTAACTTTCTCAACTGCAAACAGCCTATCTTATAAATTCTGGTTTTTTTTTTGTCAGCTTGCATGTCTCCATTGTGGTGAACTTTCTCATAATAGCGCTAACTAGATAAACCTAATTAATCAACCCATGTGCTTGTCTCACTGTTTGAAAGCAATGATTTCAGAAACAGAACACCATTTAGAAAATTACAAATTTTAACTTATAAGGGCAGAAGCATGGAGGATAGTCATACCTTTTTGCAGCTCTTTCGATGACAATGACTGGAGAAAAAACAACAAACAGTTAGATGATGAAGCAGTGCTGAAGAGGATGTATCAACTCTTGAAAATAAAAATACCTTGGACTTTGGATCTTCAAGAATGCACCTAGCAACAAAGGTAGCGATAGCATCGACGATGTCATCTTCATTAACCATCACATAATTTTCGTCATCAATTCCACTAATTTCCTCCAGATTGCCCCCAGCAGTATCACAGGAAACCAAGAGCCATGAGCCAGTCTTCCCCTCATCTTTAGTGTAAGGAATATCTCCAATGTCCACCTCTGGTTTGATTCGAATAGAAAACAGAAAGATGTTAAACTCATAATAATTGCAGAATGTAAAAGAATGAAGTAATAAACAGTTGCTATAATGCTATGAAAGCATAGTTCAGCAACAAACTTCAGAAGGTTTTAGAAAGGATGAACCTGTCACACCGCCAATAGACAGTTTGGTATGTTGATGCAGCGGCTCGTCTCGTACTTTCTCGAGATGGGCAAGGAAGCCAGCATTGTTGACTGATGCTACAAGACGATTATGCAACTGCACCACAAAATCACATCGCCAAAAGATGTCAGTCGGCATGAAGAAGAATCGTTTAATTATATAAGCTGAATAACGTGTCATTGCAGCATAATGAATCCATAAGCTTATACTATTGATCTCGAGTTCAATCGTGGAGATATTAAACGATTAGCTCTTGTCACGCTGTAAACTTAACATATCCCAACACCATCTTTAATAACATGGAGCAGAATGCTTAGAAGTAACTTCACTGCATGGATATGGCTCAAAGCCGCCCACAACTACGATGTTGTATCTCATTGTGATGCTGAATCATGCCGAATCGCAGACATGTATGTGTTGTTTCCAACAACAAAACCAGGGTGCTACTACCTCTGTTCCAAAATGTTTGAAGTTCGATCAAGTTAAGAGAAAATATCGCTAATATCTACGACATCAAATATATAGCATGAAAATATATGTTATGATGAATCTAGTGAAGCTAATTTCTCATTGTAATCAGATAAACAAGTGTCTGTAACAATTAATCATGCACCATCGTGGCGAAAATAGGTAAGAACAATCGTCAAGGACGTGAAAGCGGTGGTGCGAGGGGCTCACGTCGGGAGGGCACTCCTGGGAAACAAAGTGTGCGCCCTGAAGCTCGCGAAGGAGGGCGAGGTCGTCCGCGAGGCGGGCGCGGAGGACGGCGTTCTCCGCCCGCAGCCGCGCGGCCTCCTCCCCGTCGGCGGCCAGCGCCGTGGCGCCGTCGTGGTCCGGGGCGTGGCCGGAGCGGTGCTCGTAGGCGTAGCGCGCGACCTCGGCGATCTCGACGAGGGTGTGGGCGACCTTGGGGATCTGGTGCGCCATCACCGCCTCGGTCGATCGATCGATTGATCGGTAGCTTGGCTGGTGGTGGCCTGGTCTCCCCGGCGGTGGCGCGACGATGAGGGCCGGGGAGGCGCAGTCGGCGGGACGGCGGCGACGCAAACCCTATCCACGCACGCGACCTCGGAAGTGGACGGCGTGCTCGATTGGGGGTTTGGTTGGTGCCGTGCTCCGAACCAGGAGTAGAACGAAATTGAGGGATTGAAGTCACGCTCACGTGGGCCCCACTGATAATCACCCGATAAACTCGTTGACTCCGTCGTGGGCTCGTGGCTCGCCTTCGACTAGCCACCCATGTTACTACTCTACTCCCTCCGTTAGTGTACTTTCAACATCGTTGAAGGATTAAACTATCTTAAAGTTTGACCAAGCTGGTGTAAAAATACATTAATGTTTGTGAAACCAAATAGGTATATATAATGAAAATATATTTTATCCCGAGTCTAATCCTACTAATTTAATGACATAAATGTTGGTGTATTGTTATATAAATTCGGTCAAATACAAATATGTTTGACTTTCCAACAAAGTCGGAAGTACACTTTTTCAAAGGACAGAGGAAGTATGTTACTACCTCTATAATGGCAAGTAACATATATGTGGTAACATGCAACATTTCATTTATTAGACTATATAGACTCATATTGCCGTGATATGTGTGATGTTACTCATACTAGTAGTAACTAGCTATGTTACCACATGTCTTTCTTTCTTTATTTATTACTTGCCATATCATCTATTTTATCTAGATATGTGTGATGTTAGTACTTATGTTATTTCCATTATGGGTAGTCTACGGAGCATCTCCAATAGGCAATAGTAGACTTCCAAAACCTACTCCCTCCGTCCTTTAAAAAATGTACTTCCAACTTTGTTGAAGAGTCAAACTATCACAAAGTTTGATCGAGTTTGTGGAAAAATATACCAATGTTTGTGAAACCAAATAGGTATATGATCAAAATATATTTTATTATAAATCAAATGCTAACAATTTGATGGCATAAAGGTTTGTGTATTGTGGTATAAATACGGTCAAACATAAAATTGTTTGAATTTCCAACAAGTTGAAAGTGCACTCTTCAAAGAACGGAGGGGGTATGTACAAA
>NC_041386.1:582778498-582780918 GCF_002162155.2 Triticum dicoccoides
TGTGTGTGGGGGGGGGGGGAGGGGGGTCTCGTAGTAAACGGCTCAAATCGACTTTAATTTTTCTTTGCATGGGAATGAAAAAAATGATTTTTTTGTCACCCAGAACAATATTTAGGTCCTCCTTAACACACTATCAAAAATCCCAAAACGGTGGCATCAAACTTAACCACCGTCATGTGAACGCATCATCTGATTCTGGCCCCCGGCCACCCCGAGCCCAACGCCTCATCCCAATCCTTCGACGTCGTCCGACGTAACCGTTGTGAACCCTGCCGAGCCGCCACACTGCCGCCCCATCCCGTCACTTCCAACCGCTCCCGAGTTGTCACCGCCTCCGCGCCGCCCCAAGGGCAGACATTGAAGGATTCGACAATGTAGACCACATGGGGGCGAGGAGGATAATATTGAGAATAGGTGAGATGTAAGTGATATTTAATATGTTGATCGGCCTATGCTATACCAATGATATTTGGACACTCATAAGTTCCTTTCCATGCGTCCTCTCTCTTTTCGTAGCATGCTTCTTCCTTTGGAGTCCAGAGTCTATCACATATCTTCAATAATACTTCATCCATCCTAAAGAGCACAAAAGGAAAACAAGATTGACCGAGAAGGATTGGGATGCATAGGGAAACACGATCTAAGTGTTCGATACCACCTCTGGTTTCCTGCACGCAGTTGCTCTACACATCGCCACTTATCAACATAAGTTTAATACAGTTAGTTGTCCTGGTAACAAAAGATATCAGGGCGGCCGAGTCTCACATGCTCCACTCACCAGTGTTTTGCATCTCAAGATTTATGGGGATCATGTGACACTCTAGGACATAGAACCATGTGGGAAGCGATGATTGGCTACGAAGTATGTCAAACAACTGCGTGGCAAGGATGTCACACGGCGCTCATAGAAACTATAGTCCATGAGAGTTTTGCCGCCGAGTAGTTCTCCTAGATAATAAAGTGTTGGTGCTCCTGCTTAGGTTCCTGACCCCCATGAGGATGTGCAGAGAACGTCTTGATACAGCTAGCAACACTCGACTTAACAGTTGCGATGATTGTCGGTGAAACCATTTGGACATGACCAACTTTCCTGTGTTGACTTAAGATTCAGATGGGATTATTATAGATTGACTAGATAATTGTTTGTGTGTTGCGGATGGAGGCACCTATATTTTGTAAGCAATCATCGTGATTATCAGTAATTTTAATGTTATAATGCAATTCCATACCAGCATTGACAATTGAATCGGTACTTATTGACATACGGAAGAAAATACAGTTCATGAATATGTAGGCTCGGTTGGTTCCACTTAGTACACATGAATATGTAGTAATATGAATTGTCCAATTAATTAATCTTGCTACGAAGAAAGAAATTTCCATACAAAAGAAGAAGATAAAAATAAGTCCTGACAGAACATACTGTCATCGTTGAATCTACGTTCGCATTCAGTTCAAACTGAAGGAAAAAGCTTAAGAATTCGTAGAAGTTCACGCAGGAAAAGCAGAGGAATCAAACAAAGATGCTATTGTCATTCGCCTGCTGCATGAACATCTCGATGATTTGGAAAATTTGAAAAACTAGAATTGTCAAAAATGGAAGGGCAATGCATTTCATCACAAATCAAACAGGCCTGGAATCAATCAGAAATCTGTGTAATCTAAAAAGAAGTCCCCTTGTTCGCGCACGTCGTCACTCTGATTTCCCCCCATTGCTGCTGCTCTTCTTGGCCTTGGCCTTGGCGGCGTAGGCAGCGCCGTGGAAGTTGAGGAAGAGCGTGAGCAGGGAGGCGTTGAAGGCCCAGCCGGCCAACCCCTCGCAGCCGCTGCCGGCGAAGTGGAACCAGAGCATGACCACGGAGGCCGCGAAGCTGAAGATGAACTGCGGGATCTGCAGCTCGGTGACGGCGCGCTTCCAGCGCGGCGGCCAGCGGAGGCCAAGGGTGCAGCAGAGGTAGTAGGCGTACATGACGACATGCACGGCGGCGTTGGCGACGAGCGCGACGGGCATGAGCGACTGGCGCGTGGCGAGCCAGAGGCAGCACATGTGAAATTAGAAACAATTGTTGCATGTTTAAAAACTTAATTTTATTTTAAAATCTATAAAAATATCAACCATAATGCCGAATATCCAAAATAACAAGAATTCTGTTTTGAGTTTTGAAAATATACGAAACGGATAATCTAGCATTATGGTTGTGAACATTTTGAAATGTTGTAACCATTTGACCATGTAAAATCTTGGTAAAGCAGAAAACTACGAGAGCTAGTGTGCTGCCTGACTAACGCCTTCCGAAGTCGAGGACCTAAGAATGGGCTCTAGCGACGCGGAGGGCGACTCGCCGCTCGGTCCCCGACCGCCGGCGGCCTTGCTGCCGGACCTCCACCTCACGACCTTCCCGTCCGCTGCGGTTGCGGCC
>NC_041386.1:582781327-582798320 GCF_002162155.2 Triticum dicoccoides
GTCCCGCGGTCGCGCCGGTACCCTGGGGCGGTCTCCCCGCGGACGCCGGGCCAAAGGGCTCCCCTTGGGTCCCGTACCGCTCGCCGCCGCCGCGCGCAGGCGTGGGGCGTCGCTGGGCGGTCGGACCAGGGGTGTGCCCGGGTCTCATGGCGGTCCTCCACCCCTCTGGCACCCTCCTCCCTGGCCGGCGCGTCGCCGGGCCGCCTGACGGCCACTCCGACTCGCCCGCCCGTGCTCGTGCGCCGCTCGCCGTTCAGACCGTTCATTGCGTCGTTCGGGGCTTCCAAGCTTAGCTCCTCTCCTCGTCACGTTCCAGGGCAGCATCGACCCGCGCTCGTCCTGTCCAGGACGCCAGTCCCGGCCGCGGCGGCGGCGGCGGCGGGAGGGGAAACCCTCGCTGCCCCCTCACCGGCCGCGGATGGGCCCTGCGATTGGCTCGTGGGCCGCTCCGATGCTGGGCTGGCCCACTCTGCCCCGGTCCGGTCCTGGGCTGCTCGGTCCGCCAGTTAGGTCGATATGGCCTCCTGCTGGCTTCCCCGGGCCTCCATCCTCTCCACCGAGGCGCAACCTAGTGACAACCCTTCCCCTCGCACCCCCCTCCACCGCCGCCGCCTCCCAGCTCCCCTTGGCGCTTGTTCCGCTCGCGCAGCAGGCCGCCCTCCCCGGACCCGCCCCCATGCCATGGGACTGGGGTGATGAGGGGACCCGCCCCAAGCGACGCGCCGACGACCGCCGTGATGCTGTGCGTCCATCGCCTGAGGCGCTCCGCCGCGAAGACGACCTGCGCCGGCACCTATCGGCGCGCGATGGCCGTCGATCTCCTCCCCGCCCTGACCGTCGCTTACCTCCCCGTACGGACACCCGCTCCCCGCCACGCCGTTCGCCTGGATGGGCTGATCGCCGGGGCCGATCTCGGTCCCGCTCGCCCGCTCCTGGGGCGGACTGGCGCAACCAACGGCGTCGCTCCCCATCTCCGACGCGGCGCCGGGACGACCGATCCCCCGTCCGCTCGGGCCGCTCGCGCTCGCCTCCCCGTTCCAACCAGCGGCTCTCCCAGCCCGCCCCCACCGCCCCTGGTCGTCGGTACCAGCCCCCCCGCGACGAGCCGGCCTTCCCTCCCACTGCGAATGGGGCAGGCCGCGGCCGTCAGGGGGCTAAGAGGAAGAAGAAGCACGGTCTCGGTCATGGGAATGGTGGTGCCCCTCCACTGGCTCCGACCCGTGACCCGGCGACCACCTCCGCCAACCCAGCCCGCGCCGGGAACCAACCACAAGACCTCCAGAAGTGCTTCAACTGCGGCCTCGCTGGCCATTCGCAGGTCGCCTACACCAGTCCACCGTGCTGCTACATTTGCTCGGACTCGGGACACCCGGCCTTCCTATGCCCGGACCGCCCCGTGTCGGAGGAGATCATGATGTATGGGCACGGCATTAAGGGCATGGGCTTCTTCCACATCGAGGTGCCGGACATCCCCCCACCATCCCCCTCGCTTCAGGCGATTGTTTCTATTCGGGAGGGGGTGGCGTCACCAGAGATGCTTGAAGCGGAGCTCAACCACCTATACCACTGCACCTGGGATTGGCAGGTCACCATGATGGACGGAAACCAGTTCTCGGTCATCTTCCTCGACGCCGTCAGCCACGGATATGGCACCCGCAGTGGTGACATCACTCTTGCTCTCAACAAGCTGGTGGTGGACATCTCGGTGCCGATTCGGGACCCCTTGGCGGTTGCCGTCCTTGACACGGCTTGGATCCTCATTGCCGGCCTCCCCGACATCGCACGCTCGGAGCGTGTCATCCGAAGCATGTCCCGCATCCTTGGCAAGGTGGCCGTGGTGGATGAGCTTTCCCTCCGGAAGGAGGAGGAGGTGCGCGTCAAAGTCAAGTCCCTCGACTCGTCCAAACTCCATGCCAAGATCCGGGTGTTCTTCAACGACCAGGGCTTCGACCTCAGGATCTCCCCCGAGCCGCCCAACCATGTTGGCCGCCCACGCATCCCCGACGACAACTTCCTGGGTGGCGACTCTGATGGGCCGGGTCGGCACAGCGACAGGAACCCACGCCACGGTCCCAACCCGGCTCGGAGGAGGAGGATGATGATTCCGAGGATAGCCCGCCCCACCCCCCCGGCTGCCTCTCCGGCCTCGAGGGGCGGCGCGGGGACCGGCCGCTCCCACGCCGTGGCTGACGGCAGCGACTCCTCTGACGCAAGCCTTCAGGTGTTCCCGACGTCAACTCCCCGCTCCCCCGACATCCCGACCCTCGCCCCAGTCGTCATCACCACCGCCATCTGCTCCCCTGTGCCCCCCACGCTGGATGCTCCCTTGGCTGGGATGGAGTCGGCTCCGGGCTGCCCGGCTTCTGGCATGCTTGCCGAACCGATGCTGGCCGACCCGGGTGCGCACGGGCCACCCCCAGACCCGTCTCCTCGGGACGCGTCGCTATCGATGGCAGCGGTCTCGGTTGGGCTGGGATTGGCTGTGGCGCAGCCTTCGGGCCCTCCCTTCCTGGCCACTCCGGTGCTCCTGGACCCGATGGCCCTTGGCGCGTGCTCTTCGGATGATGCCCCACCGTCTCCTCCCGCTGCTTCTACAGTCCGGCCCGAGCCCACTGCTTCACCGACCCAGCTCCCGTCTCACGGTCCGATGCCCGGAGGGGTGACGGCGGAGGTGACCACCCCGGTGGTTGCCCACCCCCTCCCCCCTCGGACCACGGCGTACTCCAGGAGAGGCAGGTCGACCTCGACACCAGTGACGTCTTCTCGTTGCAGCGCCAGGATCGAGGCGGCCAGGCCGGAGGGTAGCCCAGCTCTGCCCATCCCCGAGCGGGCGGAGCTCAGGGCCGCCGCCCGGAACCTCGAGCCAGGTACCCCGCTCGTCCCAGTAACCCCCGCTACTTGCTCGTTTTCCGCTCTAGAGTCCGCTCCGTTAGGCCACCTAGCTAAGGTGGCAACTGATTCGGCCATCATATTCCGAGGGGAGGTTGGCCCCCCGCTTGTCCAGATTGCGGCGATCCGTGCCCGCGAAATCCTGGACGGGCACCTTGCCGAGGCACGTGCTCGCCTCCAAGACGCCCCCGTCCCCTCCACAGTGGCCCCGCGAGGTACCCGGGCAGCGATTGTTCTGACTGAGGTCCGGGGCCGCACTCGGTCACGCACCACTGCCCTCCGCGCGCAAAGCGCATCCCGAGTCTTGGGGTCAAGCAGCCCCCCAATGGTCTCGTGATGCGAACCCTATTCTGAACATCCGCGGTTTCGGCCAAGACGGTCGTCGCCGCCAACTCATCGAGTACATGAGAAACGAGCGGATAGACATTGTGGCCATCCAAGAAACGATGCGTACGGAGTTTTCTCTGTCGGAACTCGAACATTTGAGTTCCGACTTATTTGCTTGGCACTGGCTCCCTTCTAGTGGGAGCGCAGGCCACTCGGGTGGTATCCTTCTAGGTGTCAAGGATGCCACCTTTGAGGTCTGTAGCATGGACCGTGGGGAGTTCTTCGTCAGCATGGAGATCTTTGAGCGTGCCCTCAACTTCAAATGGGAGGTCATTGCCGTCTACGGACCGGCTGACCATAGCCGCTCAGAGACCTTCCTCGCTGAGATCCGAACGAAAGTCTTGGCTGCCCAGCTCCCGGTTGTGCTGGGTGGAGACTTTAACCTCATTCGGTCTGAAGACGATAAAAGCAATAACTTGGTCTACTTTCCCCGGATGCAAATGTTTAATGACTGCATCGCAGACATGGGCCTCCGTGAACTAGATAGGGTCGGCGCCAGGTTCACCTGGACTAACCGCCAGGCCAACCCGACCAGGTCGGTCCTCGACCGGGTCTTTGTCTCCCCGGAATGGGACTTGCGGTGCCCTCTCGCGTCGCTACGCGCGATTACTAGGATCGGTTCTGACCATGTTCCTTTACTTCTCTCCTCGGAGAACGAGCGACCTCCCCAGCCCCCCCGCTTTCGCTTCGAGACATTCTGGCTGAACCAGCCCGGGTTCGCGGCTACGGTTGCCGCTAGGTGGCGTGAGGCTCGTGAGGCGCCCCACCACTCCTTCTCGGCCGTCGACTCCTGGCATTTCTGTGCCAAAGGTCGCGCCAATTCATGAAAGGGTGGGGGTGCTAACTTAGGTCGCGACATTCGATAGCGGAAGCGGACTCTCCTTGAAGGCATCCAGGCTCTAGACCTCCGGGCAGATGCCGCGGGCCTCTCGGCCGAGGAATGGATGCTTAGATACGACTTGGAAGACCAACTCTCGGTCATCTACACGGACGAGGAGGCATTCTGGCGCCTCCGAGGTACACAGAATTGGGTCCTCAAGGGGGCGCTAATACAGCCTACTTCCAGGCAATCACGAATGGCCGCCGCCGCCGCAACACCACCCCCCTGCTCTGGGATGGTGATACCCTGCTTCAATAGCCGGAGGCCATCCGGGCCCATGTTGATGGCTTCTACAGAGACCTATTCTCTGCCTCCCCTCGGGGAGGATTAGCGCTTGCCCATGATATTTGGCCGCCCCGATACTGTGTTTCAGAGGAGGATAACATTGCTCTTACGGCACCGTTCTCTGAAGCTGAAGTATGGGCGGCCATTAAGGGCATGAACTCATCCTCGGCCCCTGGCCCCGATGGCCTTCCAGTAAAGTTCTTTCAAACTTTCTGGGAATCCATTAAGCCTGAGGTAATGGCCCTATTTGAAGAATTCTATATTGGGGCCATTGATCTCACCCGTCTCAACTTTGGAATAATCACGCTCATTCCCAAAGTTACGGGTGCCTCGGACATCCGCCAATTCCGCCCAATCACGGTGATCAATGTCATCTTTCGCATCCTCGCGAAGGGGTACGCCAATAGGGTGGCCCCAATTGCGGACCGAATCATCCACCCGGATCAGTCGGCTTTCATCCAGGGCCGGTTTATCCTGGACGGAGTCCTAGTGTTTCACGAAGCCTTACACAAGGTGCACTCCAAGCACCTCAAGGCAGTCTTCCTGAAACTAGATTTCCACAAGGCCTACGACACGGTTAGCTGGCACTTCCTGCGTGAATGCCTGCTCCGTAAGGGCTTTGACGAGAGATGGGTGACCCGGGTGATGCAGATGGTGTGCTCAGGCAGAACCGCAGTGAATATTAACGGCGGGATTGGCCCGTTCTTCCCCACCTTTTGTGGGGTACGCCAGGGCGATCCATTCTCTCCGTTCCTATTCAACGTGGTGGTCGATGCCCTAGCAGCCATCTTAGACAAAGCAAAAGCTGCAGGCCACATCAAAGGCATAGTCCCACACTTAGTAGGAGGAACTGGCATGTCCCTCCTACAATATGCGGACGACACCATTATCATGGTGGAAGGTTCGGCGAGCGACATCTTGAACCTGAAGTTCCTCTTGCTCTGCTTCCAGCAGATGTCTGGCCTCAAGATTAACTTTGATAAGAGCTCGGTGATGGTTCTGGGATACTCCGACGCCGAGCGTCGGAGTATCGCGGACCAGCTCAATTGCCCGCTCGGGAGTTTCCCCACAACCTATCTGGGGATACCCATTGTGACTCGAGGCTCACGGTGGCCGAGCTTCGGCCCACGGTTGGCAAGCTCCAGCACCGCGTGGAGCCATGGCAGGGAAGGTGGCTTTCCAAAGCCGCCCGAACGGTGCTGATCAACTCGTCCCTATCCAGCCTGCTCCTATTCATAATGAGCTTTTACAGCCTGCCCGAGACTCTGCACCATGAGATTGCCAGGGTTCAGGGTCGCTTCTACTGGGCTGGTGAGGGAGACAAGCAGAAATACCACATGGTACGATGGTCTGAAATTTGTAAACCGCGTGATCAGGGCGGGCTTGGGATAATGTGCTCCAAGCGGATGAACATTGCCCTCCTAACTCGATGGCTTTGGCGGATTACGAACGGCGAGGGTGGCCTGTGGCTCCGCATCATTCAGCGGAAATACCTACGAGGCCAACCCCTCGCCTTTTGCCAGCGGTTAGGTGGCTCCCAGTTCTGGCAATCTATCATACAGCTGCTTCCGGTCCTGCGCATTGGATCCTCGATTACGGTTGGATCTGGTACTGCCACGCTGTTTTGGTTTGATCGCTGGGCTGGAGATGCCCCCTTCGCGGCTCGTTTTCCGGACTTGTTCTCCATCGCGGTAGACCCGCGCATATCGGTGGCGACGGCCCTTATTGACTTAGGGCGTCTCGCATTCCGGCGTCAGTTCGGCCCGGCAGAGACTGCGGCTTGGGATGACCTGATCGCATGCATTGCGCTTCACGAACCTATGCTTGAGAATGGTGAGGACCGCACTCGATGGCATCTAGAGCCATCTGGGCTTTTCTCCACCACGTCGCTCTACAAGGCGATAGCCCCCACTCCGGGTCCTGCGGCGCTTACCATCATCTGGGAGATCCGACCCCCTTTGAAAATTAGGATATTCCTATGGCAATGGATTCGTGGCCGCCTTCCATCTGGGGTGGAAGTCCTAAAGCGCAACGGCCCCGGCGATGGACGTTGCCCGCTCTGCGGACCGGAAGAGGATTCAAACCATATTTTCTTCACCTGCCTGTTCGCGCAGTTCCTCTGGAGTTGTTTCCGCGAGACGGTTGGGGGCAGATGGGACCATAACAACTTCCCCGACCTTTTCGCCGAACTCCAGGCACTGCCACCGCCGTCCCGCCACATTACTTGGCTGACCATCGGCGTGCTTGCCTGGACGCTGTGGACTATTAGGAATAAACTTGTGATTCAACGTATTCCTCTTCGGCGCGCTACTGATGCTTTGTTCAAATGGTCTGGTTACCTGCAGCTTTGGCGGTCGCTTAGCCGCCCCAGGGAGAGAGACGCCATCACCTCCATCATCACCCAGCTTCGCGCGATGGCTCTCCGTATGGCTCCGCAGCTTCCCCCTCCACCACCTGAGCCAGATTAGCTATTCTACGTCTTTGACGCCGCCGCCGTGTGTTGGGTGTGCCACCTTTGTGGTGTTTGGGCTTGTTGAGCTGTGCCCACAGCAGACTTTGTGTTGTTTGTGTTGGACCTTGTTGCGGTGGCGTTGTGTGTGTGTGTGTGCTGGGTGATACCTTGTTGAATGCTTGGTGGTTGCTTTATTTATAAAGCGGGGCGAAAGCCTTTTTCGGTAAAATCTTGGTTTTGAGAATCGTCAGCAATACCATAGGGATGAATTCCGAAAACCATAACAAAGAGGCATTTGGTTGATGAACATTATCATGTATTAACAATTTTCAGAATATTTCTCCGATGAACATATGCTCCTAATTTCTTAAAAAAAATAGTCTAGCTTAGTGTGCACCAATAATGATGGATCTGCGATGAGGAAGTATATATAGTCCTTCATCAAACGTACCATATCCCCCACTACTGCAACCTTTTGAACTTTTTAGGTAGCAACCTTCTGAAATTAACTTCCTGCAAAAAAAAAAACCTTCTGGAATTAACAATGCTAAGATCCACACTTTTTGTATTCCTCCTATATTTTCATCATATATGAAATCTGTTCATTATGCATACATCTCAAGTACTAACTTTTAGGCTAGATTTAATCTTTAATGCATCCTCGACGCCATGTGCTCCAAATCCGCCTTCACTTCTTCGCATCCTATCACGTGAACCTTATATATAAGTGTGCAAATGGGAAGAGAAGTAGTACAAGGAGCCATAGGAAAGCATACTGACCAAGATGGAGGGAGCTAAAATAATGATGTCCATATATACTTTTTGTTGAGTCTTGAGCTTTCATTGCCATTTGGATTAGTTTAGAGTAGTGGAACTACTAAGGAGACCCAATATGCCGTATATAAAGGTGTGCATATGTAAGAATATGAGCCTGGGAGGCATCTGGAATGGAAAACAGAAAGAGGGGAGGAACAAACGTGCAAGTGCAGGGCAACTAGTAGCAGGACTGTCTCATTAGTCATCCAAGATGATCAAGTATCGAACAATGGCATCATTCGTTTGGGCTTTTGAAGCAGCTTTCTATAGAAAGAAGCACGAAGTCCTCATGAACAAGGTGTTTTGGCTTGTTGCCAAACCATAGTCGGAGTGGCCTTTAGTTATACAGGTCGTAGCACCACTTGGAGGAATTTCAAAATCTTCTTCGTTGGCAACGTCCACATTGCTCTTTTGACTTCTCTAATATTATAGAGACAACAGCACTTCCGGATCTCGTAAGATTAAGCCCCAGAGATGCATACAAAACTCCAGAATATTGAAGTCCATAAGGTGTTTCTAGTCGTGCAGAGGCCGATGGTGTTCATCCTCTTTTTTTAAAAGCAAGATATTTCCAGCCTACTAGTGGCTTAGTGGTGGGAGCTAATTGTTTCTTCATTCCTTGAAATAGGCTTTCGCCCCGCTTTATATATAAATCAACATCCAAACAGATTCTACATCCGAACGATACAAGGTGATGAAGAAGCCCTCAAACAACGGCGACACCAAGATAATCGAAACACGCAAGACGCACGCGACTACGCTACCACAACAAAGAGCAGGAGGAACCGAACACAACTCCACACTATGCCCTATAACACCTAAGCTCCACGACAACGCCCCCGGAAAGGAGAACGACGCTAAGCGTCACCGCTGCCGAGTCCACACGGACAAAGGTTTTCACTGGAACCCAGACACAAAGAGAGGCAGCACGACGACATCTTCAAGAAGATAACGGCGCCCGCAAGCGTCGACGTCGGCGGCGGCGGCGACAAAGCGCAAAGCTTTCGCTCAACACCTCCTCGGGCCACCACGAGGTACTCCAAGACAAGTGCGACGAGGTTAGAACTCTAGATCCGGATCGGGGCAATGCCATAGCCAGATATCATGCCCGAGCCACCCACTGCTCCACCTCTCGCCGCCCACACAACCAAGAGGGAAGGCCATCACCGTCGCCATGGGACCCGCTGGGGAGCCACCCATGCGGACCACCAACCGGGGCCGGCGTCCCGGCATCCATGTCAGATACACTACAAACCGCCCACATTACGGTGCAACCACCACGGTAGGAGGAGTAAAAGGTGTCTCGTTTCACTCCTAGCCCGACATCACCCACAGAGTCTAGGTCAACGCCTCCATAATAGAAAGCATCCACGCCCAACATGTGGATTAAACACGGCTCCTTTCCTAGGATTAAACATGGTGTTTGTATTTAACTGAAGCACATATTTATGCATATTAAGTGGGACGACATATGTTCACATTAAGTGAAACTAATTGACCCTCCAACATCTCTTTAGCTAGTGCAGAACACGCGCAGTACAATGCGTGCATTTGGTCACATGGATGAGTCGAATGCAGAATATATACATGCCTCTCAGGATCAAAGTGATGCCTTCATTTAATCAATGACGACGCCAACATATCTTTTCTCTATGTATTGAGCGGACTTCTCCCTCTACACACCAAGTATTTAGATATTCACACATCTTGGATTGATAGATTTTGAGTTAATTTCATTCTTTTATAGATGTTGGATGGTAGTCTGGATTCAATAAGCTAGATGGAGTCCGCACACATGCACCTATTGGTTCATAACTTTGGGTTGGAATCAACCAAATCATTGAGGTAGATCATTCAGTTAGGGTGTGATGACGGATCGAAGTGAAATTGGACTCATATAGTTGTTATGTATGCGCACCTACGAGTGATGGAGTTGGCTAGAGGGATGATACACATGTTCCTTGTTGAGCCTAAAAAAGCAAAGTATCTAGACTTCCCGTTAAGAGTGGGCTGCTGTCTAATATCGAGTGAACATCCGTGTGGACTATATTCTTGGATTTCCTCACGGAAATTTTTGATTCTATGCTATGTTAGCCCAGATAAGCTCAAGTCCATGCGGCTAGATTAGGAAGTTTTTCTTTTCCGTTTTGAATAATTGGCAGCAGGGTCGGATGTGACCCATGCATGCACGTAGACCATGGAGGCCCGCCTAGAGCGCACTCCCGTTTCCTTTTCTGTTACTCCTCCTGGTCGTTGGGCTCTAGCTATGGACGTGATCGCGGGGCAGCGCCATCTGCGCGGATCATGGCGGCCAGACCGGGAGGGTAGCATAGCTTACTTGGTAATCGAATAAAAGGAATGAAAAAAAAACGGAAAAGGCTGCGACAGTTAGGCAGCACAAACTCGTCTCTCTCGCATTCGTCGTTCCATCTCTCTCTCTCTCTCTCTCTCTCTCTGGTCCGGCAACGACAATTGGTATCAGAGCTGCGGTGTTCGATCCCTGCTCCGGTGGCCGGCGGTGTCTGATCCGTGGCGGCCATGTCTAACAGCGAGTCAGAGAAGGAGAAGAAGAAGGCCGCGACAAAGTCGCCGTCGTCCGGGGCGGCCGTCGCGCGCCTCACTGGCGGTGGCAGCGGCGAGATCCGCATCATCGAGTAGGTCGTGCACGAGTCGGAAGGCTCGTCGGCGTCCATGACGCTGACGAAGACTAACTACATGGAGTGGTCGCTCGTGATGCAGGTCAAGTTGTAGGTCGCCCGCGTCTGGTCCGCGGTGACTGACGCCGCCGCCGACGAGTGCAACGACCGGCGCGCGCTGCAAATCATCCTCACCGGCGTTCCGCCGGAGATGCTGCGTGTGCTGGCCACGAAGGACACGTCGAAGACGGCATGGGAGACCATCAAGACACTCCGCATGGGGAGTGAGCGCGCTCGCGAGGCCAAGGCGCAAGTGTGCCGCCGCGAGTTCGAGGAGCTCCGCTTCAAGGACGGCGAGTCCGTCAAAGACTTCGCGCTGCGGCTCTCCGGTCTCGTCACCGACCTCGAGCTGTACGGCGATCCTGTGACGGAGCACAAGGCCGTCGAGAAGTTCCTTCGAGTCGTGCCGCGCAAGTACCAGCAGATGGCGATGGCAATAGAAGCGCTCATCGATCTCAAGACGATGTCGACCGAGGAGCTCACCGGGCGTCTCTCGGCTTGCGAGGATCACTATGACCTCGACGACGCCAAGCAATCCACCGGCCAACTCATGTACACCGCGGAGGAGTGGGCTGCTGGTGAGCGTCAGTTCGCCGGTGGAAGCTCGTCGCACGGCGGCAACGGCAAAAACAAGTCGCCGGGAAAGCCTAAGGCACAGAGTGGTGGCAAACCTGCGTCGAACAGCGGCGGTGCGGGCGGATCAGGTACATCCAGCGGCAAGAAGAAAGGCAAAGGCCACCATTGTGGCAAAGTCGGACACTGGAAAAAGGATTGTTGGTCGTGGTTGGAAAAGCAAAAGGAGCAAGGGAAAAAGGAGCAGGCAAACCTTGTCCGTGACGGTAATGACGAGCATGATCAAGGTTTGTACATGGCAGTGGTCACCGAGGTTAGTTCACCACAGATTGTTGCGCCTCAGGCTGTCTTCTTAAATGAAGAGAAAGTGATGCCCGTTCCCTCGCCCGATGGTTTGTGGTACTATGACACTGGTGCTTCTAGTCACATGACAGGGGAGAGAAACATGTTTGCCACGCTGGACAACAGGACGAGGGTGTGCACGACACGGTGAAGTTCGGCAATGGCTCATTGGTGGCCATCAAGGGCCGGGGCGCCATCGTGTTCCGTTGTCAGAACGGCGATCAGCGCGCACTCTCTGAAGTTTATTTCATCCCCAGCCTCCGTAGCAACATTATATCAGTGGGACAGCTCGATGAAGGCAGTTGCAAGATCGGGATTGAAGATGGGACAATGACCATCCATGACCCAGGCCGACGCGTGCTAGCTCGAGTCAAACGCACGGCGAACAGGCTATACACGGGAGTGCTCTCCATCGACGCTCCGGCCTGTCTCCTCACCAAGTCTGAAAATGTTACCTGGCGCTGGCATGCGAGGATGGGACATTCACACTTCAGAGCCCTGCGAGCAATGTCTTCGAAGCAAATGGTTCGTGGGATGCCGGTCATTGACCGCGTCGAGGAGTATTGTGATGGCTGTGCATTGGGCAAGCAGCACCGGGCACCTTTTCCTCAAGTTGTTGCATACAGAGCTGAGAAGGGGCTTGAACTGGTGCATACAGACTTGTGTGGGCTGATCACACCCACCACACCTGGAGGCAGCAAATATTTCTTGCTTGCAGTGGATGATTACAGTCGCTACATGTGGTTGGAGCTGCTGAAATCGAAGGATGAGGCTCATCAGTGGTTCAAGAAAGTTCAGGCCATGGCCGAGTCTGAAGGAAGATGCAAGCTTCGAGCTTTTCGGTCAGACCGTGGTGGGGAGTTTAATTCAGTCGAATTCAGGAAGTACTGTGATACGCTGGGCATCAAACACTACACAACTGCTCCGTACTCCCCTCAGCAAAACGGCATGGTGGAACGAAGAAACCAAACTGTTGTCGAGATGGCACGATGTCTGCTCAAGAGTATGTCAGTCCCATCGTATTTTTGGGCAGAGGCAGTAAGAACAGCCGTGTATCTGCTGAACAGAGCGCCAACACGCAGCCTAGACGGTGTCACTCCGTATGAGGCTTGGCATGGCCGTAAGCCAAGTGTGCAACATCTGCGGACATTCGGCTGTTTGGCGCACGTGAAGAAGCTCGGCCCAGGTATCACAAAGCTCTTTGACCGAGCAAGTGCAATGATATTTGTTGGATATGAGGAAGGCTCAAAGTGCTATCGTGTGTATGATCCAGCTACAAAAAAGGTACATGCGACCCGTGATGTGCTGTTTGAGGAAAACAGTCCGTGGAGTTGGGACAGCCAGGGCGTGGTCACCGCGCCCACGCCGGCAACGTTCTCTGTTGTCTACTCCATCAAGCCGGGCGTGCATGAGCTGGATACTGGCGGCTCATCAGTATCCGTCCCAAGCAACCCAGCAGGTTCACCCTCTACATCACCAATGGGTTCGCCGCTGCACTCAGTGGACACGCCGGCCGCATCGACGCTCGGCACGTCACAGACCGAGCCTTGCACACCGGCTGCAGCGAGGGAGATGCGTTGGGCCACGCCGCCCACGCATGATGATGGGCGTGACGTTGACTCCGGACCTATACGGTACCGGCGCCTATCGTGCATCTTGGACGAGACTGAAGATGAGGCCATCCGAGAAGAGCTCACGCTCTGCCTCCTCACGCCGGAGGAGCCGCGTGACATCACTGAGGCGCTGAACGACGGTGCCTGGAAGGCGGCTATGGACAGTGAGATGGCATCCATTGGTGAGAATAACACTTGGGAACTCGCCCACTTGCCGGCAGGCCACAAGGCCATCGGTTTGAAGTGGGTATACCGCGTCAAGCGCGACCCGGACGGCCAGATCGTCAAGTACAAGGCACGCCTAGTGGCGAAAGGCTATGTGCAGCAAGAAGGCGTGGACTTCGAGGAAGTTTTTGCGCCGGTGGCATGCATGGAGACTGTGCGGCTGCTTCTTGCGCTCACTGCGCACTCCGGCTGGGAGGTGCACCACATGGATGTAAAATCCGCTTTTCTCAATGGTGACCTTGCCGAGGAAATGTACGTGGCGCAACCGCCGGGGTACGTCGCCGCCGGCAAGGAGCAGCAGGTCCTGCGGCTTCGGAAGGCGCTCTACGGGCTGCGGCAAGCTCCGGGGGCCTGGTACGCGGAGCTAGACAAGACCATGAGCATGTTGGGGTTCACGCGCGGTCCACTGGAGCACATCGTGTACCGCCGCGGTAATGCCCACTCGTTCCTGCTAGTGGGCGTGTACGTCGATGACCTCATCATCACGGGCACTGATCAAGCATCCATCATCAAGTTCAAGGGACAGATGCAAGAGCTCTTCAAAATGAGTGATCTTGGCCTTCTAAGTTACTACTTGGGCATTGAGGTAATCCAATCTAAAGATTCAATTACACTGTGTCAAAAGAGTTATGCAGAGAAGGTGCTGCAAGTGGCCGGGATGACTGGGTGCAACGGCTGCCAAACTCCCATGGAGTGCCGGCTCAATCTCAGGAAAGATGATGAGGCAAAGTCCATTGATCCCTCGCTGTATAGTAGTGTTATTGGCAGCTTGAGATACTTGGTACACACAAGGCCGGACATAGCACATGCAGTTGGGATAGTGAGCAGATTCATGGAGAAGCCGGCGACTACCCACTGGACGGCTGTCAAGCAAATCCTTCGGTATGTAAAGAGCACTCTGAAATATGGTTGCTGCTACCGGCGTGGTACTGGGAAGGCCGCACTACTGGGTTACAGCGACAGCGATCACGCTGGAGACGTCGGAGCACCTCTGGACAGGTCTTCTTCCTCGGTGAGAACCCTGTCTCATGGAACTCCCAGAAGCAGAAAATCGTTGCGATCAGTTCTTGCGAGGCTGAATATGTAGCAGCAGTAGCGGCCACCTGTCAAGGCCTCTGGATGAGCCGTCTTCTTGCAGAAATGAGAGGGGAAGAGGCCAGCGCGTTCAAACTCCTAGTCGACAACAAGTCAGCCATTGCTTTGGCGAAGAATCCAGTCCATCATGACCGAAGTAAGCACATTGACATCAAGTTTCACTTTATTCGTGATTGTGTGGAGACTGGACAGGTGGACATTGATCATGTTAGCACCGACGATCAGCTTGCCGATGCTCTGACCAAGGCACTGGGACGTGTGCGGTTCATTGAGATGCGACAGAAATTTGGCGTCAAGGAGATAGCTGGCGGACGTTGAACTTAAGGGGGAGAAATGTTAGCCCAGATAAGCTCAAGTCCATGCGGCTAGACTAAGAGGTTTTTCTTTTCCGTTTTGAATAATTGGCAGCAGGGTCGGATGTGACCTATGCATGCACGTAGATCGTGGAGGCCCGCCTAGAGCGCACTCCCGTTTCCTTTTCTGTTACTCCTCCTGGTCGTTGGGCTCTAGCTATGGACGTGATCGCGGGGCAGCGCCATCTGCGCGGATCATGGCGGCCAGACCGGGAGGGTAGCGTAGCTTACATGGTAATCGAATAAAAGGAATGAAAAAAAACGGAAAAGGCTGCGACAGTTAGGCAGCACAAACTCGTCTCTCTCGCGTTCGTCTACCTCGTTCCATCTCTCTCTCTCTCGCTGGTCCGGCAACGACATGCTACGCACAACCATTTCGTGGCATGATTTTTCTCTAACATTATCGATATTGGGCTCTATCAAACTTTCTTGCGAGATTTGTGGCGATGGCAAGGATAAATGATTGATTTACCTATTTAAAGCAATTTACACGAGGGACTTTCTTTGAGAACATATAATTTCCTGCTATGGAGACGAGTGTTTAAATCGGGACCAGTAGTGAACTGTTGTAGTCTTTACCGGAGTGAGCTTCTATTTTTATACATAGTGAACTACCGAAGTTTGAGGGTGAACTTCTATTTTCAGTTTTTGTTCAGCGAACTAACATAGTTTAAGCGTTGTGGACCTCTTTTTATATTGGCTACTAATGAAGTTTGAAGAATGAAATTTTATGATGCATATACCTGGCGGTGGGTGGGTTCAGCTCGATCAACTGGGATAGGAGTTTTTTCTCTATCAGCGAGAACTCTTGACGCTTGAATCCTCGGATCCTTTGTTCCCGTGACGTGTCATTGTTTGATTTGAACAGGAGAGATGATATCATCCAAAACCCTTTTAAGCCTGAATGTAATCATCTTAGATACTCCCTACAATTTTTTATACTAAATCAACAACATTTGTTTTGGGATGGGGGGAGTATTACTTTAGAAAGAATGTTACACAGACTGATATGCCTACATTGGGTGATTTGCTCGGGTTTTCAACTTTAGGAATAAGAACTATAATGGTGTCATTTCACCCATCCGGGATTACCATATTGTTTATTGCATCAGAAGTTCAGAACTATAATTGTGTCACTGAGCGAGGACAATCTTTTTCCCTTCTTGTAAATATCTGTAAATTGTGGTATTTTCAGGTACGTTAGCACTTTCTAGTTGATTAAAATGACACAGTTTGGGGCCTAAAAAAATCAAACATTTTTGTATAACATTGCAAGCTTCGAGCACTTATGAGTGAGTTTTCCATAAAACCATTCCTATATTGGTTCTTGTGGTAAAAAGTCTTGAGTTCTATCTTCACTCACGCAGAATACTATTCCTATGATGGTTCTTGTGGCAAAAAAAAATCTTCAGTCATATCTTCACTCGCCCAAAACCTGGTATCGCAAAGTTAAACCTTTTTTTTTGCGGTTGATCGCAAAGCTAAAGCTAACATGAGCAGTGTCCAACTAATTGCTCTGAAGAAAGAAAGAAACGTTCCATAAAAAGAAAGACAAAAAATAGTCTCGAATGGTATCGTGGAATCTACCTTGCATTCAGACTGCATCAAAAGGTGCAGAACTCACACAAGTTCACATTAGAAAGCAGAGGAATCTATCAAGATGTTATTGTCATTTGCCTGCTGCAATTCTCATGTGAAGATAACCACATGAATGGCCTAGTTATTTGGAAAAAATGAACCAGAATTGGTATAGCCAAACAAAGATAAAAAAACCGCAATCGCCGAATCTACGTCGCATTCAGACTGAAGCAAAAGCTGAAGAACTCGCAGAAGTTCACATCAGAAAAGCAGAGAATCAATCAAGAAGTTATTTTCATTCGCCTGCTGCATGAACATGTTGATGATTTGGAAACTTTGAACGAGAATTCTCAAAAATAGAAGGCCATTGCATTTCACACATCAAACAAGCCTGGAATCCACTACAAACTATATATAAATGTATATAGACACATTTTAAAGCATAAATTCACTCATTTTGCTCCGTATGTAGTCTATAATGGAATCTTTAAAAAGATTTATATTTAGAAACATATGTAGTATATCACATCAGAAACAAGCCTGGAAGCAGGCAATTAGCGAACGGATAATCCTCTTGCGCGGGGCTTAGCCAACACAACAAACGTCCATGTTTATCCTAATCCGACGATGTATGACTAGTCTGATGGATGCATCCTATCAGTAGTCGGATGCCTAACGGTGTCCGATACTATTTGTGAACCACATGGAAGTAAGCAATGCTCACTCAGGTCTCCGACTTATGCCCATGTAGCTCTCACTTAACATTCATTATTGATTAGTACGTTTTGTAAAGAGGGAAGGGAAGACAT
>NC_041386.1:582798775-582925640 GCF_002162155.2 Triticum dicoccoides
GATAATGTTGACAACGTGTGAGATGTCAGTGATATTTAATATGTTGATCAACCTATACAATACCAATGATATTTGGACACTCCTTATAAGTTCCTTTCCACGAGACGAGTCCTCTCTCTTCTCATAGCATGCTTCTATGCTTCTTCCTTTGGGAGTCCAAAGTCCTTATCACATGTCTTTAGTAATACTTCATTCATCCTAGAGAGCACAAATGGAAACACAAGACTGACCGAGAAGGATTGGGATGCATAGGGAAGCGCGATATAAGTGTTAGATACCACCTCTGGTTTCCTACACGCGGTTGCTCTACACATTCCTACTTATCAACATCAGTTTAACGTGGTTAGTTGTCTTGGTAACAAAAGATATCAGGGCGGCCGAGTCCCATACGCTCCACTCACCAGTGTTTTGCATCTCAAGAGTTATGGGGATCATGTGACACACTATGGCATACAACCATGTGGGAATTGCTGACTGTCTACAAAGTATGTCAAACAACCGTGGAGCAGATGATCACATCCTGGCCAAGAGATTCTCGCGACGCTCATAGTAGGAACTAGAGTCCGTGAGAGTTTTGTCGTTCTCTTAGATAATAAAGTGTTGGTGCTCCTGCTTAGGTTCCTGACCACCACACGAGGATGTGCAGAGAGAACGTCTCGACACAACTAACAACACTCAACTTAACTATTGCGATGACTGCCGGCGAAACCATTTGGACATGACCAACTTTCCTTATTAACTTAAGATTCAGATGGGATTATTATAGGTTGTCTAGATAATTGTATGTGCATTGCATTTGCACACGGGGGCACCTATATTTTATAAGCAATCACCGTGATTACCGGTAATTTTAATAATGTTATAATGTAATTCCATACCAGCATTGACAATTGAATCGGTACTTATTGACATAGGAGTAAGATAATGTTGACAACGTGTGAGATGTCAGTGATATTTAATATGTTGATCAACCTATGCAATACCAATGATATTTGGACACTCCTTATAAGTTCCTTTCCACGAGACGAGTCCTCTCTCTTCTCATAGCATGCTTCTATGCTTCTTCCTTTGGGAGTCCAAAGTCCTTATCACATGTCTTTAGTAATACTTCATTCATCCTAGAGAGCACAAATGGAAACACAAGATTGACCAAGAAGGATTGGGATGCATGGGGAAGCACGATATAAGTGTTAGATACCACCTCTGGTTTCCTACACGCGGTTGCTCTACACTTTCCTATTTATCAACATAAGTTTAACATGGTTAGTTGTCTTGGTAACAAAAGATATCAGGGCGGCCGAGTCTCACACGCTCCACTCCCCAGTGTTTTGCATCTCAAGAGTTATGGGGATCATGTGACACACTATGGCATACAACCATGTGGGAATTGCTGACTGTCTACAAAGTATGTCAAACAACCGTGGAGCAGATGATCACATCCTGGCCAAGAGATTCTCGCGACGCTCTTAGTAGGAACTAGAGTCCGTGAGAGTCTTGTAGTTCTTTTAGATAATAAAGTGTTGGTGCTCCTGCTTAGGTTCCTGAACACCACACGAGGATGTGCAGAGAGAATGTCTCGACACAACTAACAACACTCAACTTAACTATTGCGATGACTGCCGGCGAAACCATTTGGACATGACCAACTTTCCTTTATTAACTTAAGATTCAGATGGGATTATTATAGGTTGTCGCCACCGCCGCCGCCGCCACAGATCTGGCCCTGAGCCATGCCTCCACACCGGCAACGAGTGCTCGCGCTAGCTGCACCCACAGCCCCCCCCCACCCCAGCGACTTGCGCCGACCGTGTGAGAGAAATTCCCAGAGATCCTGCGGCTGATCTCCCCAGTGCCGCAGGCGGTGCTCATGGCGTCGGGAGCTGCGGGGTGGGCGGAGCGCGCGACCAGGATCCGAGACTCTACCTTCGAGTGGATCCGGTGCGTGCAGGAGTGGAAGGTGGCGGACCGGGCGGTGGCGGAGGCAACCTCGTCGGAGATGAGATCTGCGGCCGTGAAGATCGCCGAGGTCCAACGGAGAAGGGCAGATGTGGAACAAAGGAAACTAGCACGAAGGATCTTCGAGGAGGCCACGCTAGAAGAAAGGGCGAGGATGCCCCCATTCCCATCCTCCCCGCCGGCCGAATTCGTGGTGTGGGCGAGGGCGGAGGCAAAATCAACGGAACCGCGGCGAGCCCTCCGATGGGAGTGCATCCTCGGCGTCATTCCGTCAATCAACTGAAGCTTGCTACGGGTGGGGTGGATCTCCTACCTCACCATAGATCGCTGGAACCGCCGTGGTTTGGAGACCGCGGCGTGGTTCCACCTGGAAATCGATCTCGTGTTGACAAAGGGATTTGTATCCCAGAAGAGAAGGTTAGTCATCCGATTCCCGAATCAATGTTGTTATTAGACCCAGTAGGGAATGAATTGAGCTTGTGCTCGGAAAACCGTAAATCACCATTGACGGAGGGATCCAATTTGGTAGAGATTGGGGATTTTTCCCCAAAACAGAGAGAGGCTACCGTTGGGCGGGATAATGCGGGCCCCATCATCACCTCTCTCCCGCTGATCCGCTGCAAAAAAAGTGAAAACGCCTTTACCTATTACGTCTCCTCCACAAGGCAGCGCGGATGAATCTATATCTAGGGTTTTTGGGCAGCTCTGGGTCATTCCCTCCCCCGCTGTCGCCAGCCTCACCCTCTGCCTGGCAAAACCAAATCAGCCTCCACTTTGGGATGGCTCAGAAAAGACCTAGCCCGATCGGGATGTTTTTCTCCCTCTGATCTTTTTCCAATCAAACACCTTCGCCCGTTTGATCCACCACCGACGCAACTCAAGATCAACCGGGAAGGGATTGGAGTAGGATCCAAATCCTTTGCTTAGGTTGTCATGGCGGACAAGAATGCGCCGCCGATGGGACAGAAGCAGCGTGGTCCGGTCCCTCCGAAAAACCCCGGACGTCGTCAACCTCCAGGAGGTGCGCATGCAGCTGCGCCGCCTGGTAAAGGTACGCCCCCCTACTCAGACCACTGCCGCTGTGCCTCCGGCTCCGATCCCACCTGCCCCTTTGGTGCAAGTTCTTAACGAGCGTTACAAGGATATGGTGTGCTTCACTTGCGGAGGCCCTGGCCACTACGTTGGCAACTGCATACAGAAGAAATCCTGCTTCATCTGTGGATTGGAAGGCCACAATGTCAACAACTATGCAGCCTGGGCACAGCCCCACCCAGTTGCCACCTTCTTTGGGAGTTCTGCGCTGGGACTGGGGTTTTATCACATCGACGCCCCTGTGGGAAGAGAAGCAAGCTAGCTGAATTTTAGGAACTGTGGAGAAGTCTGGATTATGAAAGGAGAGATCAATAAGTCAGACCTGATGAAAAACCTTTCTAGTATCTTCTGCAAAAACAAACAATGGACGTGGCAAATCAGGCCACTGTCAAATAAGAAGTTCCTGGTTAGATTCCCCCCCTGGAAAGATGTTGATGAGTTGATTGAGTTCCCTGCTTTTGATCTACCCATTGATGGTGTCTTTGTGTCTGTGGAAAAATGGACTGGCTCAATCGACCCATTCAGTGAACTTACTGAAGCCTGGGTGATTGTTGAGGGGCTGTCCTCTAAATGGTGTACATGGAAAGTGCTATCCCAAATAGCCTCATGCTTTGGAATTCTTTTAGATGTCGACTAGAATGGCCCGATGAAGAGCTTCTATGAGAAAGTGAGGATCAAAATTGCCTGCAGAGACCCAACAAAAATCCCCTTTGAAAGAATTATGGAGATGAGGAAAAAACTGTATATCCTATCCTTTACTGTGGAGGGCTTTGACCAGGTGGGTGCTGATGACCCCAATGATGATAATGGCCCCACTGATATAACAATAGATGAGGACAACAAGACAACAGAGGAGGAGGAACTGGATAAAGACTTGTTGGATGATGGAGAGGAACCCATTGATGCTCTAGACCTTGCCAACAGAGCCCCCACAAAAACTCCAACTGGGAAGAAAACAGTTAATCATGGTGCCTCATTTCATCCCCATGCTCTACTGGAGGCATGCTTCTCTCCTGTGAGAGTCAACAGGAAACCTGACCAAGATGATATGGGCCCAAGCAGATCCTCAATACCTTTTTCTGAGGCAATCAAATCTCTCAGCACCCCACTCAACAGACCTGATGAAAACACCATGGTTACTACATCACCAAGTGGGATTGCTGCTACCATGGTGTCTGCCCAAAAGATGTATTACTCTGGTCTGCTGAAAGAACTGGAAGATTCTTCTTCTGACACTGACAGTGAATCTGCTGAACCTGAGGAGGAAATGATTACTGTTGAGACACACATAGCTAGTGGCCTGAAGATGATGGAGCTCATGGATAAAACTAAAGGGAAGGCTACACCAAAAACCAAGTGGGGACCAGTGATTGCTCCAAGGCTGAGTTCCAGAGTCCACAACAGGCAAAACATCATGGAAAAAGCTGCAGCCTACAAAATGAAGAAAAACCTGGAGATCCCACCTACCTTTAAAAGTAAGTCTTTTACTGATGCTGCTATTTCTAATTTAGAGGCTTATGCTTCTGCAGTTAATCTCAAAATTGGTGATGATGAGAGAGACAAGAACCAAATCATTAACCAAATTATTAGAGATGAATCTGAAAAATGTCTTGTGTTTGCTTCCCAAAATCCTGAAGTTTCCTTGCCTGATAGTTTAGATATTGGACCAGACATTGATAATGGAGTTTGTACTCTAGAAAAAGACATTCCCAACACTCACACATCAGGGGGCACTGCTGATGATGTGGGTGGAAGTGGGAATAATGTGAGAGGAGGATTTTTTTAGTCTGACACACCCTTTCAAAATTCCATGATTGGTATCTTTTGGAATATTGGAGGTTTGGGCCAAAAAGGGAAACTACAGTGCCTGTCTGACTTGGTTGGTAAATATAAACCTGATTTTTTAGGATTTCAAGAAATCAAGAGAGAAACTTTATCTGACTCCTTCCTTAATGCCTTAGCTGGTTCTAGTGTGTATGACTGACACATTCTACCTGTTGTAGGCTCTGCTGGGGGTATCCTTGTGGGTACCAAACCCAATCTTTTTGAGGTACTTAGTGTTAGCTGTAAAAAATATTGCATTATCATTACCCTAAAAAATAAGACTGATGGGTTTTGTTGGCATCTGATTGTGGTTTATGGCACAACTTATGCTGTAGACAAGATTGATTTTATTGCTGAATTGCATGAGAATATGGATGATTTATGTTATCCTGTTTTACTGGGAGGTGACTTTAATCTGATTAGAGAAGCTAAGGATAAATCCTCAAGCAATATAAATGCTTCCTGGACATTGTTGTTCAATGACTGGATAAATAAATGGGGTCTTATGGAGTATAGATTAGCTAACAGGGTATATACTTGGAGCAACAACCAAGACAACCCTATATTTGCCACTATTGACAGGGTTTTCTCTGCCACTAGTTGGGATAGTCACTTCCCTCTCACTACCTTGTGTGCCCTTCCTAGGGTGGGGAGTGACCATGCCCCAATACTTCTTGATTCTGGAATGGGTAGCAGTAACCCTACTAAACCTTTTAGATTTGAGAAATGGTGGTTAGACCAACCAGATTTTAGACCCTTAGTGGAGAAAATTTGGGCCACACCATCACCTTGTGCAACTGCTATTGGGACTTGGCAATTTAAAACCAAACTATTTAGGAAAAGTGTTGAAGGATGGAGCATTAATCTGGAAGCAGCCATGAAGAAGAAAAAGAAAGAGCTCCTTCTGGAGTTTGATATCCTAGATATCTTTGCTGAACAAAATAGGACTAATGCTGGGGATGTCCTCAGAATGAAACAAATTAAAGAGGAACTTGAGGGGATCTGGAAGAAGGAAGAGACTGCCATGTGGTAGAGATCTAGAGATAGAAAGATCAAAGAAGGAGACAGAAACACAGCTTACTTCCATGCTATTGCTAACCAACGCAGAAGGAAGAATCAATTGACTATCCTGGAGGGTCCTAATGGGCCTGTATACTCCACTAAGGACATGCTGGAGGTGGCCACTAACTTTTATAAAAACCTCTTTGGGTTTAAGCCTAAACCTAATATACATTTAGATGACCAGTTTTGGTCTGAGGAAGAAATGGTGACAGAAGCAGAAAATACTTCCCTGGAAAGACCTTTTTCAGAAGAAGAAATTAAAGAGGCCATTATGGGATCATATGCTAATGGAGCCCCTGGTCTTGATGGTTTGTCTTTTCTTTTTTATCAACAATTTTGGGAGGTGATTAAGGGTGACTTTATGGCTCTGGTTAGAGATTTTGAAAATGGGACTCTGGATATCCAGAGACTAAACTATTCTATTGTTACTTTGATCCCTAAAGAGCCAGATGCCAAGAACATGAGGAAATTCAGACCCATCTATTTGAGCAACTGTTCTGTTAAGATATTCAGTAAAGCTATGACAAACAGAGTTGGCCCTGTTGGTTATAGGCTCCTATCCCCATGTCAATCTGCCTTTGTGAGAGGCAGGTTCATTTTAGAAAGTGTAGTTACTGCTCATGAGGCCATCCATGAGGTCCATAAATCAAAAGAATCTGGGATTGTTCTCAAAATAGATTATGAAAAAGCCTATGATAGAGTGAACTGGGATTTCCTAGTAGAAATGCTTACATCTAGGGGATTTGGGGCTAAGTGGATTAGATGGAACTTATCCATTTTGCAACAGAGCTCTTTCTGTGTTAAGATCAATGATACCCTTGGTCCATACTTTGTGGGTGGAAAAGGTTTAAAACAAGGGGATCCAAGTTCCCCCATGCTTTTAATTTGGTGGCTGATGTGTTTTCTCGCATGTTAGCTGAAGCTGTTAATAATAATATCATATCTCGGATTGTTCCCCATATCATCCCTCAAGGACTCATATGCCTGCAATATGCTGATGATACAATTCTCTTTCTTAACCCTAAACCTGAATATGTTAGGAACATGAAATGGCTACTTGCCTGCTTTGAAAACCTTTCTGGGTTAAAAATCAATTATGACAAATGTGAAGTAGTACCTATCAATATGAATGAGGATGATGCTAAACTCCTGTCTCGGATTTTCTGTTGTAAATTGGGGGATTTCCCTCTAAAATATCTTGGAGTTCCTCTTCACTACCTCAAATTGAGAAGAGAAGACATCCAATACATCATAGATAAGATCATCAAAAGGATATGTGGATGGAAGGGGAGACTACTTAGCTATGAAGCAAAACTAGTCCTCCTCAAGGCATGCATTGCCAGTATCCCCATGTACCTCATGTCAGTTATTAAGTTCCCCAAGTGGGCGATCAAGGCCATCACTTCTCAGATGGCTCACTTTTTCTGGGGGAATGTGGGGGATGAACATAAGTACCATCTTGCTAATTAGGGTTTGATCTCCCAGAAAAAAGACTTTGGTGGTCTGGGGGTACCTAACCTGAGAGAATTCAACATGGCCTTACTAGCCTCTTGGGCTAAAAGATATTTTATGGACAGTAACAAAAACTGGGTGAAGCTGATCGACCACAAATATAAAACAACTAAGCCAAATATATTGTGGTCTAGGCAGGGTGTGGGCTCTCCCTTCTGGAATGGTGTCACCTGGGCCTTGGAGGGGGTTAGGCCCTTCTATAAATGGAAACTAGGGAATGGTAATAAAATAAGCTTTTGGGATGACGTTTGGGTGGGGGATTCTTCCCTCAAAACCCAATTCTGGGACGTGTATGAAATTTGCCAACAGCAATGCTGCGCAGTTTCTGAGGTATGGGATGGTTCTACTCTCAAACTTACCTTCAACAGATGTGTGGAGGCTGGGTTTTTGGATAGATGGCATGAATTGATCCGAATCATCTCTGACATGCCAATAACTGACGAGACGGACCAACCCATTTGGAGATTGGAAACGTAGGGGGTCTATTCAGTTAAGTCGTTTTATAACATGATTAATTGGGGGGGGGGGAGTGTCTACCCCCATTTGGAGAAAATTCTGGAAGATTGTTGTACCTCACAGATATTTAGTCTTTCTCTGGCTAGCTTTTCATAACAAAATTCTTACCAGGGATAACCTGAATAAGAGGAGAGAGGTGGAAAATCTAAAATGCTTATTTTGTAATGAGGATGAAACTGTCTGTCACCTGTTCTTTGAATGTGTGGTTGCTAAACAAGTTTGGAGTGATATATCTGACTCTTTTGAGTTTAGTATTCCAAATGACATGAATGAATTATCTTCCTTCTGGAATCTAAATAACAAAAAGTCTGTTACTAATATTGCTTGTGTTGCTACCATTTGGAGCATTTGGACGATGTGTAATGATATGTGCTTTCAGGGCGTACAGTGGACAAGCACGCGTGCAATCTTGGCAAGGATCAGCTCGTCGCTGCATCAATGGAAGGTGCTATGTGTGGACGACCAATCGGTGCTGCTGAGAAGATGCATCCAACTCCAAAATCGGCGAAGAGGCGAGCTGCTCAGGATTGCATGGGAGTCGGTCTGAGAGCTTGCAAGAGAAAGATCGAAGAGGAGATGCTGAAGATTCACCCAGAGTGAAAAGGAGATAAAAATAGCAGAGTGAAAAAGAGTTGGCAAATATATCCGTCAGTTCCCCTGTCGTGGTAGATGTATGACCGTCTATGCGCTTCCTCAGAACGCTGAATTTGTCTTTTGATTCCGGTGTCTTTGGTCCTGCCATTCAGGCAGGTCCCGAATGCTTGTAACGGTCTGCTGTGACTCGCTTTGCTTCGTTTATATAAAATAGAGCGGGGAAACCCCTTTCGATCAAAAAAAATTATTATAGGTTGTCTGGATAATTGTATGTGCATTGCATTTGCACACGGTGGCACCTATATTTTGTAAGCAATCACCGTGATTACCGGTAATTTTAATAATGTTATAATGTAATTCCATACCAGCATTGACAATTGAATCGGTACTTATTGACATAGGAAAGAAAATACAGTCCATGAATATGTAGACTCGGTTGGTTCAACTTAGTACACATGAATATATAATATCATTGTCCAATTAATTAATCTTGGTCCGAAGAAAGAAAATTCCATACAAAGGAAGAATATATAAAAATAGTCCTCACAGAAGCGACTGTCGTCGCTGAATCTACATTTGCATTCAGACTGAAGCAAAGATTAAGAACTCGCAGAAGAAAAGCAGAGGAATCAATCAAAGCTGCTATATTGCGATTGGCCTTGTGCATGAACGTCTTGGTTGATGATTTAGAAAATTTGAGAAACTAGAATTGTCAAAAATGGAAGGCCAATGCATTTCATCACAAATCAAACAGGCCTGTGGAATCAATCATAAATCTGTGTAATCTAAAAAGAAGTCCCCTTGTTCGTCACTCTGATTTCCCCCCATTGCCATTGTTGATGTTTGTCTTGTTGGCCTTGGCGGCGTAGGCGGCGCCGTGGAAGTCGAGGAAGAGCGCGAGCAGGGAGGCGTTGAAGACGGCGTTGAAGGCCCACCCTGCCATCCCCTCGCACCCGCCGCCGGCGAAGTGGAACCAGAGCATGACGACGGAGGCGGCGAAGCTGAAGCGGAACTGCAGGATCTGCAGCTCGGTGACGGCGCGCTTCCATCGCGGCGGCCAGCGGAGGCCGAGGGTGCAGCAGAGGTAGTAGGCGTACATGACGACGTGGACGGCGGCGTTGGTGACGAGCGCGACGGGCATGAGCGACTGGCGCGTGGCGAGCCAGAGGTAGCACATGGCGATGACGAGGGCGTGGTGGTAGACGTGGAGCAGGGTGAGCGGGCGGCGGGCGAGGAGGATGAGCAGCGTGTCGCCGAGCTCGTACATCTTGGAGAGGTAGAAGACGTGCGCCCAGAAGAAGACCGGGCCCGACGGCTCCGTGGCGCCGCCCGGCGGGAAGCAGAAGGCCCAGCGCGGCGAGGGCGCCGTGGCCGCGGCGGAGAGCACGCAGCCGGCGGCCATCGCGGCGGAGAGGGCGAGGAGGACGCAGTTGTGCAGCGCGGAGACGGCGCGGAGGGCGCGCGGCGGGAGGGGCGGGAGGGGCAGGATGCGGCGGTGGAGGAGGAGCACCGTGGCGAGGTAGGCGCAGATGACGGCGGCGGGGAATGACGGCGACGCCGCGAGCGTGGTGCCCGGGCGCCAGTGAAAGGAGGCGACGGCGGAGTGCTCGACCAGGAGCCACCGGACGTGTCGCAGCAGCGCGGCCGCCATCGGGCTAGCTCGCTCCCTCCAAGCGACGGCGCCGGCGAATTGACCTTCCGCTTGTGGTGGTCTGGGTTGACACGTAGGGCAAAATGATAAGAAATTCCCACCAACCGCAGGGCCTAAAATGGGCTTCGCCGCGCGTTGCATATAGTAGATCCGCAGACGTCAACAAGATGAGCCGCCTTGACTAGTACAGTACTATCTTTTTTTTTTCAATTTTGCTAAAACATATCTAGATGTGTCATAAGTTTTGCGCATCTAAGAGCATCTCTGGCCGCGTCCCCAACAGGCCCTCCTCAGACGTTTTTGTCGCGCCGGCGCCGAGAAAACGGCCCAGTCGTGCCCCAGAAGCCCATTATTCGCCGACTCGGGCCGAAACTGGTGCCGGCAGACTCAGGCCGAACCCGGCGCCCCGGGGGCGCCTGGAGCGTCGGCACAAGCGAAAAGGGCGCGTTAGTCCGCCCTGTCGGCGACTCGAACTCCTCTTCCCGCTGTTTCTTCCCGCTTTTCCCCCACTTCCATCCCATTCTCTCCATTCCTCCCGCTTCTCCCTCCCGCTCGCTTCCCAGCCGCCCGGCATGCCACCGAAGAAGTACGTCGCCCCCCGCGCTGCGGCAATCGCGACCGCCTCCGTCGCCCAGCCGAAGCAAAGAAAGCCGAGGGCGCCGCCGTCCAAGCCACCGGGCATGATGAACGCCGAATGGAGGGCGGAAGTTCAGCGACGGGAGGCTGTCACCGCCGGGAACAGGGCGATCGCCAAGAAGGCCCGTGACAACGCGGCGTGGGCGGCTGCGGCTTCGACGGACCAAGCCGAGGCCGAGGTGACTCGCGCGGGGATGATGAATCCGCCCGGCAGCCACGCCCAGTACGCGACATGGGGCCAGCAAGGCATCGGTTCTCCGTCGCCACAGCCATGGGGATGCGCGCCCTCGCCGGGCTACGCCGACGGGGACGCGCACGATGGGTTCAACCCCAATGTCAGCTTCCCTCATGGACACCCAACCCAGCGCACGCCCTCGCCCGCCTTCGCCGGCGTGCAGTACCCTCCATACAACTACTCGCCGCCCGCCTACGCGTCCTCCCCGACGCCCCCTCTCTATCGTGGCGCGTTGCCCTTCTCGCACCTCGGCGACACCGACGAGACCGAGGCCGACATGGACGACATCATCGCGACAGGCTCGGCCGCGACCGTTGCGTCTCCCGAATTCGTCATCCCGGACGACACGGTGAATCTCAGCGGCAGCATGGACGGCGATCTCGGCTACGTCTACGGCGAGGAGGGGCAGGAGGAGTAGGAGGAGGAGGACGAAGAGGAGGAGGAGGAGCCGGCGACTGTTCCGGAAAGGGGGCGCAAGAAGAAGAAGAAGCGGGCGGCCAGGTCCGGCGAGCCACGCATCAAGTGGGCGTTCAAGGAGGAGGAATGCCTCGCCGAAGCATGGAAAGTCGTCTGCCTCGACCCGACCACCGGCACGAACCAGAGCATCGAGACGTACTAGGAGTGCATCAAGGCCGAGTTCGACGAGCGCAAGCTCGTCGACCCCTACTTCAAAGGCGTCTACATGCAGCGCGGGGCGAAGGCGATGGCGAACCATTGGGGGCGTATCCAGGGGCGTGTAACAAATGGCATGTGATCGTCGAGGAGGTCGCGGCTCACTCGGAGAGCGGCGTTAGCATTGAGGATCAGGTATGGCACGCCGGTCTCCCGCCTCTCTTCGCCGTGTGCGCCCGCCAACTGTTTGTTCTTTCGCGCAGTTGTTGCGCATGTTCGCCTTGTATGGCACGCCGAATTCAAGTACCTGCATGTCTACAAGCGCATTGACATGTGCGAGAAGTGGGCAGAAGTCCGGCGCACCCTCGACAAGGCCAAGGAGACCTACAAGCCGGACGCGCCAACTCCGTGTGCGTCAGAAGGGCGGCCGGACGGCAACAAATGTGCCAAGAAGGGGAAACACGCCGACACGACCACCGCTCGTGTGCAGGAGTCCATCGAGCACTGCCTCGCCGACGCGCAGGCCCGGGCCGCCCTTTGTGAAGAGAAGACCGAGGCGCGGTGGTCGGCGTTGATGTCGAGCAGCATCGTCAAGCTCGACCTGCTCCGGACCAATGTCGCCGCGAAGAAGAGAAACACCGACCTGGCTTTCCTACTGGGCGGGGCGGACATGCTCCACAGCAACGACAAGGCGGTCAAGGCGTGATACTTGGCGGAGCGTGGCCTCATCCTGAACCAGCTTCCCTCAACGACGACGCCCACACTGACGCCCACACCGACGACGCCGCAAAGCCCGAGCAATGATGCCGTCGAGACTCCCCACAGCACAGAAGCCACGCCGACGCCGCCAAGCACGGAGACCCCACCAAGCCCGCGCACGCCGACTCCGCCGACGCCGGAGGCCGACCTCGCCGTCTGATGCGCACGCGCGTCCTTTTTGTTTTTTTGTACGCCGGACTTTTCATTCGATCGCCGAACTTGTGGTCGCTTGATCGCCGGATTTGTGGCGTCTATTTTGTGAGCGGGAATGACTACGTTTGAATTTGCCGCGTCTGGGGGCGGCGCCTGGGGGACGTGGCTGGGAGGTAGGTCGCCCCAGGGGCCAATCTAGAGCCGGTTTGCCCCTAAGCCGCTCTTTTTCGGCGCCCTGGGGGGCTCAACTGCTGGAGATGCTCTAAGGCCTATATCATTGCCCTTATGCGGAGATTCATGTGGGTTTTTTTCCTGTTCATTTTCTTTTTAGGCTTGATGAAGTCATTTAGATGTGCAATTCACATCTAATTGTGCCCTAGACACACCCTTTTTCATATGAAATATATTTCTTCCCCAAAAAAATCCATTTCTTTTTTATTTCTGTTATTTGCAGTATTTTTACTATTGGTTATTTGCAGTATTTTTTACTATTGGTAAACTTTCCTTTTTATTTATGGTATCGGAGTGCTCAACAACAAGGTCCATAAGACACCGAAACTTGATGGAAGCAGTTGTTTTAATCCCGAGCTCATGTGAGCTCAGGTGAACAGTAAAATAAAAAAATAAAAAAATAATTCAAATAATTCGTTTTTTGTGAAACATTGACAAAATGTTTGTTAGCTTGTAAAATATCATCACCATACGACATTCGTGGAAATTATGGGAAAAAACAAAACCGATGCTTCAAAATGTTATTTTCAAAAGCATTTTGGAGCATTGATTTTTTTGCCACATTTTTCAGAATGTCATTTCACGATGAATTTTTGCAAGCTATGGAAAATTTTGTCAATGTCTCATAGAAAAAAATTCAGATTTTTTTTTTTGTGATTTTACTATTCACTCGAGCTTACATGAGCTCGGGATTAGAACAACACTTTCAAAACTTAATGAGCTTCTCCCCGAACCAAGTTAGATATGAGCCTTAATTTTACGAGATCCAGAAGTGTCGCTGTCTCTATAATATTAGAGAAGTCGAAAGAGCAATGTGGACGTTGCCAAGGAAGAAGATTTTGAAATTCCTTCAAGTGGTGCTGCGACCTGTATAACTGAAGGCCGCTCCGGCTATGGTTTGGCAACAAGCCGAAACACCTTGTTTGGGAGGACTTCGTGCTTTTTTCTATGGAAGAGCTGCTTCAAAAGCCCAAGCGAATAAGGCCATTGTTCGATATTTGATCATCGTGGATGACTCATGAGACAGTCCTGCTACTAGTTGCCCTGCACTTGCCCGTTTGTTCCTCCCCTCTTTCTATTTTTCATTCCAGATGCCTCCCAAGCTCATATTCTTATATCTGCGCACCTTTATATACGACATATTGGGTCTCCTTAGTAGTTCCATTACTCTAAACTAATCCAAATGGCAATGCAAGCTCAAGACTTGACAAAAAGTATATATGAATATCATTGTTTTAGCTCCCTCCATCTTGGTCAGTATGCTTTCCTATCGCTCCTTGTACTACTTTCTCTACCCATTTGCACACTTATATATAAGGTTCACGCGGTAGGATGAGAAGAAGCGAAGGCGGGTTTGGTGCACATGGCGTACGTCGATGATGCACTAAAGATTAAATCTAGCCTAAAAGTTAGTACATTAGATGTATGCATAATGAACAGATTTTATCCATGATGAAAATATGGGAGGAATACAAAAGGTGTGGATCTTAGTATAGTTAATTTCAGAAGGTTGCTACCTAAAAAAGTCAGATTATATGTTCATCATTATTAGTGCACACTAAGCTAGACTATTTTTTAAGAAAGTGGGAGCATATCTTCATCGGAGAAAAATTGTAAAAATTGTTAACATGATAATGGTCATCAACCAAATGCCTCTTTATTATGGTTTTCGGAATTCATCCCTATGGTATTGCTGACGATTCTCAAATCCAAGATCTTACATGGTCAAATGGTTACAATATTCCAAAATGTTCACAACCTAATGCTACATATCCGTTTCATATATTTTCAAAACTCAAAACAGAATTCTTGCTATTTTGGATATTCAGCATTACAGGACATATTTTATAGATTTTAAAATAAAGTTAAGTTTTTAACCATGCAACAAATGTTTCTAATTTCACATGTTCTAAAAATGATACATTGTATTTGTATTTGGAATAAAAAACATACGGAAGAGCCAAAATTTATTTTTGGCATCCAATTTCTAAATATGCAATTTTTTTGGGTTAAAATATTCAAATTCGAAAGTAAAAGGTTGGAAAATTATAATTTATGCATTTTTAATACCATAGTCCTAACTTTGAAGTATCAGTAGTAGAGTGATTGATAAATCTTAACATTAATATAAAATGTTATTTTCCCTCCAAAAGTATATTAAGTGCCACATGTTTTTGTGTGCTTGAATGACATTACGTATTAGTCTGACTGTGGGGTCCATATGTACATATGTATTGTAAGTTTGCAACTCATATAAAAAGTAGAAAATACATTTCATGTACCTCAAATAAAAACACATAGGACATATGTTGCTCTCTAACAGCTCGTACTCACCATCTAAAAAAGGAAAAAAAAACAGCTCGTACTCATACAACCATGGCATCGCTTCATTTACGAGAAGTAGAAGAATGACTAAAAACCAGCACTTGTACTCGTACAACCATGGCATCGCTTCATTTACGAGAAGAACTAGAACAATGGTTGAAAACTCACTCTGTGCATTTTAAAACCGAACCAAAAACAAACTGAACCAAATCAACTTTATGGTTTTTATATGGTTTCTGGTTCCGGTATGGTATGAACTTTCCATACCGTTTTGAATTTCGGTTTTTATGGTATATACCGAAAAACCATAGTTCACTCACCATATCAAGAACTCTCGTACTTTTTTCGAGCAAATAGCAGGAGCACTTTTTTATATATTAAAAACAAATATAATATCTACAAAGTTGACATGCCTGGAATAAATAGGAACATGTCGGAACCACATACTTCACTCCCCATGTTAACAACTCATGGATGCTGTGAACTCATCAGCTGTAGTTTGGCAACACGCCAATAAACTTTGTTCCTTAGGGCTTTATCTTTTTTTCTGCGGAAGCTACTTCAGAAGCCCAAACGAATGAGGCCTCTACCCAACATTTCACCGTCTTGGATGACCAATGAGATAGTGCAGCTACTGGTTGGTGCTTGCTCGTTCATTCATCTTCTCTTTCTATTCATTCCAGATGCCTCCCAAGCTCATATTCTTATATATTGCACCTTTATGTACAACATATTCGGTCTTCGTAGTAGTTCCATTACTCTAAACTAATCCAAACGAAAGTGAAAGCTCAACACTAAACAAGAAGTATGTATGAACGAGCAAGTCTGCTATCCTAGCGCTCCTTGAATTGCTTTCTCTACCCATTTGCACACTTATAAGAAAGAAGTGAAGACGTATTTGGTGCACATGGCGACGATCATGCATTGAATCTAGACTAAAAGTTAGTACTTTGTTAGAGATGTATGCAAGATGAGCGGATTTTATATACAGTGAAAATATGGGAGGAATACAAAAGGTGTGGATCTTAGTACAGTTAATTCCAGAAAGTTGCAATAGTAGGGCATATGGGGTCCAAAGCACTAACTGTACTTCTTCGTTGCAGATCCATAATCATTATCGCACACTAAATGAGATTATTTCTTAAGAAAGTAGGATTATATGTTCATTAGATAAACTTTGTTAAAACTGTCATATGGTCATTAACCAAATGTGCTTTGTTATGGTTTTCAGAATTCATCCCAATGGTATCGCAGAAATCTGGTTCCCCTTCGCCCGCGGTGGCTGCGAGGGGATGGCCGGGTGGGCCTTTAACGCCGTTTCCAACGCCTCCCTGCTCGCGCTCTTCCTCGACTTCCATGGCGCTGCCTACGGCGTCGCCAAGGGCAAGAAGCGGAGCAGCAACAGCAACAATGGGGGGAATCAGAGTGACGAGCTGCGCGCGTGAAGAGGGAAAATAATTAGATCACATATTTCCGATTGATTCCAGGCTTCTTTGATTTATGAAATGTATCCTTCCGTTTTTGATAATTCCAGTTAAAATTTTCCGAATCATCAAGCTGTTCATGCAGCAGGCGAATGACAATAACATCTTGATTCATTCATTCCTCTGCTTTTTCTAACGTGAACTTCTGCGAGTTCTTCAGCTTTGGCTTCAGTCCAAATGCGACGTAGATTCAGCAATAACAATTGCTCTTGTCAGGACTATTTTTATCTCTTTTTTTGTGGAATTTTCTTTATTTGGAGCAAGATTAATTGGACAATGCATAGTAGTACATGAACATAACTCAAACATTAGTAAAGTGGCACCTCTAATGTTAGGTTTAGCCTTGCCATAGCAGATTTTGGGCGACCGCAGTGAGAAATGAAGAATTTCGACCACAAGAACCAACACAGGAGTATTTTGGAGACGAGTTCTCCCTAGTAGCTACACCACATTGTTCAGAATTTCAAAGCATGAACACTAAGAATTTTAATCTTAATTAGATAATTGCACGTGTGTTGCTACGAGAACGAACAATTTTCAACACAACAAGAGTACTAAAGTGAGACACTTATTTTAGGACAGGGGAGTATTATACTATAGTTTTGAGGAAGAAGTGAAGAGCATAACTGTTCACCACCTATCGGGATATATCCCGCGGTATGACCCGGCCGGAAATATGACTCGGCCGGACTTGACGACTCACCAGAGATTCGACTTATACTTGGCGACTCACTGGAGACCCGCGCGAACCTCGGCGGCTCATTAGTAACCCGGCGGGAGAATCAGATGATTGATAAGACCCGACGGCCCAGAAGGCGGCTCGTGGGGAGGCCGGCTTATGTTATGGTGGGCCGGCTTAGGATGAAGGAAAAAACTAACGCCCACACGTTTGACATCTTGCACATCGCCCACACACCTCCATTATCACTCATTTTGTCACGCGTTAACAGATGACATCAGTAGAAATCTTTTTGATTTTCGGTTTAAAAATGTTTTATCTCCTAATTAAAAATCAAATTAAAAATCTGTTTTCACCATTAAATCCGTCTCGACGAGATCTTCAAAACTAAATCGCATGTTGATATGTTTCGACGATTTTTTTGTCCAAAAGTTGCCATGATGTTTACACTGCAGTTGCCATAGTGCTTAAACTAAAGCTGCCATGTGGCAATTTTAGTTTGTAGAGCATGACAATTTTAGTATTTTGATGATGGCAATTTCAGTACTTTGAGCATTAAAATTATTTTTTGTATGATCCATGGCAATTTTCAGTGCATGTATCATGGCAAATTTAGTTTATGGTTCATGGCAAGTCTAGTTTCTTAATTTCCCATTTTATAATATGTTAAAATTTACTTTTAAATGTAGAAGAAAATAGCTGAAACAAATCACGGCAACTTCAGTGTAAACACCATGACAATTCATGTGCAATAGACATAGCAACTTTTAACCTAAAAAAATTCGTTGAAATATATTGATATGAGATCTAGTTTCGAAGATCTCGCCGCGAGGGATTTAATGGTGAAAATGGATCTTCAATCGAATTTTTCATTTAAGAGATAAAACATTCTAAAAACTGAAAATCCAAAAATATTCCCACATGCATGCATGTGGCGACGTGGCGCAGTCTGTGTGTTATAGGGCATGTGGGCGGGTTTCTCTCGCACCACACGTGTGAGCGTTAGCGTTGTCCTGAGATAAAAGGCATAAGGAATATTCTTCTACAAAGAAAGCAAGACTAGGACTCTAATTTTAATAGAGTAATTCTAATCCTAGTAGGACTAGTCATGTAACCCGCCCCTTCAACTTATATAAATAGGGGCGGGGCACCCCAAGAGGGACAAGTTGGACAAGTATAGATAGACAGACAAGTCAAGAGCTCTCAAAATAGAGCACCCCTGTATCGTGATCATCATCATCAATATCAATGAAGCAGGATGTAGGCTTTTACCTCCACCGTGAGGGGCCGAACCTAGGTAAAAAACCTCGCGTCTCTCCTCCCACTCAACCCCTCTCGAGCTACCACATAGATGCGTTGGCCTCACGACTAAGTTTTTTTCATGAGGACATATGCCATGACAATTCTACGACACCACCCAATTAAATCAAAGAAAGTAGCCCAATTAATCTTAGACTTTTGTTGAATATTGGATCTTGGATGGCTAGATGCGTACTATTTCTTAAGTTGCATTCACAAAAGACCCTCCGACTGAACCAAATCCATGATATACAGCTCACAAACACAGAAGATCAAAAGATTTTTTTAACACAAGTGTTAATTAACTGCAGTTCATAGTTACAGCAATGCTATGGCGTACAATCGTACAAGTGTGCTTTTTAATGAGCCCAGCCTCAGCACATATTCAAGCATGTAAATGATCTTGAAAATACCCCTTCTATATGAATGGTTGGAAGCACATACAATGGAGCAAGAATTGTTGTATTCCTAAGGATAGCTTCAGTTCAATCGAGTCATCAAACATCATCCTTCTTATTTGATACTACATCAGAATAAGAAACATTTGAACTCATTTGCTGCACAATATGCAAAAGACTTCTAGAAAGCCAAACATAGTGGAAGAAAAATAGAACTGTGGCAATCTGCAGGTACTTAAGCCATAAACTAATTGCTTCATGATTTAATTAAGCAACATGGGGTAGAATTACACGCACTGGCGGAGCTTCGTGAGGGCAAAAGCGTGTCGTGGCCCGCCCAACATCTGGGATAAAAATGTAGGGTTAATTATCCTTTTGCCCTCAGTGGTGTCCATGTGCTCAGTTTTGCCCTCAGATGCGAATTGTGCTCAGTTTTGCCCCTAGTCCGTGCGTACCGACTCGTTCCGTGAACTCTGCCGTCTCCGTCAGGTCAACCTTTTGACTCGGCCCTTACAGGTGGGACCAGGCGGCAGAAACGGCCAATTTTATTCAGACCGTTGCACGCGTGGCTTGTGGGACCCAGCAAAGAGCCGTTGAGCAGAGAGCCGTTGGCGGGTGTGCTATATAAGCGGGCGACAGCGGCGGTGACCACGGCGACAGAGAGCACGGCGGTGACCATGGCGAGAGAGAGAGTACGGCGGCGGGAAGCTAGCTGTGGAGGGCGCGGCGGTGGGAAGCTAGCAGTGGAGGGCGCGGCGGCGTTGAGACCCCCTTCAGCTCCGAGCTCCATGTCTTCCTCAAGCTCCCGCGCCACCTCGCGGATGCAGAGCCGGGCGCGTGTGGACATGCCTGTCTTCGTCTGTCCGCGGTGCCGGGTGGGCGTTGATCGAAGGGTTTCTCAGACACCGAGGAACCAGAATCGTCCGTTCTACGTGTGCAGCGAGAATGGGGTAAGAATCGGGGCAATTGCACCATTTTCGTCGTCGGGATGTTTGAGCAATGGGTTGATCTGTTTAGTGTTCATGCAGGTGACATGCTTCTTTCTTTGGGTCGATGCTCTGGCCAAGACTCTGATGAATGAACTGCAGAAGAGCATGAAGAATGGTTGCGCATGCTGCCACAAACGGCAGTGGCCACACCACGAGCTCCGGAAGAAGAGATGGATGGCGAAGCACGCACTGACAGAGAGCTAGCTATTGAGCTTAGGATGTTGAAGAAGAAGGTTAGGAAGCTTGAAGATCAAGCACTACCAATACCCATTTGCAAATACTTTTGGGCATTTGTAGGTATGGTAATCGCACTGGTTGTAATGTTGAAAATGTATGGAAAGGCATTAATTATGAAGGAATTTGTAATCTTGAAATTTTTTGAGAAATTCACCTAGTTTAAATGTTGGTTAAAGTTGTTTAAATGTTGAAACAAAAAGAGAAGAAGTGACCAACATTTAAATATGTTGGAAAAAAAGAGAAGAAATTAGGAATTCAGAAACTTTTGATCAATGAAATGCAGCTCTCTGCTCTGCCTTTCTGTCCGAAAAAAAGGTTGCTCTTGGGCCAAATTCAGAGCATAGAGCCAAGTGCAGGCTAGACTAATGGGCCAACTGCATCCAATTAGGCCCATTCAGGGGTTTTCTTGCTTATTTTTTTGTTTTCTATTCTGATTTAATTTAGGCAGTAAATCATAATGCTGAAACTTTTTGTGGAAGCTAATTGAATTATTCCGGAGCCAAACAATTAAGGTTAGAAATTTTTTGGAGCTGTTAATTAATCCAATTCAAATACACCGTGATTTAAATCAAAGACCAAAATGTCATGGAAAATGTGCCTCAGCTCTGGTAGAGATTTACGCCAGGTGCCAAAATAAATGAACATTTTTAAGGGCATTACATTGAGGAAAACATAATATGTATAAAAAAATGAAGGGTGGAAAATGCACAAAAAATTGGTGCGGCTGGGGACTCGAACCCAGGACCGCGTGGGTTTGTGGTGTTTAGGGCTGCGCTGGTAACCGCTAGGACAGATGGCAAGACTTTGACATGGGTAGGGAAGGAAGGTGTACATAGTGAGACTGTGAATTTTTTTTTAAAAAAATAGTGAGACCGTGAATGTTTGCACACGCGTGAGAGTGGTTTTCCTTTGTTTTGCACTTAAATTTTGGAGGGTTGGAAGGTTGAAAATGTATGTTGCACTACCACATGATTTTGGTCAGAGTGGCACTTGATTTAGGGTTAGAGTGGCACTTGGTTTAGGATTTAAAGGGAATAAATTTGCATGTTAGTTCATGACTTTTTGTTTGAATGAAACAGAGGGCTTCTCACCCCCTCCGAAAACCACAAGTTCTCGAACTTCATGACTTGTTTAGGGAAGAAATGATAAGTTTGGGCACGGACATTTTTTAACACACATAATAAGATGGAACACACCGTACCATTACAATAAGGATAAGTTCACGGACAGTTCACGGACACATGATGAAAAACGACACGACATAGAAAAGCAACAAAATAAAAAACCAAACATGATGAGCTTGACTCCGGGCTTGAACATCTTCATCTTGACCTCCTTCTTCCACCTTGGCCGCGCGCGCCCCTTCAACACCGTCTTCATCTTCACACCTCCTCCTCATCGTCGTAGGGAAGGGAGTGCATCTGGCCTGGAGCGGGGAAGATGCGCTCGTAGTTGGTGTAGATGTTGTAGATGGTGAAGAAGATGGCCTCGCAGCCGCACCAAAAGACTTGGCCGAGGAGCTCGCGCGTGTCAAATGGGTTGGTGAAGGTGACCGTGAGCAGTAGGAGGATGCCGCCGCGGTCACGAACCTCGTTGAGGGTGAACATCCTCGGTGAGCCCTGTGAGAGGTGGGCATAGCCGGCTCTGAGGAAGGCGCAGGTGAGTTCGACGGAACCCCTCCACCTTGAAATAGCCCACACACGGAGCTCCCTCTCCACGAGCACGCCCGGTGGGTAGCGCAGCTCCGGCACCACAGGCGGACGGCGGAAGGTCGGCCCGTTGAACTGCATCTTCTTCACTTGGTCTCGCTTGGGGAGGGCTTGGTCGCTTGGGTGTTTGAAGTTGGAGAGGATCGGATCTGGCTTGTGGGTGGGAGAGTAAGAGAGGCACCCCATTTATAGGCCTGTCGGTGGGAGAGGAAGAGAGAAAGGATGAGAACGGTGCGTGCGTGAATCCGGACGCGTGTGTGTATCCGTTACGTTTTGCACACTTAAATTTTTGCACGAAAACGATGCATCTTTGACCGGGCAGTGCATGTGAACCGCTGCCCTGAACCACTGCCCTGAACCACCTAGCTCGCCTCGCTAGCCTAGCTCGCCTAGCTCGCCTAGCGCGCCTCGCTCGCCTCACTCGCATGCATGCACGTCGCCGCCTCCCGCGCATGCGCAAACCCACGTAGCCGCCTCCATGCATGCAAGGCCTGAAAAGGCTGAGACGGGCTATTTACTGCGATCTCAGGCCCAGACAACGAGACGGCCCAACGGTCCATCCAGCGCGTCCGATATTTGTTAAAAAACAATCTCCCAGCCAATCAGATTGCATCTCGCGGATCGCCCCCCTCCTCCCCGTAGATTTCTTCTAGAAGGGTTAGATCGACGGCCCTTGATCACCGCTAGGGTTAGATGAACAGTCCTTATTCAGCGCTAGGGTTAGCGGGGTTTGGGAGGGGTTTGGAGCAGTCAAAACTATGTTTGACCAGATTTCAAATGAGCATAATAAATTGAATAAAAATCAGAAAAATGGAAAACCTGCGCACATAGTCTTCTTATGTCATATACTAACGATTTAAGTTGATAAACAAGCTTTACATACATTTAAATGATAAGTTCATGTGTATTGTATGATATCTCGAGTATCTCAAACTCTTTTGTATGAAGTGAAGAGAAGTGTTTTGGGGAAATGAACATGAAAATTTCAAAAAACTCACCACAGCTTCATTTTGGAGTGACTAAGAAGGATCCAGGCTTAGTTTTTCATTTTGATGTTTTACACTTGTTTAAATCTTGGTCAAAGTTAAGTTTGACCAGAATTCAAATGAGCAAAACAAATTTAAAAAAAATCAAAAAATGGAAAAACCAGCGCACATAGTCTGTACATATAGAATATATGTGTAGGAAAGTTATTTGGCTGATTTAGATAAGGTCGAAAAAAACCTTGCTTAGAAATGAGGCCGTTTACCCTACCTTTGGACCCCTCTTTTTAGCACATTTTTCATGAAAATTTCAAAAACCTCACCACAACTTCATTTTGGATTGACTAAGAAGTATCCAGGCTTAGTTTTTCATTTTGATGTTTTAGACTTAGCTTAAATCTTGGTCAAAGTTAGGTTTGACCAGAATTTAAATGAGCAAAACAAAATTCAAAAAAATCAAAAAAAAGGAAAAACCATGTGCTCATTCAAACATCATCCAACAGATATTTAAACATCATGTCAAACATACTTCTAACATAGGTCCAACATCATCCAACAAAAATACAACATGTCAAGTGATAAATGTTTCATAATACAACATCATTCCTTATTGATAATGTTTCATAATTGTTCGTAGATAGCGTTGGGGCTTCTGTCTGTTCCTTGAGCTTCTTGCCATCACTTTGCTCCTCGTGCACCTTGTGCTCATTGTTTCTTCTCTTCTTCTCTTGGTTGTCGGTACCTTGCGCGTCTTCTTCAAACCTACCATAGAGCTGTGCAAAACATAAAGGGTCCAAACATAAACGGTAATGAGATCGTGTCAAGTGATAGATGTACAGTAGTATTTGACCCTTCCAAGATTTACATACCTAGCAGAACTCACAACAACAGAAGGTTGGTCACCATTTGGAGCCTCACTTGGATCATCATTTGGAGACTCACTTGGATCACCATGATCACCATTTAGAGCCTCACTTGGATCACCATTTGGAGCCTCACTTGAATCATTATTTGGAGGATATTTTGGATCATCGTCAAAATCATGCGGCTGTTGACCATCATCATTTGGAACCTCGTCAAAATCCTCATCTGATGCAACCGGTTGTTGACCATCATTTTCATCATCTGTTGAGGCAACCGGCTGTTGACCAACATTTTCATCATCTGTTGAGGCTACCGGCTGCTGACCAACATTTTCATCGAAGCCTTCATCGAAACTCTCTCCGAACGCTGGATCTACTGTGTTATCACAATACTTACCGAAATGACCAGACCCACCACATCTTGTGCACTTACGCTTCCTCGCTCCAAGTCCAGCTCCTTCGCTGCGAGGTCTTATTCGACTCTTCCTTGGTCTACCTGCTGCTCTCTTCAGAACTGGAGCGCAAAGCTTGAATCCAGGGTCCACCATGTCCCATTTTTGTTTTCCCTCCATAGCAGGCAAGGCATAAGCATATGTGGCTTTGAACCTTGCAACAGAGTAGTAATCATGCACATACTGCTATATGTTCCCTGCTGGACCTAGGAGAGAAGTGATGAAAAACAAGGCATGAATGCATGGCAACCCAGTTATCTGCCATTGCCTACAACTGCAAGTTCTAGCTTCTAAATCCACCGGATATCTCCATTCCCTCTTCTCTTTATCCAAATATGATATCTCTGCTGTGGTACCCGAGCAAAGCGTCATGTTCATTTCCAAGCCTATTGTCTTCTGCTTCAGTTCATTCATCACGGCAGGGATGATAATGTGGCCCATGAATTTTGCCTCGGCTATTCCTGCACGATAATGAAATTTCTGCATGTATTCTATCCTTATCCTGTCAAGCAAATCCACCACATAATGACCCTTTAGTTTCCGGATCGTTGAGTTGAAAGACTCTGCTAGATTATTGTGCACATAGTCAACTTTGCTCACTTCACTGAATTGGCTTCTGGACCATAACTTGGAGTGTGTGTTTCCAAGTACTCTTTCACTTTGGGATTCATGTATAACTACCTCAAGTGGTAGTTGTGCTTCTTCACACTGCATGTCAAAGATGCTGGCCATAAATTGTCGGTATATACCTTTCCTTTGAATTTCTTCATGAAATTTGCAGCAAGGTGACGCATGCATTCCCTATGCTCTACTCCAGGGAACACATTGTCCACGGCCACTTCTAAACCTTTGCAGGCATCTGTATGAATGACCAACCCATTGGGATGTGCAATAGCCCGGCGGAGATTATGCAAAAACCAAGTCCAGCTCTCCTCAGACTCTGTCTCCAGCACACCATAGGCAACTGGAAATACAAAACTATGTACATCAACTGCACAAGCTGCTACTAACTGTCCTTTAAACCTTCCTGTGAGAAAAGTGGCATCAATAGCCAAATAAGGCCTGCAGCCTGCCAAAAAACCCCGGCGACAAGCCTCAAAGCAGACAAAAACCCTTCTAAAGCATTCCTTGGTCTTTGTCACTCCCCTGAATGTGTACTCTACGGTGTGGTGATCAATATCTACAATACTACCTGGGCTTGTCCTCTCCACTTCACCTTTGAATGAATACAACAATTGAAAACTTTCCTGCTAGTTACCATAAATAGAATCCATAGCATGTTGCTTACCATTGAACAACCTCATGTATGGTAAATCTATCTTGAACTTATCTTTGATGTTCTTCTGCAATTCCTTTGGACCCACTTGCTGGTTTTCTTTCACCCACTTTTTTACTTCTTCTGTCACCCATCTTGACTTGGCTCTACTGATTGTATCCTTCCTAAGGGTTGATTCCTGGCATGTGTGCTTAAAAGGATTCACTTTGACCTGAACATTAGTGCTATTCCACATTTTAGCTGCAAGCAGCCTCCATGAACAACCCTCAGTCGGACAGTGCACTCTATAACGTACTTGATCGCTCTTGTCAACTTTGAAAGTACGTTCTACCTTAATGCAGTATGTCACAAGTGCATTTCTACACTCATTCATGGATGCAAAAACTGTACCTTCTTCCATTTGAGGGTTCAAAGGGTCCCATTCAACAGCTGCAAGGTCTTCGTCCTCACCCATCGCGTCATCATCCACACGGACTGCATTGTGAGCCTCATCTTGGTTTTCAGCCCGAGGTGCCCGTCGTAAATTCTGAATAACATCAGAATATAACTTCTCTTCATCAACCCCAGAATTGTAGCCATCAGGCTCCACTTCAAGGGGGACCCTACTGCTGTTGCCCATACTTGTCGAGCCACCACGTCGCCGTGCACCAACTGAACTGTTCTGGCTAGAGATGCCATTACGACGACTTGATTCTCCCCGAGATGTTGCACCCGCCATCCTAGGTCCAAATGCCTGCTCAAGCACATCAACTTGCAGCCTCACATGAAAATTATCTTTCTCTTTATGCCTAACAAACATGGTAGCTAGCTCTTCATCATTACTATCTGTCACCCAATTCTTTTCTCCATTATAGTATTTGTATGCCACTTCATCAAGCAAACCCCAAGGATATTGGCTACAAATTACCTCCCCAAATTGTCTGAAACTCCAATTACTAGCCATTGGCAACCGATAATCAAAACCTCATTGGTATTTCTTCTTATTCTTTGCATCGAACATGTACCGGTCCCTTCTAATGTGCACCATGAAAGCAAACCGCAACTCATCCTAACCGGCGAAAAACAGAGACGCAATCAGCACACTAATTGGGCAAACCTACTCGAATCGAGTGTTCAAATGCACAACTAAGCTCAATCTAAACAAGAGGCGAGACTTACCCCTCGGGAACCCAGTCGTGGACGCGGCGGATCTCCGGCCCGATGCCTGCCTCGCCAAATACTCCGGGGTCGCCGCTGCTCACCATTTCGCCCTAGGGTTCTTCCTCCTAGTTCAAATAGCTCCAGCAGCCCCCCACCTTTGAGCGCTCCGGCCGGGCGCACGGAAGGAGGCCGCGCCGCGAATCGAGCAGGTGGCGGGCGCCCCACCCGTGGCGTCGCAGGAAGGTGGTGGGCGTCACAATGAGCCGTGGAGCGTAGGCGCAGGGAGGTAGCGGCGGAGCAGGCCGTGCAACTGGTGGCGGGGCAGGTGCTGGCCGCGGCGCAGGTGGTGGCGGCGGCGGCGCAGGACAGCCGGCCGGGCGGATGGGTGTGAGCTAGAATGATTTGGGGATTTAGTTGCAGGGGCCTACATGTCAGCTCCGGACCCACGTCCACGCGGTCCCACGTGTAAGCTCCGGACCCACAACTACTAACGCCGGCGGACGAAATGGACTCAAATATGGCCGTTTGGCCTCGTCGTAGTTGCTGTGCTCGGACTAGGGGCAAAACTGAGGACAATTTGCATCTGAGGGCAAAACTGAGCACATGGACACCACTGAGGGCAAAAGGATAATTAACCCAAAAATGTATTATATATTGTACACAACTACACATACGAGTAGCCCAGCCCACGAATGTCCCGCTTGTGCTTGCATTGCATGTAGCCTCGCCCCGTCCTATGCAGCCTCTGTTGCATGCCTCCCTCGATTCCTATCCAGCAGAGCAGCAGAACGACGCTAGGGCACGGACCACGCGTACAGCCGCACGGAGGGCGAGAGAGTGGTGGCCGTGGCGCGGAGCCGCGGACGTCGAGCCGACGATCGCACCGTCGCTGCACCGAGCGGTGAGGAGGCCCGAGGGAGACCCGTGCAGCGGAGGCTCGAGCAAGGCTAATCAACGCAGTATCAATTTGGCTTCCAAGAGAAAAAGAGATGATACAATTAGAGATGAAGTTAAGAAGGATTTTTCAGCTGCAGCTCTTCATCCATTGTTTTAGTTGATTGATTTTTTGTGCGTTTTCTTTTAACTTGGCCCGCCCAGGTTTTCCTTTCTAGCTCCCCCACTGATTACACGTACAGTACCTTGTGGAGATGTACAAGAAACGACGAACGTGACAATGTGAATTAGACGATGGACGGCCAATTGTTCATCGACGCCAAGCAGCTCTGTACTCCTTATGCCACGGTTCTAGAGACTGGAGAAAACACGTCAGCGGGTGCGTGGCCTCCATGCAGCTCCGGTAACGGTGTGCTTACTGGCAGGAGACTATAGAAGGTCCTTTAGAAGGTTACCATTGCCTTTGACAACCGCGCAGTCGTGTTGTAGCAATCGACGGCTCCACGAACCCATGTACAACCTCCCAGCCTCGGCTTGCATTTTCAGTGATTGTTCATCACTTTCCTACCCAATATCTCCTCAACCATGCTTGATAATTGTTACACAGTTGACTTGATACGTGGATGTGTAGACGAACCTGGAGGCCGAGCTTTGCTCGGAAACTCAATGGACATTCGCAGTTGCCGCACACCCGCACCGGACCTCAAGAACCTGCAGAACAAAAACAGGGGAAAATGTCCTTTCAAAAAAGAGAAAAACAGGGGAAAATGAGGTAGGGGGCAGATGAACTGGAGAGGATTGGGCCGCGTCGGCCTGACGATAAGAGCCCAGCGGCGGCAAGGAGCTCAGGCCCACGCCCACCTCGACGTCGAGGGCGAAGCAGCTCCGGGCGGCTGCTACGGGCAAGTGGCAGGCTGTGGACGGAACCGAGCGGCATCTGTGGTGGCGGATTTGGAGGCCGATTCCCCTGCAGCGCACAAGATTGAGGCCCTGTTCGGGACTTGGGTTCACAAAACAAAGGATTTGAAAAATGCATAGGTATGGGATGGAGTGCCAAGTGGAAACCTACAGGCTTCCAAAAAGAGGAATGGAAACCTATGGGGTGTTCTGAACAAAGGAAACAAGTTTTGAAATCTGCACACTTCTCTAAAAAATAGAACTAGCCGTTATGTGACTTGTCACTGCATTCTTGCCGTTGATTTCTCTAGCCGTTGCTTCTTCTTTCTCTTGCTATATAAGCATATACAATGCACTGCTAGCAACTTGCTTGTCATTTCTTCTCCTCCTCCCCTGTAAGAACTTCTCTAGGAACACATAGTCCATTCTTTCTCTTGCTATATAACCTCAAAATCCATTCATTCCTAAAGCTGAATGGATCCAAACTACAGCCGACGGTCAAGAAACGAAGATGATTTTGTACATTTCATACTCCCTACATTACAAGGTAGCTCATCCCAATCATCTCAGAGGAGAGCAATACATACATCCATCCTGAATGGAGCTACTTATGTGCATGAAGCTCTTACTGGCCATGAGGTTCTATGTGAATGGAGGTTCCATATGGAGAGATCAATCTTTCAAGCTTTAGCACAAAAACTGCGTGAAAATCACCTTCTCCAGGATGCAAGGTACATCTCTGTGCAAGAGCAAGTAGCCATATTTTTATATGCAGTATCAAAGAATGCAACCAGCAGAACATTGCAAGACAGATTCCAGCATGGCGCTGATTCAATTAGTACTTATTTCCACGCCGTGCTCAACGCGATTACACGACTCACATGCAACTACATACAACCTTCTGTACACCAGCATCCCATATTAAGGCAACAGAAGTTTTCATACTTTAAGGCAATTGTTTTTCAAGTCCTATCATGGTGAATTGGTATTGATTAAATCTAGCTTATATTTATATATCTAACTATTTAATTAAATCCGCAGAACTGTATTGGAGCTATTGATGGTACTCACTTTCCCATGACTATTCCGCCTGGGCAACAAGATCCATACAGAAATAGAAAACAAGGTCTTTCACAAAACGTAATGGTTGCATGTGACTTTGACATGAAATTTGTGCATGTACATGCTGGATGGGAGGGATCTGCATCAGATGCAAGGGTTTTGCAAGATGCACTAGAACATGGATTCAATGTACCGCCTGGAAAATTTTATCTTGTAGATGCGGGTTATGCAAATACACCCCAATTCATTGCTCCATACTGAGGAACTCGATATCATTTACAAGAACAAGGAAGAGTTCAGCAAAGGCCACAATGCTACAAGGAGTGATTTAACCTTCGACATGCTCAACTACGAAATCATGTCGAAAGAATTATTGGCATACTGAAAGCAAGGTATCCCATACTAAAGGCAGCTACAATGTTTGATATTGACACACAAGTTGATACAGTTGTAGCTTGTTGTGTTTTGCACAATTTCATAAGACTACACAATGGAGATATGACATTGCCTGACAGAGCTACAATGGATATTAATGAAAGCAATATGCATGATGTACCAGATGGAGATGCCAAATACAAAAAAGATGTGATGATATTTAACAACTTGAGACAAGCTGGAAATGAGATGCGAGATGCAATGGCAATGCAAATGTGGGCAGATTACATTGCCAGAAGATAAGCATATGTATTGTGTAATTTTCTCATATGTTATGTAATTATTTGGTTGTACTGTACTCCACTTAATATGATTATTTTTGTCAAACACTGCAGAAAGACATTGCTTTAAGAGCCATTTAACATTGCATTAATAGTCGAATAAGTTTGACACTTCCATAATCATGTGCCCAGTAATGCACATGCACAGCCTACTACAAGTTAACTATGACAAGGATCATAACCATGTGTCCAGAAATGCACATGAACAAAATATATCACATCCTATTACAAGTTAACTACGCCAAGGATCATAATCATGTGCCTATAAATGCACATGAACAAAATATATCATTGTTTTAAAGGTAGCACTCACCTAGTACGAAATATTAGTTCCATCTGATTAGGTATTCCGAATTTTTTCAGTCAACTAACCCAACCGTAATTCGTTACTTGAAAATGATAGAAATACCTCCCTGTTCTCCTTGTTGGCAGTAAAGATGTCCGCTGCTTTTAGCATATGTGCCATCGAAAGATCTTCCAACCTTTCCAGTGCTTTGATGCATTTCTTGATGCTGAACGGGTCCCTTAATTTCCTCTCCTCAATGGCTGCATACCTATCTATTTCTTCCCTTCTCAGTTTCAGGTATCTCTCATGAAAATCGTCAATACTGGTCGTCTTTTGCTTTCTCGCTCTCTTGGTGCTAGTAACCTCAGGAGCTGAGCTAGCTGGTCGAGGATTGCGATGTACAACTTGTGGAATTTCATGCAAAGTCTGTCCAACGTGCTGTGAGGAAATTGGTACCGTTTCAATTTGGGATGGAGCATGTAATGTCAAGTCATTTCCTTGAGTCGGGTTTGCCTCCACTTAACTGAATGTATTATTGCTAGAAAACCAGTTTGTGTTTTCACTATCCTCTTCAATGTCAAATTGCATGGATGAATCACCAGGAGCATGTATGGTTGGTGTAGGTGTGTGCAGATGCGCCTCTAGCCCTTGCTGTTGTGGTGAATGTGATGTTGGTAACTGTGAGAGCTGAGTTGCTTTGTTCGCATAATAATCCATGCCATGGCAACTCCTTCCCTGAGCATAGCGTCCTAGATGAATTAAGTAAAAGAAAAGGAACATTTATAAGAATCAGCAAAACAAAATTTGGGCCAATTAAGCCAACGATTTAAAGCTCACCATCATATAGAGCAAAAAGATCTTCATAATATGGAAATGACTTTCCTCGCCAGAAGAGTGCATCCTTGTTTTTACGTGCCTCTAGTGCAGCCCAAACATTATCGGGCGCCACCACCATCTTTCTGTCACGATCCCAGCCAAAACCACTTTCAGATATTAAGTCTTTTACAGCTTTGAAATCTCTCTTTAGATCCTGCTCATTTTGCTTCACTTGAACTACCATGAAGGATACATCAAATCTTTGATTGAATTTAGCAACAATATTTGTCCAGGCCTCTTTACTCCATGCATTTTGTGTGCGGTATTTGGGAACATCATGATCTCTTAACAGTTCAATAAGATATGCCTTCATCTGATGATTCCACTTGGCTCTACTAGAATTCTTAGACATACCTAGCAACATGAAAAGTCCATATTAGGGCTCCAGAAAGTAGATATCGTGAGTATAGTTACTTCTCTGAATATAATAACAATCAAGTGTAATCTTGTTTGTGGTATTGAAGGCAGGTAATATATTAGGTATATTCCTTAAATCCTAAAAATACCATGACTCTGTTTTATCTCTTTACTACAAGCACACAGCCAAGCCTTTTTTATTCAGAGCAACACCACAGAACTACTAAGCTTCAGGATATGTTCTTAACTGTATTTTTTCAAGATAAGCACATATAGAAAAAAAACTAAATCAGAAAATGGATATCCTGTAGTAGTATATGCTACCAGGAAGTTTAGCTATGCAGGAAGTCATCTAGCAGGCTAGCAGCACTTCCTCCTAGTATATATCATATATGAACAAGTAGAAGTAGATCTTTCCCTGTGTAACAACTTCAGCACAAAAAAATGTCTATTCATTTACGCATCTAAACATTCTCAATCTGTGTGACCTATTTTCGTTTTAAGCCTATAGATCTGAAGTAGAAATAATTTCTAGGAGAAGAAATCAATAAGTACTCGTAATTTTTAGGAGAAGAAATCAAAAAGGGTTGGATGGTTACCTCCTAGGGAGATTTCTTGACTTCCCCCAAATTTCTGGTCGTCAAGCCCTTGTGTGGATGGAGGGGGGAGATGTGGAGGCGGAGGAGGGTGGATTCGCCAGCCTACAGTGCTCCGTTGGTGCTCCATGTTGATTCCGCGCCAAAATAATCTAGGGTTCGTCCTTCTCCATGGGGGATTTGGGGGGAGCGGCGGGAGTGCTAGAGATAGGAGACAGCAGTACGAGATAGAAAGGAGGGGCGGCGACTCTGTTTCCTGTGCGTTTCCATTAGGTCTGGGTTGATGTTCTGTTTCCCGTGAAAATCGCTGGAAAGTTGCCTTTCCTAAGGAAAGTGTAGCGCTCTTTCCTTTGTCCCGAATGCCTCCAAAGGAAAATATCCATAGGAAAGGAAAGTTGTACGATTCCTGTGATAAATCATTCGTCCCGAACATGGCCTGAAAGAGAAGGGGCTGGGAGACGGCAGATCGGGAGTGGTAGGGCCAAGGGAACCGATTGACAGTGGACTCACGTTCAGGGGTTTTTTTCCAGTGGAAAATCAACGTGGGGGAGAACGTGATCGGGTGCGCGAAGGGATTAACCATTCGGGCCACATTTTTTTAGGGGTAAATAGCCTTTTATTGATTAAATTCCACAGAGTGTGGGATGCAAGCTGGGTCATGTGGCTGGCCAAGCCACACATGACGCCCCTGAGCTAAGGTAAGAGCAAACTTAGCTAGTTTATGAGCTTCAAAATTAACTACTCGACTTCCAAAAATAAAGCTACAATTAAAAGCAGCCGATCTGGCCTGAATTTCGCTGATGACGGCTCCATATGCACCCTGACTGCCCTTCAAGATATCATTGACCACCTGTTTTGAATCTGATGATATAACCAGATTATGAACTTGGAGATCTTGTGCCAATGAGATAGCTTCCCGGCAGGCTATAGCCTCCATGGTTGCGGGATCATACATCCCATCTATTACCAAAGCCGCACTTCCAAGGTATATACCAGTGCTGTCTTGGCAAACAACGGCCGCGGATCCCTTTCTCTGCGCCCGGATCCCTGCATCTACGTGTATCTTCATAAAACCCGCCGGTGGTGCAGCCGGCCTTCTAGCAGGTGTAGCCCTGCTTCTTGCCGTCTGAATCTGGGTCGTGACTGCTTTGTCCCTTACCAATTCCAAGTCCCTGATCAAGCGAGTGATAATTTCCTTTATTGCATGTGGGGTTTGAAAGATCGGTTCATGGATAGCTTTCCGCCTAGCAGTCCATATGGCCCAGAGCGACACCGCCATCAACACAAACTTGTCATGCGGTATCTTCTCTATTAGTGCAAACAGCCAATTCTTTGCCCCCGGTTCAGACGCGGTTGCCACCTCGAAGCCTAGTTCTTCCTCCATAAGTGCCCAAGTGCATCGGGCAACGGTGCACTCTAAAAGCGAGTGTTTCCACGAATCTGGCACCCCACACAACCCACATGAGCTTGTGTCCGACATATGTCTGTGTGCTCGAACATCTTCTATAGGCAAAGATTGTTTGGATAATCTCCATAGGAACATGCGGATTTTGGCAGGCACTTGAGTCTTCCATAATGCTTTCCACGATCCCTCTTCAGCATTGAGGCTCGATGATCCCGCACGTCCCTCCAGCCAGGCCTCTCTTCGTTGTCTCGTAGAGACTAGCATACGATATGCAGATTTTACGGAAAAGATGCCATTCCTCTCATGTGCCCAGCTCCAAAAATCTGGAATATTCATTGTGCATATAGGAATATTAGCTATGATCTTAGCATCAAAAGGCAAGAAAACAGTCTGGAGCATATGTTTGTCCCACGTGGTCGTGGTAGTGTCAATCAGCTCTGAAACTAGTGTTGGAGGGTTCGGGTGTATACACCCCTATGGTCTCATCATCTCTTCTCTTGGGATCCAGTTATCCTCCCATATGTGTGTAGTCTGGCCGTCTCCAACTCTCCTTATAAGGCCTTGCTTTAAGATATCCCTTCCCTCGATGATGGCTCTCCACACTTGGCTTGGGTGACCCCCTAGCGTGGCTTGTAATATTGATGAGTTTGGAAAGTAAATTCCTTTAAGCACACGTGCAACTAGAGAGTCCGGATTTTGAAGCAGCCGCCACGCCTGACGAGCTAGCATAGCCAAGTTAAAAAGCTCAAAATCTTTGAAACTTAAGCCACCCATTCATTTTGGTTGTGTTATAGCTTTCCAAGAGACCCAGTGTGGTTTATGATGTCCGTCTTTGCTCCCCCACCAGAATTTCCGAATCAACATGTTTAGGTGCTCACATAAGCCCCTAGGAAGTTTGAAGCATGATGTTGAAAAGACTGGCACTGCTTGGGCAACCGATTTCACCAATACTTCCTTACCCGCCGAAGACATTGTCCTCTCAATCCAACCCTGTATCTTACTCCACAAACGATCTTTGAGGTACTTAAAAGCACCATTTTTGGAGGTTCCAATGTCTGATGGCATGCCCAAATATTTTTCATTCAGTGTTTCATTTGGTATATTCAACAGGTCCTTTACCTCATTTCTAGTGCTCTCTGGCACTCCCTTGCTGAAGAACACCGAAGACTTGGCTGTATTGACACGTTGCCCTGTGGCTAGGCAATAAGTTTACAAAACCTGGTTGACCTCAGTAGCTCCCCCACTATTCGCCTTGATAAACAGCAGGCTGTCATCTGCAAACAAGAGGTGGTTTACTTGCGGTGCTGACGGTGCCACTTGTACCCCCCCCCCAAGTTTGGTGACTCACTTCTGGATTTTAACAGGCACGAAAGGCCCTCTGCTGCTAACAAGAACAAGTATGGAGATATTGGGTCCCCCTGTCGGATTCCTCGTGAAGGGTTGAACTCTTGAAGCTTCTTCCATTAAACATAACTGAGAATTTTACAGAGCTTACCATACCCATGACGATGTTCACCCATGTTTCTGTGAAGCCCAACTTAAGCATTATGGCCCTCAGATATTCCCATTCAACTCTGTCGTAAGCTTTCATCATATCAAGCTTTAAAGCACAGGTTTGATGTTTCTTTGCCTTATTGCGCTTCATGAAGTGTAGGCACTCGTACGCAGTTATGATATTGTCAGTGATAAATCTACCTGTCACAAAGGCTGACTGTTCCTGGGATACGATGTCAGGCAAGATAACCTTTAATCTGTTCGATATAACCTTTGAGGCAATTTTCTAGAGCACATTACACAGGCTAATCGGGCGGAACTGTGATAAAAGTGTTGGATTTTTTACCTTGGGAATTAGAACTAGAACTGTCTCGTTGATGCATTCAACAGATTCTGTCCCCTCCACTATTCTCAATACCACCTTGGTCACGTCTGCACCACACAGGTCCCAATGGTGTTGGAAGAAATGCGCCGGAAACCCGTCAGGCCCCGGGGCCTTGATAGGGAACATCTGGAAAAGGGCCTTTTTCACTTCATCCTGGCTATATGGGGCATTGAGCATGTCATTCATTTTAGGTGTAACTTTAACTGGTACCATGTCAATTACCCGGTCCATGTTCTACACCCCCTCAGACGTGTATAAGTTTTTGTAGAACTCTGTAGTCATCTCCTCCATCTCTACTACATTTTCTGTCAATTGACCATCTGGTTTCTGCAACATTTTTATTTTATTTTTCCTCCTTCTGCAGCTTGCTCTCAAATGGAAAAAGTATGTGTTTTTATCTCCGTGAACGAGCCAATCCAATGGCACCCGCTGCCGCCAGAGGATCTCCTCGCGATGATAGAGTTCAATCAGTCTGTCACATACCTTGATTTCCTCCCGACTTGGGCCAGAGCGCCCATTGGCAGAGCGCAACACCTGAAGTGCGTTGTTTAAATAATGAATCTCTGACTGCACTGATCCAAAGTGTTCTCTGTCCCATCTGGTAAGGTCGCCCGCCAGCTCGCCTAGTTTTCCACGCAGCGAATCCACTATGTCGCCCGCCTGTTCTACCCATCTGCTGCTGACCACAGTAAACAGATTCTCATCCCTCTCCCACATAGTCTCATATTTAAAAGATCTGGCCCCACTACTGCATGCATGCACGTCACGTAGCTGGAGGAGGATAGGCATGTGGTCTGACTCGGCTGCTGTTTTGTGCTCAAGCTTGGTGGGCGGGAAGTTGAGGAGCCATTCATTGTTTGCAACACATCTATCCAGCCTAACCCTTATATAAGTACCTCCTGCTACTCTTTTCTCAAAGGTCCAATTCAAGCCTGTGTAACCAATATCAGAAAGGCCGCATGTATCCAATGCATCTCTGAATGCATCCATCTGGGCTTGACTCCTATTGCCTATTCCATCATGTTCATGACCATGCAGTACCTCATTAAAATCTCCCACCACGACCCATGGCCTACTGTGAGAACCTGCAATACCACGGAGCATATCCCAAGTTTTGTATCTCTCCGGGACCCGAGCCCCCCATAGACAAAAGTAACCCTTACTGGAGTTTCAACAAGCTCATCAATCAAAGTGTCAATGTGGTATTTCGAATAGCCAACAACTTCCAGCTTTATTTCATCATTCCAAAAAATACCTAGTCCACCACTCCTACCAGAGCTACTAACTGCATAACTTTTATTGAAACCGAGTGTGTCTAGTAAGTTTTCTACTCTCGTACCCTCTATTTGAGTTTCTAAGATACAAAGTATAGAGGGGGCAAACCGCCTCGTTAGTTCACGAAGCTCTTTGACTGTCGCGGGGTTGCCAGCCCCGCGGCAGTTCCAGGATAAGACACTCATTGCGCTAGGCGCGACCCACTGAGGGGGCCCGCCAAAAGCGCGTCATTGATTTTTGAAACTGTGCTCTTAACCAGAGCATTGTCAGGGGTTGCTGGGCTCGGCTTGTTCCTCTTGGGTTCCTGCTTCGGTGGTGGGCTCTGTGGGGTCTCAGGTGGCGGTAGCAAGGGTGGCATCACCCCTGAGGTCGAGGATGATGGGACGGTCCCCGAACCTTTCAGCTCAGCAGTAGTCACACCCCTCTTTCTGTTCCTGTTTGCTTCCTCCATTGTAACGTCAAAGGCCCTATTATCTCGCCCCTCGTGCTCCTCTTGCTCTGAAGGGTCATGTTGTGAAGAACCACGTCCACGGCCCCTTCCTGATCTGCCTCTTCCGCGGCCTCCCCTTTCTCCTGAGCCTTCACCCGGGCCTCTGCCTGGTCCTCTGAACCAGGTTGCTCGGAGATCTTTGAACACAAGAGCTTTTGGGGGGGGGGGGTGCACCCCATCTCCACATTCCTTGAAAGTATGTCCAAGATTTCCACAGACTGCGCACCAATCTGGCAGCCTTTCATATCTCACACAGAAGATGACCCTCTCCACGGTGTCCTTCTTGCGTATAACCAATGACACTGCGTTTTTGAGGGGCTTTGTGACATCTAGCTTGATCCTGACGCGGATGAAATTTCCTTCAAAATCTTGGGATTTTGGTTCAGCATAGATAAAATCATCAACTGTAGCCGACAACGCCTTGACCTTAGGGAAAAAACCGTCTGGTAGGTCATGGATCTGAAGCCATATATCTATCTTGTTTAGCTCGATCAACGAGGGCTTCGTGAATCCATCATACGGAGCCATGATCACGGCTTTCCCTTTGTACTGCCATGGACCTTCCTCCATCACCCGTTCCCTGTCTCCAAGACATGAAAACTGCATTGTATAGAGATTGTCCTCAAGCGGCCTGATCTTCACCTCCCAGGCCAAGTCCCAAGCCACACGCATGTTCCTATAGAACCAATACTGACTATAGGGTTTATCTGTGTGAACCCTAGCCAGCGCCATCCACCGGGTTGCCTCCCATGGCAGTTCATCCTCTTGGATGACAACATCCTGCAAATCATCCTCTTTCAGCCCCAATTCCGCCATCAGTTCTTCCAGATAGGAAGTTGCCATCGATCCTGTTGGAGTCGTCGCCATTGATTCCTCTTACCCGTGGGTTTCTGTCCGCGGGCGGTATAGACCCTAGCAAAACCCCACCCGCGTCGTGCCCCGAGACCCTTGCGAGCCTTGGCCGCCGGCACAGCGAGGGGGAGCAGGGGAGATGCGTTCTCTACGGGGGGAGGGAAACGCCGCCGCCGAGAGGATAGGTAAAACCCTAACGAGAGGGGAAATTTTTTCCTGTGCCTGCATTCGGGCCACATAAGAGGGGAGAGGGAACATTACGTATTTTTAAGGGGGGTGATAGGCGATGGCAGTCCGGACAAACAGTTGGGCCGGACTAGCCCCAGCCGCATGATACGCGGGTCCTAGACCACATGATTCCACCCCTCGCCCCACCCCCACCCCCACCTCGCGTCTCCTTCTTGCAACAGTTCCTCACCCTCCTGCTTCCCCGTCCCCCTCCCATGGCCTCCCCCTTGAAGCTCTTTGGCCGCCGCTCGCCGGCTCGTTGGTGTCACTCGCCGGGCCGCTCGCCGGCTCACCATGGAGCCGCTCGCAGATTTGATGGTTGCAGCAAAAATCAATTGGTAAATTTGGTCCCAACTCCGCTTCGCGGTTCCAGCAAAATCAAAAGGTCGTTGTAGCAAAATCAGTTGATGGTTCCAGCAAAAAAAAGATGCAGCAGAAAAACAAAAAACATGCCTCGCCTCATGAAGAAATTGGTTCCAGCAAAAAAAACACTGGGTTCCAGCAAATTAAATCAGCGATTGAAGCTTTTTTCAGCATTGAAACCTTTTTCATGTGGTGGAAACTTTTTTCTCGTGGCACTTGAAGCTTTTCCTCAAGCCGAATGAAGCTTTTTCATAGCCGGTTGAAGCTTTTTCTCCCCAGGATGGAAGCTTATTCTTCCATGCCGGCTTGAAACTAGTTCTAGCAAGAAGCAAAACTCAGCGCGTCATGAAAAAAGGATGTACCAATTGACCATGCTGATAGTAGCAAAACTTGAAACGGTGGTAGCAAAAAGTAGTACACTGGTTCCATCAAAACGAAAAGACATGGATGTAGCAAAATTTGTCTCCTGTTCCAGCAAAACAAAAACATGGTTGTAGCAAAAAACTCAACCGGAAAAAACATTGCATTTGCACATTCCAAGCAAAGAAACACTCGCCGATTCCAACAAAAATCAACGCCGGTCGTAGCAAAAATTGAAAGCCGGATGCAACAAAGATCGCAGAAATGCTCAAAAATAGCTTCTGGTCCAGCTTGGGGTTTCGCCGGCAGTAGCAAAAATCGACAATGGTTGCAGCAAGAAAAACATAGTCACGATCCTCGGTATCGCCGGTAGTAGCTTTCCGTCGTCGTCCATGGCTTCCGTCGTCTATGGTTGAAACTTTTTTCGCCGTCGGTTGAAGCTTTTCTCGTAGCCGGTTGTAGCTTTCGGGTTTGCGCAAATGCCTCACCTCCAAAAATCAGTCTTCTGGTCGAGATCTTTTTCCGGAACGATTGTAGCTTTCTTATGAACGATTGCGCTTTCTTATGAACGATTGTAGCTTTTCAATTTGCGGTGTCTCGGTTGAAGCTTTTTATGCCACGGGTTGAAGCTTTCGAGTCGAATAGTGGAAGCTTTCGTATGAACGGTTCCAGCATCACCCTGCTGTCACATGCCATGGCTGGTCGTGCGCCATTGACGGGCACCAGCGCCGCACGTGGCCCTCTTGCAGTTCCCCCGCCTCGCGACTTCTCCATCCTCGTCGTCTTCTTCGCCCCACCGTGGCTCGCCGTAGCAGCAAAAAGTGCCATGGCTAGTTGTGCGCGCAGCGCCAGAGATGAAGGGAAAGGAGCGGTTGCTCTAGCTATGTCGTGGGGGAGAAGAAGATAATGAAAAAAAAGGATTCAGAGGAAGAGTGCTCCCGTAGCCTGTGGGACGTACGATCGAGAGCGATCGCAGGGCGCGCGCGCATCCGGCGCAACGGGTTCGGCCGGCGCTCCGGAGGTAAATGTTTCCCTATTTTCAAGGTAAGTAGAGAAATCCGTCCCGTGTGTGACTGTTCCGTGATTGGCGCTCATGCGATTGACCAGGCGATCTTGAGGGTGAACGCCTGCTAGGGTTCCTCCTCCGCCGTGATCGATCTCACCTAGAGTTAGGTCGCGCCGAGTCCCTGTTCCAGTCCACGCAGCCTCCTTTCGCTGGTGACGGTGTCGCTCCTCTAGGGCTACCCTATCGTCTTGGCGATCCGCAAACCCATCCACCAAAAGCCTCTCGCGTGTTGCTAGGGCACGTGACCGTAAAACACATGATCTAGTTTGTTCTGTTCGTGGAGTCAGGAAGGATGGAGAGGGTGGAGGGTCTGATGAAGAATTTGAAGCTGTCGGAAGCGGAGTGGGGCTGGAATTAGCAAAACAAAGGAAGTAGAACCGCAAGCACTGGGGAAGGTCCTGTCAGATAAGCCTGTATATGTGGATGGGATGATCAAGTTGCTGGCTAAAGTTTGGTGTCCGCTGAAAGGGTTGAAGTTTAAGGAGATGGGGGACAATAAATTTATGTTCACTTTTCTGCAGGCGGCAGGGAAGAGGAAGGCCCTTGAGGATGGCCCCTGGATGGTTGGGAAAGAGCTGATTGTCATGGAAGATTTTGACCCGATCAAAACCTTGGATGACTATGAATTCAAGTCATTCCTATTTGGGTGAGGGTGACAAGACTTCTGCTTGGTTGGTTGAACGAGGAATGTGGGGAAATCATAGAAGAACAGTTGGGAGAAGTGGTGGAGGTGGATGCAGGGGAAGGAAGTACGCAGACAGGAAATTACCTACGAGTTAAAATTAGACTGGACATCTCACAACCCCTACTAAGAGGGATTACAGTTGACCTATCAGAAGAGAAGGGGCAGGGAAGTTCAGTGGATATGGTGGTGGACAATACAAGGAAGAAGAAAGAGGAGAAAGAATAGATATTATGTCCATTGATATATGAGTATTTCCCCAATTTCTACTACACTTGTGGTATCATTGGTCACATTGACAAATCATGCTCAATAAAACTGGCGAAGGGAGAAGTGCAGTAGTATGGCAAGTGGATGAAGGCAGTAATTCCAAACAAGAACACTAAATATGAAAGGCCTATGTGGAGTGGGTCGAGGAGTAGTGGAAGTGGAGGACGCAATGCAGGTTATGGATTCTCAAATAGGAACATGGGTGGGGCAGTGATAGTGATTTTTGGAAGAAAACTGGAGATGAAAATAAATTATTGTCAAGTTCACAAAGTAAGGAAATGGAAGGAGGGGACACTACCCATGAAGTTACCAGCCCTCTAAAGTTGAACCCACCACCCTAGAGAACTGGAGGACAAAAAAACTGGACTTTGATGACGGGAAGACCAAGGAAGGGAAGGAAGGAGTGGTGTGCTATCAGGCTTCAGATGAGCTAACCAAATATAGTCCTAACTCAAATTCACACAAGGCAGGGCAGAGAGAGGGGGTGGGAAACCCCACGGAGCATGGACCGAAAATGATTGGAGGTGTAAATCACGTGAATAAGGGAGCATGAGTGCGAGAAAAGCAGGCAGGAGTAGAGGAGGAGAATAAGAGCAGGAGGACAGAGGGAAGGAAGCATTTTCATAGAAAGGAGCGAAGTGCGAACATAAATGATGAGAAGCTGGGGTGGTAGTGGGAACCAAGAGGGATACAGTAGGTATGGACGAGGACGTGGAGAAGAGTGAGCAAGCAAAAAAATTGAAGGGAGTGCAGAACACACAACATAATGAAGCGGGGCTATCGGAACAGCTCCGCAAGAACCAATCAAGCTTGTGGCTTGGAACTGTCGGGGTTTGGGAAATGGCCCGGCGGTTCAAGGTCTTCTGAATATCCAGAAGAGGGAGGATCCCGGTGCTTTTTTTGTCAGAAACGAAGATGGATTATAGGAGGATGGAATGGTTTCGATGGAAGCTAGGGCTAACAAACATGGTGGTGAAGAAGTGTGAGGGGCAGAGTGGAGGGTTAGCACTGTTCTGGAGGAATGGAATTAATCTGAAGGCCGGTCTGAAATCAAGATACCATATAGATGCAGAAATTACGGGAGAAGATGGATTCTGTTGGCGCTTTACAGGGATCTATGGAGAGCCAAAGCAAGAGAAAGGGAGGCCACATGGAAGTTACTGAGAACAATAAAACATCACAGTGAAAAACCTTGGATGTGTCCTGGGGACTTTAATGAGATTCTGTTTGACTAGGAGAAGGAAGGGGGAGCTCGATCCCAGGGAAGTATGGACAAATTCAAAGAAGCTTTGGAGGGGTGTGGTCTGCATGACCTAGGGTTTGTAGGTGATCCTTACACTTGGCGGAACCATAGTCAAACAGAGCAGAACTACATTAGGGAAAGACTTGATAGGGTGGTGGCGACGCAGGACTGGTGTGAACACTTTCTGGGGTACAAAGTTACGCATGGTGACCCCAGACACTCTAATCACTGACCCTTAATCATTGAGCTAGAAGCAGGAGGTAGTAGTGGTGGTGGCCATAGTGGAAAGAGAGGTTTTAGGTTTGAAGCTAAATGGCTGGAATAAGAGGCGTGTGGGGGTATAGTGGAAAATGCTTGGAAGAAAAGCAGCGAGGTGCATGGAGGAGGGGTGACTGACAATATAAAAGAAGTGGCAAACGAGTTGGCAGACTGGAGTAAAAACATTCTTGGCGATCTGGAGAAGCGCATTGCGCGAACAAAAAAAGTGCTCGAAATATGGAGAAGAAAACCTATTTCAGAGGAGCAGGTGACGAAGGAAAGCATGCTGCGCTATAAACTCCAAAAACTGGAGCTTCAGAGAGATACATATTGGCGTCAACTCATGTGCACTGGCTGAAGGAAGGTGATAAGAATACAAAGTTTTTTCAAGCATACGCCTCAGAGAGGAAGAGAAGAAACAAAATTAAGAAGCTTAGGAAGGAGGGAGGGGAAGTAGTGGAAGGGGAGGCAGAGATGGCGGCGGTGGTGACGAAGTATTATCATAATCTGTTTGCTTCATGTGTAGGGAATCGTATTCATGAGCTACTGGAGAAAGTCCCTCACTGGGTCACAGCGGAGATGAACAACCAACTCCTACGGCCATTTACTCCAGAGGAAATCCAGCAGGCACTTAACAGCATTGGTGATCTCAAGGCCGCCGGCTCGGATGGTATGCCAGCTGTATTTTATAAAAGATACTGGGGTATGATCGGCGAGAAAGTTACTGAAGAAGTATTGAAGGTGCTGAATGGGGCCCAAATGCCTCCCGAATGGAATGACACGACTGTTGTCCTCATCCCCAAGGTGAAAAACCCGGAGACAATGAAGGAGCTGCAGCCTATACGTCTTTGTAATGTATTGTATAGACTCATCTCGAAAGTCCTAGCAAACAGGCTGAAATGCATCCTACCAGATATCATTGCCCCAAACCAGAGCACTTTTGTTCTGGGAAGGCTCATCATGGACAACATTCTGTTAGCTTTTGAGGTGAACCACTTTATGCAGAGGAAGAAAAGTGGGGTAGAAGGAGTGGCAGCGTTAAAGTTGGATATGAGTAAGGCCTATGATCGAGTAGAGTGGGGGTTCTTAGAAGCAATGATGGGAAGAATGGGCTTTGCGGAGAGGTGGACACAACTGATCATGAAATGCTGCAGAACGGTTAAGTACAAATTTATGGTTAACGGTTCACTAACCGAGGAGGTAGTCCCACAAAGAGGCCTAAGACAAGGGGATCCAATATCCCCCTATCTATTCTTGATTTGTGCAGAGGCTTTCTCTAGTTTACTTAACCATGCTGAGAGTAATGGCACATTGGAAGGCATACGAATATGTGGTGGTGCACCGAGCTTTAATCACCTATTGTTTGCTGATGATTCATTGATTCTCTTAAAAGTTACAATTGAGAGTCCACAACATCCGCAGCATATACTAAACCTATATGAGGATTGCTCGGGTCAGACCATTAACATAGACAAGTCGTCTATCAAATCCAGTAAGAACACGAAGGCACCAGCGAAGCAGGAGATGATGAACACTCTTGGGATAAGACGGGAGGGGTGAGCTGACAGATACTTGGGCCTCCCGGTGCATGTCGGGAAGTCCAAAACACGCACCTTTGCATATATAAAAGATAAAATTTGGCGTCTGATCCAGGGATGGAAGGAGCGGGTTCTGTCAAAGACGGGAAAGGAAATACTTGTGAAAGCATGTGCCCTGGCAATTCCCACCTTTGCTATGAGCTGTTTCGATCTGACAAAGGGGTTTTGTGAGCAGCTGAACACAATGATCAACATGTTCTGGTGGGCGCAACAACAAAATGAAGCAAAGATTCATTGGTTGGGCTGGGATAAGTTGACTCAGGCTAAACAAGAGGGAGGTCTGGGGTATAAAGATTTACATCTTTTTAATTTATCTATGCTCGCTAAGCAGGGATGACGATTGCTAACTGACCCCGATACTCTGTGTGTGAAGGTGCTGAAAGCACGATACTACCCAGATATTGATGTGCTCAAGGCTGAACCCAAACCGGGAATTTCATATGCCTGGAGAAGCATCCTTCGCGGCGTTGCCGTGCTTAAGAAAGGACTGATCAAAAGGATCGGCAATGGCATGGACACTAACATATGGCTGTATCCTTGGTTGCCGAGGGATGACTGTACTAGGCCCATTACACCGAGAGGGCAGACAGTTATTCAGAACGTTTCTGATCTGATCAACCCGATTGTGGGAGCCTGGGACGAGGAGTTAGTGAGAGAGGTCTTATGGCCTATTGATGCAAAAGTGGTGCTGACAATACCTCTGCGTGATGGTTTTGAAGACCAATGGGCATGGAATTATGAAGCAAGGGGCCAGTTTTCTGTCTGGTCCGCGTACCATATGCAGTGTAGGGAGATGCAGAACCAAGCTAGGAAACAGAGTGGGGAAGGGACTAACCAATTAAACAAATTTAACTGGATGACAATCTGGAAGAGTGACTGCCCTGGTAAAGTAAAACAATTTCTATGGAGGTTGGCACATAATAGTCTCCCACATCGCTGGAGCATCGAACGAAGAGGTATGGAAATTGACACGCTCTGCCCAATGTGTGGGCGACTGAATGAGGATGGAGCTCATTTGTTTCTCAAGTGTAAGTTTGCCAAATCGTTGTGGCGAGAGATGCAGTTGAATGAGGAAAGAGAACACTTGTTGGCTTGTGATGGTCCGAAAGAGATGATCTCTAACATCCTAAAGCTCCCTGAAGAAAAGAAACTGAAATATGTAATGATGCTGCGGGCATGGTGGATGCTAGAAATGAGAACGCTGGTGAGCCTTCACGGAATCCTAGCTATGTGGAAAGGAGGGTGAATGTTTTGGTTGAGGATTGGCTAAGGCACGGACTGAATGCCCAACATGGGAGCCAGGACAAAATTGAATGCAGTGTACGCTTGGGTCAGGAAGTTCTTCAGATAAATGTGGATGGAAGCATGAGGGAGAACCCTTCCCAGGGCGGCTGGGGCTTTATAATCAGAGATGCTAAGGGCCAGCCAGTGGGAGCCGGAGCGGGTCACATACAGCACATCAGCGATCCTCTCCAAGCAGAGGCGACAGCATGTCTACAGGGTCTGTATGCAGCTGAGAGTTGGGGTATGACAAGAGTGCAAGTGCAGACAGATTCACTGAACTTGGTCTAGGCTCTCAACACCAGCGACCTTGACCTCGCAGCCAATGGAGTGTTGTTCAAAGAAATCAGATGCTTTGCTAGCTTAAACTTTAACCAAGTGGTATTTTCGTTTTGCCCCAAGGCGTGTAATAAAGTAGCGGATGTGTTAGCGTCGCTTGGTGCAGAATCGGATCTTATAGCCCCAGTCATGTGGCCGGATCAAGCACCTGAGTTTGTGCACGGTCTTGTAGCCAGCGACTCTGCTGAGCTGTGTGGTTAATGGAAACTTTGATTTCCGTCTCAAAAAAAGGTAAATAGAGAAATCTGAACATAAAAAATCTCTCGCTATAAGTTTTAAGACATGTCAATGGCAAATTTATTGGTGTGTAGATGAGAAATCCGCTCAATACATAGAGAAAGCATGTGTTGGCCCTTGTCAACGATTGGATGCTATACTTTAAGGGTACCATACTTTAATCCTAAAGCATTTTTCTCCCAAATACTGAATCCTAGGAGACACCTACATTTTAAGGCCTCACAATTTATTGAAGTCTTCAATACACTATGCTCCCTAATTTTTACACAAATGATAAGTATCACACGTATGGCACGAAGCAATTCGTACCTAATGTTTTTTACAACTAAAGTTCTCATCCGAAAAGAAAAAATAAATCTAAAAAAACTGAAACTTGCCGTCTGAAAAGAAAGTTGCTATGCTTGACAACTAAAGTTGTGATCCTTGCGTCACTAAATTTGCCATCCAAAATGTTCGGAGTTGCCATGTGTTCGTGTCACATGTGTGGCACTTATCAAGGTCTAGTTTTTAAGGCCTCAATTCTCAATGAATCGAGATCTTCAATTTGGATTTGGACCACCCTATTTTTATCGGGTCAACAATTTCTCAAGGAGCTCGGATTAATTTCTTTTAATTCATTATGTTACCTAATTTTGAAGCTCTACCATTCATTTGAGGTATTCAACTTCGAATTTGGTTCATGATTTTTTAGATCAATCGACAACAACCGGCAAAAGTATATCAATCCCGCACACTATAATAACGTGCTTGAATCCTTGTAGTCGTCGCTAGGTAGTCTACGAATATGGATGTACTCCCTCCATCCCATCATATAAGAGTGTTTTTGACACTAGTGTAGTGTCAAAAACGCTCTTATATTATTGGACGGAAGGAGTATCTTTTATTATTTCTAGTGTTCATTGTACTATCATGATTGAAGATGAATAGACTGAAAGTTTCCTGAAAAAACCCCACCAATATAGTATTTACAGCCACTGCCGCGGAAAATTTCCACACATAAGTATGGGTTGATTAACGGATAACACCGAATCACACTACGGAAAGCAAACCATAACGCCGCATTATAAATAAAAGGAAAACACACTCCATTGTCTCCCTCACTCACCAAATCAAATATTTCCCCAGTTCCAAAATATAAGGTGTATTAGTTTTTTCAGAAGTCAAGTTTCTTTATCTTTGACCAAGTTAAGAGCCAAAAATATCGACATCCACAATATTAAGAAATAAAATACGAAAATTTATTTCATCATGAATCTAATGTACTGATTTTTATTATGTATACTGATATATTTCTCTAAAAATTTGGTCAAATTTAAAGGGGTTCGACTTTTAAAAAACTAATGCACCTTATATTTGGAAACACAGAGATTAAAACTATGAAAATCCAACAACACCAATGGTGCAGTAAAGCGTGTCTAACCCTTCTTGTCCACATGACCAAATGCTCACACCGTACTACATGGCTTCTGCACAAGCTAAAAAAATGTTGAGGACTCTCCTTTTTTTTTTTGCCTGAGCACGTGTTGTCCCGCTTGATACGCTAGAATATGTAGTCAATTAAATACAAACTAGATACTTTGACTGTGCGTTGCAAAAGGATATAAATATTCTATATGTTAGCCCGTAATTTTCCTGTCCATATTAATGTGATCGTATAAACAAATGTACCAAATCCTGCCTGTGGTTTACCTATCTAAATACATTTTAAGATTTTATTTGATAATCACTTATCTGGTAAGAACTTATTGGCTTGAAAAAATATAATTTTATTTGATAAGTCAATAGAAAGTGAGACAATTAGGACGGATTTTAAGAGAACCGGTGAAAAGAACAGAGATAAAAGAGGAAAACTGAAAATGAAGAGAGCGAGGGGGGAACATACGTAAGGTTGGACGAGAGAAGATACTATGTTTAATCCTATATAAATTAAACCGGGTGGGTAGTTTTTTAGAAAAGGAGGAAGACCTCTGGCCTCTGCATTTGGGCGATGTATGTAGTCACTTTATTAACTATTCATACAAGACCTTACAAAGAAGTACAACAATAAGTCTGAATCCACCGTCTAGGCAACATCTGTTGCTACTCCTATCTAATTGATGAAGAGATGCTGATAGTCCAGACATAATACCACAGACCTTGCAGCCAAGCCTAACATCTAAGACCCGAGACCCCAACCAAGCCATTTGCCAGGTATGGAGCTCACACCAGTCCGGCGCGATCTCAGAAGCCGCCGCCGCCAACTGCCACCACTCCAACTTCAGAGCTGTATTGACGCATTATCCTTGCCCGGTTTAACTGCTATCGACGCCACCATGGCGCCCAACGCCACCACCTCCCTGCGCGCGAACTGCTGAGCACGTCGCGGTCGCCGCCGGTACACCTCAGCACCATGCCGCCGAGTATCACCAGCTGACACAGCTTGAAGTCTCTGGAAAATCTGTCGTGCGTAGCACCTGCCGACCAGGCATGACAAAGCGTAGCACCTGTCGGCCAGGCATGACTTACATCTCCACCGAAGCTCCCTGCAAGACGAAGCCGCTCCACCTCCGACCTCTGACTTCCAGCGTTGTTTCGATGCTCCCAAGAGAGAAACGACACCGCAGTGCCGCCATCGTCCGGTCTGGAAAACCAGATCCTAGGGGTTTCCCCGGAGCAGCACAAGCGGGTCGACAGTAGTTACACGATGATGCCTTCATCAAGGTAACGACGCAGAACACCGCCATCGCCTGTCGTCGGCTCGGTTTTTATCGGCAACTCTGTCTCCCCAACTCGCAGCCGGGACTAGATGACGGATCTCGAGATCCGACCACCCAGCCTCTGGCCGGCCACCTCCGACGGAGAAGATGACCACCACCACCAGCTGCACCGGCCAGATTAGATCTGACCGGAGGTGCCGCCAAGAAGTCCAGCAGGCCCTCGATGCCTCCGTCGAACCAAAGCTGGATGACGCGCCGCCGCAACATAGACCGCCCGCCGCGAGGCAGGAGTGGCCTCCGCCACCTCGCCGCAGCCATCGCCGCCGCTTCACTAGATCGGCCGCCGCTGTCGTCGCCACAACCGTCGCTACCGTTTCGCTAGATCTGCCGCGCCTCCACGTGCATAGGGGTCAGCACCGCCCCTGAGACACGGGAGCGAGGAGAACCCCCGCCACCGCCGTCGGCCACCGGACGCAGGCCGACGGCGTCCTCCGGAGGCGGCGGGAGGAAGGGAGGGAGGAGGGTCGGCCCCGGTGACAGCTAGGGTTGGAGAACCACCCATGTCGCCCGAGCGGGGGGCGACGCGGGGGTCAGGAGCGGGTGAGTATGAACGAAGCGAACACTACAATCCCACCACTACGCCACCAACCCATCTCAGCTGCTTATAAAGCTATAAAAATGGCACCTAAAGTCTGAAGTTAATGAAAAAAAGTTGATCATGTCCAAATGGTTTCACCAGCAATCATGCAAGTGTTGGGTCTAAGAAGTTCACCGCACACCCTCATGAGTAGGAGCATCAACTGTCTACGGAAACCACTCAACTGGAAACATCTTATGGGCTTCAATTTTAAGTGTTCCGTGGATCTCTTGGCAAGCATGTGATGTTCGGCTGCAGGTTGGTGGGATTCTGGTCGCTCGACTCGGTTTTCGTTTTACTTTTGACTTGCTTGTCTGTGGGACTTTCTCACCACTTTGTATTGACTCCGTCGTCTGGGCTTTATATATAAAGCTGGGTGAAAGTTTGTTTAGAGAGTATGTGATCTCTTCTATCTCCATGGACCACGGTTGTGTGACATACTTTGTAGCCAGTGTCAGTCTCTCGTATTGTTGTATGTTCTAGCATTATGGACGATCCCCGGAAACCTTGAGATGCGGCACACTCCAAAGAAGAGGGGGTGAGAGTCAACTGCCCCAAAATTTCTTGTCGCTCGGACAACAAACCACATTAAACTAATGATGGAACATATGCTTATGTGGAGCAACCATATGCAGGAAACCAGAGGTGGCATCTGACGCTTAGATCATGTTTCCCAAAGCATCCCAATCCTTTTATATCCATTTTATTTTCCTTGTTGTGCTCTTTGAGGTGGATGAGAAGTATCATAGCTCTTGAACACATGTGGTAGGATTCCAAAAGGACGATGGATGATGCGAGAAGTGAACATCACATGAAAAGATACACAACTATAAGAAGCACCAAACACCATTTTTGCATGGATTGGTTGGTCTACACATTAAATATTATTGATAGCTCACATGATGTATGTATTATATATCCTCCTCGTCCCCATGTGGCCTACATTGCCAAATTCTTCAATGTCTTCGTCTCCCTCTTTACAAAACGTAGTAATCAATAACCGAGTGCTAGGTGTGAGCTGCATGGCCGCAAGTGAACACTGCATACTCCATGTGGTTCATAAATTATAAATAATAATACTTTTGGGCATTGGTCTATGATAGTTAGCCTAATTTCATGTGCTAATTAGTGACGGCTTTATTTTTTAGCAACACGTTGGCTACGAGAGAGCAATTATACAAGCATTATAGTACAACATAACCAGGCGAGTGGCAATAATCTCTTGATCGATTCCTCTACTTTCTAAAGTGAGCTACAATTTTTACTTCAATCTGAATGCGACATACATTCAAATATGGCAGTCGCTATTCTTAGGTCTACTTTTATCCCTCTTTTTTGGTTCAAAAATATTATGTTTCTTCCTTGTGAGCAAGATTAGTTGGAAAACACATCATACATGAAAAAAAGAAGATTCAAACAGTACTAGAGAATTGAAGAAATTTTACAACAAGAACCATCATAGAAGTTTATTTGAGAACTCATTCTGAAATGCTCCAAGGTCCAAGCTGGCCACTTTACCATATTATCATTGTAGGGATTGTACCACTGTTGACACCTGATTTTGGCAAGATACAGATTGCAATGAAGATGGTCTTGAGTGAACGAGTTTTCAGCATGAAAAGATTCACGTCGCCGAGTGGAACCACTTTGATGTTTCGGTTATATTCATTCGACTTTATCTTACGGACCGAAATTATATTCCGAGTGGCATAATTCAATGTTCCGAGTGGTTTTTGACCAATCACGTCTTTAAGATGACCTCGGATGAAGGAGCACTCTTAAGGAATTGTCTTCTTCTCGTCGAGGCAATCGATTTTGATATATAAATCATCTCAATCCGAATTCATATGCAAAAGTTAGAGGCAATACACTGCAGACCGAATTTCAACGGAAATATGGCGCGAGGTGCCACACACTTGTCTGATAGGTTGCGTGAGTAATTCGGCCATCAAGACAGCCTTGAATCGAAAAACCTTCAACACGAAATAGTTTTGTCTCGTCGAGCCGATTGTTTTCATATAAAATTTGTCTCAATCCGAGGTCGTATGCAACCTGGAGAGACAAATTAAGATCAGGCTGTGTTTTCAGTCGGGAAATCCGAGTGAAAAGTTTACCATCCGAGTGAAAACCTACCGATCGAGTAAAAAGTCGAGTGAAAAACTTATCGATCGAGTAAAAGATTGGCTTCCGAGTGAAAATATAGTAATCCGAGTGAAATTATCATCCGAGTGAAGTTATTCCGAGTGAAAAGATTACCATCGGAATGAAAACTTGACGTTCGAGTAAGATATTACCTTCCGAGCGAAATATAGTCATCCGAGTGAAAGATTGTCTTCCGAGTGAAATTATAGTCATCCGAGTGAAAGATTGTCTTCCGAGTGAAAGACTCTAACATCCGAGTGAAAAGGTCCAGTCGGACGAAAAACTCTAATATCCGAGTGGATGAGCTCGAATCCGAGTGAAACTGAAGATGTGCCCGAAAGGTAATCCAAATGACCTCGGATGGAAAAGTGATCAACACGGAAGTTGTGCGCACCGTCAAAACGGTAAACTTTGGTTTTGGAGTCATTATCATATGAGATAGTATACGGCCTGTAAGTTCACTACAAGACTCGGACAATCCAGTCCGTTACATGACCGAGTCCGACTGGATATTAAAGATGGCTTCGTAGAATATTCAAGATGGTCTTATTTGGAGAAGTGTTCAACATAAGTATTGTTCATCTCGTCGAGGCGCACAAGTTTCATATTTGGGCCGTCTTGATCAGAGGTCATATGCAAGCTCGGCGGCCCGCGCAAGGAGGAAGACAGAAGTTGGGCCAGATTCAGACTGAATCCGAGTTGGAATAGAACTAGGACTCTAGGACGTGAATTGATGTAATTTTTTGTAAGGAAAGCCTAGATGAATCCTTTGCTTATACGGGAAGTCCAGCCGCCTCTTATATATGTTGGGGGTAATGGCCGATTAAACGACACACAATCGAACAAATCAATATACTACTTTTTCATCTACTTTTTATCTCTTCGCCGTTTTTCTCTCTCGTTCTTCGTTGTTCTTCGTGTTTGAGAGCTGCGAATACCGAGGCTCTAGGGGCGAGTGAATCGACCTAGGGAAGCCCATAGCCAACGCACTCCCTGATGGGGTCCCTCCCAGGGGTGTGCGGTTTTCGGGTCTACAAAAGCGCCCGTCGTCTGTCTTGCGTATCGCGCTGTCGGTCGGGTCTCCTTCGACGTGAGCTGTGGTGCATCACCCCCGGCGTCGAGGGTACACGTGACGTGTTCGTGTGTCAACACACTTTTTGGCGACTCCGCTGGGGAACGAAGATCAATCATCATCATCCACCATGTCCGATCTTCCCAAGCCATCTGAGGTAGACGCCGATAACATCATTAAGCCTAGTCTTGATGAGATATCGGCCGATCATCGCCAAGTTTATGAGGAGTTCAAGAAGGCGCGCGAGGAGAAGGACCTGCAGGAGTTCCTTGCAAAATTCAAGAAAGATCGCCAAGGCAACATCACTCTGATTGAAGAAATCAAGTTCCCTCCTCTTCAAGCCGAGCAGGTTAAACCCTCTGTGAGTACTACTTTTTCTCCTGAGCAGTGGGCTGAGATTGAGAGTCGTATTGCTTGATGGTAACAATCTAGTCTATCAAACTTTCATAGAAAATACTAATGCTCAGAAGAATATATCTCAATCGGCTAGTGGTAATGACGGTGTAGCTGCTAGTGTGCAAAACCCTAATCTGTCTTTACCTATTTCATCGGCGCCTCCCGTGCCAATGGCTTATTATCCTACCCAAACAAATCAGATTGTGGCTGCACCCATTAATCCTATTATGAGCATGACAGGTTCGGTGGCAACGCCGAACCAAACCCTACTTACAGCTACATCCACTCGACCACTACCAAATTATGGGTCGGTGTACATACCACAATTCCTACCCACAACTAGTAACCCTACTCCTTCTATGCCACTGCCACAAGCTGCATCGTCCACTATGGATGATGGTCTAGCTAATCTTAGAGAGGAGATGGCTAAGATGCTTCGAGAAAATTTTGGAGTTGAGTTACCTCGGAATCAGATTTACCAAAAGCCGTACCCCGAGTACTTTGATGCCATCCAGTGCCCTCCGGGATATAAGATTCCAGATTTTGTTAAGTTCAATGGAGAGGGCACAAAAACCACATGGGAGCATGTTAGTCAATATTTAGCATAATTGGGTGAGGCAGGCTCATTGAATGAATTGAAAGTGCGTTTATTTCCTTTATCATTAACTGGTACCGCATTTTCATGGTTTTCTTCTTTACCACATGGTTCCATTCGGGTTTGGTCGTAGCTAGAGCAGAAGTTTCATGATCACTTTTATAGCAGCGACAATGAACTCAAGTTGTCACATCTGACATCGGTTAAACAGAAGCATGATGAATCGGTCTCCGATTACGTCAAGAGATTCAGAGAAACAAAAAAACGGTGTTTTAGTTTGGTGATAACCGAGAGGGAATTGGCAAATCGTCCGAAGATGAATATGGTGGAATATGACAGTGATTATTCGGACGATGAGGGTGATGTTTTTGCTATTGAATTTGTTTGGCTATCTAAGGCCAAACCCTTTACTTGCAATGATCTGAAACTGATTCATAAGAATCGTGATGAAGAGATGAAGTTCACTTTTAACATTGCTAAGTGTAATAGAATATTTGATGCTTTGCTGCAGGCTAAGATTATTACAATATCTCATACTTTACCGCCATTTGAAGAGCTAAAATGGCGTGCTTATTGCAAGTATCATAATTTTTTTCTCATGCTACTAACGATTGCAATGTTTTTCGACGATAGATACAATCGGCCTTTAATGACGGACGATGAACTTTTCTGAGATGCAAGTTGATAAACAGCATTTTCCAATGAATACCATGGATTTGGAGGGGAAGAAGCTACTCATTCGGCCGGAGGTAGCCGAATCTTCTAATAAAGCTAATGTCATTGTTGGTGAGCCCAGGAAAGACAAGGAGGACAATAAGGTCTTGGGGAGACAGGTTGTGCTTGGTAAGCAACCCGATGGCAAGGAAGTGATCAAAATCACCATCAAGAATCCTACACTCGGGGGGCAACTGCAAGTGCAAGAAAATGCTCGTGTGAGATTTGTCAAGCCGAAGAGTCCAGAAATTGGCAAGTGGAAAAGGAATGAAGTTAAAGTGCAACGCAAGCGGATCAAGCCAACTTTTGATATGTTGATGTCCAAGTACACCAACCAGTCGGCCGGTTCTAGCTTTAATCGGCCGACTCATCTGAAGCGACCAAGGTCACCATCAGCTGATATGTTCAGTCAGTATATGAAACCGAGTGGACCAAGGGTGCCGTTTCCAGAAGAGCATACGCAATCTGTTTGGGATCGACTTGACTACTCATATAATGGCCGACTGACATCGGTAACTATCGGTCAGCTGGTCAAAACATGCGACCGGATGGAAATTATCCGAGTGTAAGAATGCACCCAGATGGAAGCTATCCGAGTGAAAAAATGTGGCCGAGTAGATTCCATCCGACTGAATTCCATCCGAGTGATATCCATCCGAGTGGATTCCATCAGAGTAAAAAGGTGCGACCGAGTGGAAATTTCATGCATCTGGAAAGTCAAAAAGAATGGGTTGTTAAATCACCAAGTGTTGCAGCAGTCGAGTCAGGAAAAGGCAAGGAGAAAATGGATGTCGACTCACTTATCTTGGGCACCGAAACATTCGCCATACAGCAGCCGATTGTGCATAGCAATCCGACTGAGCCGATACTTGCTATCGCGCCAAAGCACTCGGCTAATGACCATGAGGCAAGCACCAGCCAGGTAAAAACGAGAGATCATAAATACACTCAGCCAAAGTGGTGTCCTCCAGGGCTAACAAAGACACAAAAGAGGAAACTACAGAGATTAAGGAGTCAAGAGATGGCAGAACAGGAGGCCGAGAAACAAAGGGATAAGTTGTTCAATGACACTCGACCCATGGTTCCACCAAAACAAGTGTGGAGGCCTAAAAAGATACAAGATACAGCAACTTCTACATCTATCACAGCAATACCTACATCACCAAAGGAGGACGATACAACATATATGACATCGTCTGCGACACTTCTTACTTCTCCTTCACTCGAACAAATTTCAGAATCTGTGGATGCACTCGAGGAGGAGGCTGATATGTTGGACTATGAGTCTACGCCGGTTCATGAAGGTATGGATATCAATATGGTGTATTACTTACCTGCTGAGTTTCGTGCTGTAGATGAAGAAGGGGATGTGGCTCAGCTGGATTTTGGTCCTAAAACGCAATATTCGAGAAGCCAAAAGAACTAGTAACGCATCTTAAACCATTATATCTCAGAGGTCATATCAATGGGTCGCAGCTCACTCGGATGCTTGTTGATGGTGGTGTTGTGGTAAATCATATGCCCTATTCGGTCTTCAAGAAATTGGGTTTGCCTGATGAAGAATTGATCAAGACCAATACGGTGCTCAATGGATTTGAAGGCAAAGAGAAAATTGAAGCCAAAGGTGTGATGTATGTGGAGCTTACAGTCGGAAGCAAAACTTTGGCTACTGCATTCTTTGTCGCTGAGGTGCAAGGTAACTACAACGTCATACTAGGCCGTGATTGGGTTCATGCAAACCAGTGTGTGCCATCCACTATGCACCAGTTTTTGATTCAGTGGGTTGATGGTGAAGTGGAAGTTATTCATGCGGATAACTCGGCATGTGTTGCTTTGGTCGATGCATCGGTGGATTGGCAACATCCCAATGCTACTTGCTTGACGGGACGTGACTTATCAGAATTTGATTTTCTCAGCGCGACCAAGAATGGTTTTGTGCCCGTCTCTTTAAAGCCGAGTGAATGCAATCGGCTCCAAGGTATGATATGTTTAAATGGATCCTAATTCCGAGTGGTTACAAAAATGTCTTGTAAAGTATCGGTCCAATGAGGACGATATGTATGAGTCTATAAAGGAGTTGGATGACATGGATAAACTTGGACAAGGTTTTACATCAGCCGATCCGTTAGAAGAGGTAGATATTAGAGATGGTTCAGTCACTCGACCGACATTTATAAACAAAAATTTGAAAGCCGATTGTAAGGCTAAGTTAATCGAGCTATTGAAAGAATATGTTTGTTGCTTTGCATGGGAATATCATGAGATGCCAGGGTTAAGCCGAGAGCTAGTGGAACATCGGTTGCCTATAAAGGCCGGTTTTAGACCTTATAAACAGTCGGCCAGAAAATTTAATCCGAAAACATATGACCGGATCAAGGAAGAGATCGGTCGACTGCTTGAAGCTAATTTCATTCGACCTTGCAGGTATGCCGAGTGGATTTCTAACATTGTCCCAGTAGAGAAGAAAGGATCTGGCAAGTTGAGGGTGTGCATTGATTTTAGAGATTTGAATAGGGCTACACCCAAAGATGAGTATCCTATGCCAATAGCCGATATGCTTATTAATGATGCTTCTGGACATAAGGTTATTAGCTTTCTAGATGGTAATGCCGGATACAATCAAATTTTTATGGCCGAAGAAGACATGTACAAAACGGCTTTCTGATGTCCTGATTTCCTTGGTTTATTCGAGTGGACAGTGATGACATTCCGATTAAAAAATGCTGGAGCCACGTATCAAAGGGCTATGAATTTAATTTTTCATGATTTACTCGGTGTCATACTTGAAGTTTATATTGATGATATTGTTGTCAAATCGGATGCTTTTGAATCTCACTTGGCCGATTTGCGTTTAGCTTTCGAAAGAATGAAAAAGTATGGACTGAAGATGAATCCTTTAAAGTGTGCATTCGGTGTATCAGCTGGCAAGTTTTTGGGTTTTATTATTCATGAAGATGGCATAGAGATTGATCCCAAAAAGATAGAGGCCATACATAAAGTGGAGGCTCCAACATGCAAGAGAGATATGCAAAAGTTTCTTGGCAAGGTCAATTATTTGAGAAGGTTCATAGCTAATCTATCAGGGAAAGTTGATGCATTTACTCCTATCCTTCGGTTAAAGAATGATGCCGATTTCACTTGGGGGGCAAAACAGCAAGAAGCATTTGATATGATCAAGAATTATTTGTGCACTCCTCCAGTGATGAAAGCACCCAAGCATAGGGAACCCTTCAGACTTTACATTGCAGCAGAGGAAGGAGTTATTGGTGTTGTTCTAACTCAAGAGACCGAAGGAAAAGAGCATGCCATCACTTATTTGAGCCGTTGCCTATTGGACGCAGAGACAAGGTGACAATCCCGACTGGAGGAAGCCCATTGTTGATTACTTATGAAATCCGAGTGAAAGGGTGGACAGGGCTATTCGGCGTATGGCTTTCAAGTATACAATGAGAGATGATGGTCTTTATCGCCGAACAGTCGATGATGTTCTTCTAAAGTGTTTGGATGAGGACCAGGCAAGAGTTGCTATGGGAGAGATACATGAAGGCATTTGTGGCACTCACCAGTCGGCTCCCAAGATGAAATGGTTATTGCGACGTGCTGGGTTTTATTGGCCGACTATGATTAATGATTGCTTCAGATATTATAAAGGGTGCGAAGCTTGTCAAAAATTTGGTGATATTCAATTGGCTCCTGCTGCTATGTTGCATTCTATTATCAAGCCGTGGCCTTTCAGAGGATGGGGTTTAGACTTTATTGGGAAAATTCATCCATCTTCCTCAAAGGGGCATCGGTTCGTATTGGTGGCAACTGATTATTTCACTAAATGGTCTGAAGCAGTACCTCTCAAGAACATGACACATACAGAGGTAATTCAATTCATAACCGAGCACACTATTCATAGATTCGGTATTCCTCAAATGTTAACAACAGATCAAGGTTCATCTTTCATGTCACACCAAGTCAGAGAGTTTGCCGGATCTTATAACATAAAGTTGCTCAATTCCTCTCCATATTATGCCCAAGCTAATGGACAAGCTGAGTCTAGCAATAAAATTTTAATCAAACTCATCAAGAAAAAGATTGAAGATAATCCGAGGAGATGGCATGAGTTGTTGTCTGAAGCTTTGTGGGCACATAGAATTTCAAGGCATGGTGCTACGAAGGTGACCCCATATGAGCTAGTATATGGTCAAGAGGCCGTTTTACCAGTGGAAGTAAATTTGAATGCTTTGAGAATAGCCAAACAAAATGATTTATCGGCAGTAGACTTTTATAACTTGATGATGGACAATATTGATGAGGTTGCCGATAAACGTTTGGTTGATTTGAAGTCCATAGAGAGAGACAAGTTGAGGGTTGCAAGAGCTTACAATAAGAAAGTTAAGATGAAGAATTTTCAAGTTGGTGATCTCGTCTGGAAAGTGATTCTGCCGATTGGTTCAAGAGATAGAAAATTCGGGAAGTGGTCTCCAAGTTGGGAAGGTCCTTTTAGAATTACAAGAGTTGTTCCCGGAAATTCATATTTGGTGGAATCAATACAAGGGGCATTGTTACCTCGAGCTCTCAATGGCAAATATTTGAAGAAGTACCACCCGAGTATGTGGCAGGAAGCTGTGACGCCCCCGATTTGACCGTACACTAATCATGCACGCAAATGTGTACGACCAAAATCAGGAACTCACGGGAAGATATCACAACACAACTCTAGACACAAATTAAAATAATACAAGCTTTATATTACAAGCCAGGGGCCTCGAGGGCTCGAATACAAGAGCTCAATCATAGACGAGTCAGCGGAAGCAACAATATCTGAGTACAGACATAAGATAAACAAGTATGCCTTAAGAAGGCTAGCATAACAGGGATACGGATCGAAAGAGGCGCAGGCCTCCTGCCTGGGATCCTCCTAAACTACTCCTGGTCGTCGTCAGCGGGCAGCACGTAGTAGTAGGCACCTCCGGTGTAGTAGGAGTCGTCGTCGAAGGTGGCGTCTGGCTCCTGGGCTCCAACATCTGGTTGCGACAACTAGGTAGAAGGGATAGGGGGAAAAGAGGGAGAAAGCAACCGTGAGTACTCATCCAAAGTACTCGCAAGCAAGGAGCTATACTACATATGTATGCATTGGTATCAACTGGAATAAGGCTATTATACGTGGACTGAACTGCAGAAAGTCGGGATAAGGGGGGACAGCTAGTCCTTTCGAAGACTACGCTTCTGGTAGCCTCCGTCTTGCAGCATGTAGAAGAGAGTAGACTGAAGTCCTCCAAGTATCATCACATAGCATAATCCTACCCGGCGATCCTCTCCTCGTCGCCCTGTTAGAGAGCGATCACCGGTTGTATGTGGCACTTGGAAGGGTGTGTGTTATTAAGTATCCGGTTCTAGTTGTCATAAGTTCAAGGTACAACTCCACGTCGTCCTGTTACCGAAGATCACGGCTATTCGAATAGATTAACTTCCCTGTAGGGGTGCACCACATATCCCAACACGCTCGATCCCATTTGGCCGGACACACTTTCCTGGGTCATGCTCGGCCTCGGAAGATCAACACGTCGCAGCCCTACCTAGGCACAACAGAGAGGTCAGCACGCCGGTCTAAATCCTATGGCGCAGGGGTCTGGGCCCATCGCCCATTGCACACCTGCACGTTGCGTACGCGGCCGGAAGCAGAACTAGCCCCCTTAATACAAGAGCAGGCTTACGGTCCAATCCGGCGCGCGCCACTCAGTCGCTGACGTCACGAAGGCTTCGGCTGATACCACGACGTCGAGTGCCCATAACTATCCCCGCGTAGATGGTTAGTGTGTATGGGTCAATAGCCAGACTCAGATCAAATACCAAGATCTCGTTAAACGTGTTAAGTATCCGCGAACACCGACCAGGGCCAGGCCCACCTCTCTCCTAGGTGGTCTCAACCTGCCCTGTCGCTCCGCCACAAAGTAACAGTCGGGGGCCGTCGGGAACCCAGGCCCACCTCTACCGGGATGGAGCCACCTGCCCCTTCAGCCCCCAACTCCGAACAGTACCACAGGTAATGTAACTGTGTAAAGTATATAGTATACGGCCCAATAATATAGCATGTCAGACAGACAAGAGTGTAGGGCCACTGATGGAACACTAGCATCCTATACTAAGCAGTAGGATAGCAGGTAATGGTAACAACAGTAGTAGCAAGGACAGGCTATGCATCAGGATACGAATAACGGAAAGCAGTAACATGCTACACTACTCTAATGCAAGCAGTATAGAGAAGAGTAGGCGATATCTGGTGATCAAAGGGGGGGCTTGCCTGGTTGCTCTGGCAAGGAGGGGTCATCTTCGATGTAGTCGAACACACGGACATCGGCAGCGGTCTCGGAGTCTACCGGAAAAGAGTAACGGAGAGGGAACACAATAAATAACAGAGCAATCAAATATAACAAAAAGCAAGACGCGACAATACATTGTGCTAGGGGTGACCTAACGTAGGGATAGGCGATACCGGCGAAGGGGGGAAACATCCGGGGAAGTATTCCCATTGTTTCGTGTTTTCGGGCAGATGAACCGGAGAGGGAAAGTTGCGTGTTCGCTATACTAGGGATGTGTGACGGACGAACGGATTGCGTATCCGGATTCGTCTCGTCGTTCTGAGCAACTTTCATGTAGAAAACATTTTCATCCGAGTTACGGATTATTTTCTACGAATTTCCAAAGTTTAAAGGTTTTTTTAATTTATTTAATTCGAATATAAACAGTGAAATGTTTTTTTAACTCAGCAGGGGCTAGTCACACTCAATGACAGGTGGGGTCAAGGAACTGGGTTGACTCAGTCAACACCTTTACTAGTCAACCAATGAACAGCGCATTGGGCCCTACTTGTCATTGGCACAAACTATTGATTAGGCTTTTAAACAAAAGGGGCCACATGTCATCTATACATAGACTATTCTAGTCATTAATTAACACCTAGTAGTACTAATCTAAGCAAGGACCGGCCACTACTCCGGCCATGCGCACGACGCACACACAGCACACACAAGTTAGTAGGCTAGGAGTTATCAACATAAGATGTCATTTTGTGATTTTTGTAGGATTTAATCCAGGTGACTTTTGAATTTGGTCCAATGGAAAGAATTGAACTTTGAAGTGTACTACACGCCCCTATAAATATTTCTCATAATAAAATTTGTTTTGCTGTTGTTTTGCAACTACACAAAGGGCTAATCAGTGTTACAGCAGCAGAGCTAGCCAGCGCTACAGTAACATTCAGCAGTTACAGTAGTATTAAGCAAAGCAGCAGCGACAGGAGCTCGACGACGCGAGCGGGGCGCAGCGGCCGGCCGAAACGTGGGCAGCGCAGGCGCGGGGCAGGCGCGGGACTCGGCCAAGAGCGGCTGGGCACGCACGAGCGTGGCCCGGTGAGCAGCAATACGCAGCAGCAGATATGCGACGGTCTCGGGCGAGCTCGAGGTTGAGTGCAGGGGAGCACGGCAAGGCGAGTTGGGGCGGAGTTGGCCTCCTGGGAGTGTGCCGAGCACATCTACGTGCTCGGTTGAGCCGAATAGCGGCGACGACGGGCACGGCCGCGGAGGCGAGCTCCGGACACGGCGAGCAGCTAGGCTACGGGCGCAGAAAAGATGCGCGAAGAGAGGGGAAGAAGCGGCGCTCACCGGGTGGCTCAAGGTGGCCGGCGAAAGATTAGGAGCGCAGAGGCGAGGTGGATCAACGCGGTTGCAGCGGCGTCGATCGATGGAAGGGCGCGAGGCGATGGAGGAGTTGTGCTGCTCCACGTGACGAAGTAGAGCACCACGGTGAAGGAGTCGAGGTCGCGGAGCTCCTGAACCGGTCGCGGTGATGGGTGGACGCCGGTGGCCGCGTCAGTGGCAGCGGCGCGTCGACGAGAGACGGATCTGGAGGAGGGAAGGGGCGGAGAGAGCGAGGGGAGTGACGAGCGAGTGGGGGATGGGATCGCGTGGCGCCCTTATCCCCTCCCGGCGTCGGCGTTGCAGCGCGGGGAGGTGCGCCCGGTCCGACGGAAACGAACGGGAGCGCCCCGGTCGGCTGTACAGGGAAAGGAGGCGACGGACGGAGTTAGGTGGGCTGGCTGGGTGGGAGTGGGCCGAGGCCCAGGAGGAGCCATGGGGTTGTGGCCTTTTTTTTATATGTTTTGTTTTCTTTTTATAGTTTCTGTTTTTCAATTAAGTTTCCTTTTATTTACTTATTTTTAGTTTTATAAAATATAAACCTAGCCCCAAAATTAGTATTATTATTTAGGATACTGCCATAATTAATTTGGCACAATAATAAAATAGGTTTGTATTTGTTTAATATTTAATGGCTTTTAATAATTGTTTTAGTCACTGTTTTAATTATTTTAATGGATTTAAACATTTTATAAAAGTGTGGTTTCTTCACCACAATTACTTTTGCATTATTTGGCACAACTCGAACATTTTAGTTTTAAAGTTTAAAAGTTTTTGTTATTTGACTTTATTTTAAATTTGAATCGTTTTTGAACCATCGCGAGATTAGGAACAGTAACCGCGGTGACGTGGCATCATTAACAGAGGTTTACTGTAGCTTAATTATCCGGACGTCACAGAAGCCTAAGTAGGCAATGGCCAATATACGATTATCGCCCTTAGCACAAACATGGCCGATACATAATTTTCGCCCTGAGAAAAATAAATGGCCGATGGAGTGTTGATATCGTCCTTAGAACAAACACTATGCATATTATTTTTCGGCGTGCAAGCTTTGCCGAAAAACAGGGGGGCATGTGTTGACACATGATTTTGGCAAGATACAGATTGCAATGAAGATGGTCTTGAGTGAACGAGTTTTCAGCATGAAAAGATTCACGTCGCCGAGTGGAACCACTTTGATGTTTCGGTTATATTCATTCGACTTTGTCTTACGGACCGAAACTATACTCCGAGTGGCATAATTCAATGTTCCGAGTGGTTTTTGGCCAATCACGTCTTCGAGATGACCTCGGATGAAGGAGCACTCTTAAGGAATTGTCTTCGTTTCGTCGAGGCAATCGATTTTGATATATAAATCATCTCAATCCGAGTTCATATGCAAAAGTTAGATGCAATACACCGCAGACCGAACTTCAACGGAAATATGGCGCGAGGTGCCACACACTTGTCTGATAGGTTGCGTGAGTAATTCGGCCATCAAGACAGCCTTGAATCGAAAAACCTTCAACACGAAAAAGTTTTGTCTCGTCGAGCCGATCGTTTTTCATATAAAATTTGTCTCAATCCGAGTTCGTATGCAACCTAGAGAGGCAAATCAAGATCAGGTTGTGTTTTCAGTCGGGAAATCCGAGTGAAAAGTTTACCATCCGAGTGAAAACCTACCGATCCAGTAAAAGGTCGAGTGAAAAACTTATGATCGAGTAAAAGATTGGCTTCCGAGTGAAAATATAGTAATCCGAGTGAAATTATCATCCGAGTGAAGTTATTCCGAGTGAAAAGATTACCATCGGAATGAAAAGTTGACGTTTGAGTAAGATATTACCTTCCGAGTGAAATATAGTCATCCGAGTGAAAGATTGTCTTCCGAGTAAAACTATAGTCATCCGAGTGAAAGATTGTCTTCCGAGTGAAAGACTCTAACATCCGAGTGAAAAGGTCCAGTCGGACGAAAAACTCTAATATCCGAGTGGATGAGCTCGAATCCGAGTGAAACTGAAGATGTGCCCGAAAGATAATCCAGATGACCTCGGATGGAAAAGTGATCAACACGGAAGTTGTGCCCACCGTCAAAACGGTGAACTTTGGTTTTAGAGTCATTATCATATGAGATAGTATACGGTCTGTAAATTCACTACGAGACTCGGATAATCCAGTCCGTTACATGACCGAGTCCGACTGGATATTAAAGATGGCTTCGTAGAATATTCAAGATGGTCTTATTTGGAAAAGTGTTCAACATAAGGATTGTTCGTCTCGTCGAGGCGCACAAGTTTCATATTTGGGTTGTCTTGATCGGAGGTCATATGCAAGCTCGGCGGCCCGCGCAAGGAGGAAGACAGAAGTTGGGCCAGATTCAGACTGAATCCGAGTTAGAATAGAACTAGAACTCTAGGACGTGAATTGATATAATTTTTTGTAAGGAAAGCCTAGATGAATCTTTTGCTTGTACGGGAAGTCCAGCCGCCTCTTATATATGTTGGGGGTGATGGCCGATTAAACAACACACAATCGAACAAATCAATATACTACTTTTTCATCTACTTTTTATCTCTTCACCGTTTTTCTCTCTCGTTCTTTGTTGTTCTTCGTGTTTGAGAGCTGCGAATACCGAGGCTTTAGGGACGAGCGAATCGACCTAGGGCAGCCCATAGCCGCCGCACTCCCTGATGAGGTCCCTCCCGGGGGTGTGGAGTTTTCGGGTCTGCAAAAGCGCCGTCGATTGTCTTGCGTATCGCGCTGTCGGTCGGGTCTCCTTCGACGTGAGCTGCGGTGCATCACCCCCGACGTCGAGGGTATACGTGACGTGTTCGTGTGTCAACAACCATATTGTTTGACTTTTCTTCCACGAACACGCCTGGAAATGTGTCACGGAGATGCAGATCGTGCAGTTCCTCTTTAGCTTCGCGGCCTCCATGGCCATGCTCTGATTCCACTTCGCCGGCGGCGGTTGCGAGGGGATGGCAGGATAGGCGTTCAATGCCGTCTTCAACGCGTCCCTGCTCGCGCTCTTACTTGACTTCCACGGCGCTGCTTATGCCGCCGCCAAGTGCAAGAAGAGGAGCAGCATCATTGGGGGAAAATTAGAGTGATAACGCTTGTGAGGAGGGAAAAAAAATTACATTACATATTTTCGATTGATTCCAACCTTGTATGATTTGTGAAATGCATTGGCCTTCAATATTTGACAATTCTAGTTCAAATTTTCTAAATCGTCAAGATGTTCATGCAGCAGGCCAATCACAATAACTTCTTGATCGATTCCTCTGCTTTCTAATGTGAACTTATGCTCTCACAAAAAAAAAGGTGAACTTATGGGAGTTCTTCAGCTTTTGCTTCAGTTTGAATGCAACTCAGTCTGAAGACAACATAGATTCAACGATGCCATGCCAGTAGCTTCTGTCTTGACTATTTTTATCTTGTTTTTGAAAATGGATTTGTAAAACGCTTCAGCTAGTTGGCGAACAAACTTTCCTTCAACTCCACTCCCATGAATCGACAACTACTCTGGACGCACTGCTTAAACACCACATGGAACAGATAGAGAGAATCTATTCCAGTTGATCGAGTTGAACCCACCCACCGCGGGGCATCGTAAAACGTACTCCCTCCGTTGGGAATTACTTGTTTTGGATATGGATGTATTTAGAATTAAAATACGTCTAGATACATTCATTTCTATGACAAGTAATTCCGAACGGAGGGAGTACTCAATATAAAAACAAAAAAAGCTACAACACTAAAAGCTATATTAGTTTGCTGAACAGAAACTGAAAATAGAAGTTCACCTCAAACTTGGACAGTTCACTATGTATCCCTACTGTTTTCTATTCACAATACTTTTAGACGTATCATATTTTTATAGAAGGCTAAAATCAAGTATAAGTGACTACAACTTGTTGCGAACAAAAAATATAGCAAAAACTCCCACACCCAAGCTAATAAAAAGATTAGCCACCACAACTAATACAGACACAATGCGAAGGCCTGACCTAAATAGACCGATAGGCCGCGTCTCGACCAATACCGGTTACCCCAAGGAGCTACGGCTTCCACCGAACTTTCCTCATCGACGCACCAATCACCTTGAATGCCTAAGAAGAGACAACGAGTAGGTAGCGGGACTTAGTCAGGCCGGAGAAAGCCATCGTCTTGGGCTCACTGGTAGCTGTGTACATAGTGCCCATGAAGATCTGCTCTGACCAGCAGCAAGCACCGGAGAACCACATCGCAGAACCTCCAAGCCAAGTCTCCATCTGTGATGCTCCCAACGGAGTAACGACACCATGACGCTGCCATCGCAGGTCGACCGACGGACCTAGGCTTTTGCCCAGAGACAACACGTCAAGCGATAGAGGAAAGATGTCGACACACTTCAGCGGCGCCTTCAATGAGGTAACGGCACCCACGGGCGTCGTCGCCGCCAGCCCCATCCGACAATGTCGCGCACCTCCCACCCATCCCGTCAGAGGATGACCATACTGTCCATGATGGGTCACATCGCTGCCGCAGCAGCACCTCGCAATAGTACCCGAACCGTCGTGGATCACTGAAACCAGGCACGACCAAGAAACGCGGTCCATCTCCACCTCCTGCACGGGCCAAGAACAAGCAGCTCCTCCGGTCCTCGCCATCCTCGAACACCAGCACCGCCAGGCCACCGACACCGAGAGCAGCAAGTCCCACCAGGAGGACGGGCCCGTCGCGGGCACGGCCCTAGGAGCCATATCAGATCTGGTAAGCATCGTCGCCACCCACACCCACACCAGACAGATCTAACATGAAAGAGAAAAGTCACCTAAACTACAGTGCAAACTAGTGTAAAACAGAGAAGAAAAGTCATGGGTACTGTAGCGAATATTGTATTATCTACTTAAGTAGGTACTGCCTCCTACAACAACTCTGGTGTCGCCTGCGACCCAAAGGCACGACCGCAGAGCAGGAGCCGCCTGGCCACCGCACACGCAACATCTCCTAGCGAGCTCCGCCTCCCTCTGCAACCCCGGCCAAACCGCGCCGCCACCTACGCCATCGCCTGCCGGAGAACCACCACGCACCGGCCACACCTCTCACCTCTGCAAGCTCTGGACCCGGCTTCGCCGCACCACCACGCTGCCCGCCGCGCGCCACCACACCGGAAGCCTCCCCGCGTCGCCCCTTGACGGGTCGCGCCGTCCATGCCCTTCGCCTTTGTCGAACGGGTGTTACCTGTCTTCTCGCGGCTGATGCCGCCAACCCATAGGTTCCTTGTTTCCTTTGACGCTGACAATAGCCGTGTCATTTGGCATTGTTGCCAGATGAGCCAACGGTGTTGATGCCGCCAACCCATAAGTTGTACATTAGCCGTGTGACTGAAAAAGTATCCGTGTGACTGAAAAAGTATGCGGGGGCACAAAGCAAGGAAGCATCTGTCTCGATGGAAATGTTTCTTATTCCGTAGCATTCATCTAGTAATAGAAGTTCACTCCGCTAAAGACTACAACAGTTCACTACTAGTCCTGATTCATCCATTTCAAAAAAAGAAGTCCCGGTTCAAAAACTCGCCACCGCATCGCCACAAATCTCGCAAGAAAGTTTGATTGAGCCCAATGTCGATAATGTTAAGAGAAAAATCATCCCACGAAACGGCTGTGCGTAGCATAGAATCAACACTTTCCGTGAGGAAATCCAGAAATATCGTCCGCATGGATGTTCACTCAATATTAGACAGCAGCCCACACTTAACAGGAAGTATTTAATACTTTATTTTTTGGGCTCAACAACGAACATCTTTATCATCCTCCAGCCAACTCCATCACTCGTAGGCGCGCATACATAGGAACAACTTTATGAGTCCAATTTTACTTAATCCGTCATTACACCCTAACTGAATGATCTACCTCGTCGATTTGGCTGATTCGAATCCGAAGTTATATGAACCAGCAGGCTGCGGACTCTAACTAGCTTACCGAATCCAGACCACCATCTAACATCTATTACTCACCGCCAAACTACCGTGAGCATCCTCAATGATGTATAATTTCCTATAAATTACCTCTTCCTCCCGTCGAGATCGCGCTGGATCTACGAAATTTCAGTGAAATTTTTGAAATTTTGCATTCCAAAATATTTTTAACCCTGAAATTTTGAGGCGGATTCAAACTGATTTTAAAATTACGTCAGAAATCATTAGAATTGGGTGAATTTTGAAATATGAAAAGCCAAAATAATTTCCAAAATATGCAAAAATTTCGAAATTTCACATATTTAGGTGAGGTCCGAAATTATTTTGTATCCAAAATTAAAAACCTTGGCTGTAGCAAGTTCTCGTTAGCATAATAACTCGAGGCCTTCGTTGGAGAAACAAGTGCGCGCACGCATCATGGGAGCAATCTTGTGAGTTGTGAACCCTCACATCAAAGCCACAAGCACAAGAAAAAACTTGTAAAAATCATTTGCAGAGAGTTCACTCGATCACGACCAGTTGTCTGCTGACTCATCTCGGGAAGTTGGGAAAGGGCTGCAAAGTACTCCGTTCCAAATTACTCGTCGTAGAAATAGATGTATCTAGAACTAAAATACATCTAGATACATCCATTTCTGCGACGAGTAATTCGGAACGGATGAAGTAGTTATTTTGGAAGTGATTTTCGAGACAAGTCCCTTCTGCCAGCCGAGGAGTTGATGCACGCGACACAAAATCTATCTGCTTCTAATTAGTATTCACTTCCATGGTAGTTCATCTTCTCTTTCTACCTTCCGTTCCAGATGCCTCCCAACCTCATACATCTTCTTCTTATATAATATGCACGCATTTATATGTAGGACACATGGTGTCTTCATAATTCCTTTTTCACTTTCTCTAAACTAAACCAAACGACAAGGAAAGCTAAAGAGACTCAAGAAAAGTATATATGAACATCGTATTATAGCTCCTCCATCATGATCGGTATGGCTTCCTATTGCTACTTTTATTACTTACCTTGCATATTTGTATGCTTATATACAAGGTTCATACAGTAGGATGAGAAGAATTGATGGCGGATTTGGTGCGCAAGGTAGTGAGGGTGCATTAAGGAATTAGTACCTGTTAAAGATCTATGCATAATCCCCACCAAAAAAAAGAGAATTGGATATTGGCTCTCTATTAATTCTTTAGTACGTAATATGGACATTTGAACATATTACGTATGTGGTAGTGAGGGTACATTAAGGAATTAGTGAGGGTGCATGCGCTTTTAATTCTTTAGTATATTTTTCAAAGTTAAAACATTCTTATTATTTGGATATTTGACATTATGGCTGATATTTTTAGAGAATTTTAAATAAAATCAAATTATTTAATCATGGAGCAAATGTTTCTAATTTCACATGTTCTAAAAATGATACATTGTACATGGAATAAAAAACCATACATAACAACCAAAGGTTTTTCATGGTGTACACATTTTTAATATTCATATATGAAGTTAATTGATTGAATGCAAAACGTAATTTTGATATTTTTAACAGCATAGTCCCAGTTTTAAATTATCGGTAGTAGAGTGGTTGATAAATCCCACCTTGTATATAAAATGTCATATTCCCTCCAAAATATTAAATGCCACATAATTTGTTTGCTTTAATACCATTAAATAGTAGTCTAACCGTGGGGGTCCATATGTACATATCTTATGAAACTAATACCGAAGATAGCAATACATCTCATATACCTCATAAATAAAAACAAGTGGGACATATGTTGCCCTCATCATGTACGTCTACAACCATGGCATCACTTCATTTTTTTCTAAAAAGGGGGGATTCTCCGGCCTCTGCATCAGAAAGATGCATACGGCCATCTTATTAACCAAATAAAGTAGTGCCAACATGGTTCCAAAGGTCTCCAAAAGTAATAAAAAGCACAGAAAGCTCACACAGAGCCAATAAGGGCTAGAAACATCAACTAGCCAAGAAAAGACGCCACAACCGGCTGGCTAAAACTAGATAGGGAAACTAATTGCCTATCCTATTACATGACCGTCATCCAAACCGGTTGAAGATATTCCGAGCTACCATCTCCCAGCGGAAAGACCCAGTAACCAAATGCTCCCTGGCCTCCGTCTGGGTGAGTAGCGACCATGAACGGATCAGAGCCATAGTTCGGAATATGACCTGCAAAAAATGTATACATGATATTCTGTTAAAAACCAAATCATTTCTGCAAGTCCAGATAGTCCACAGCAAAGCACAAACTCCAACCCAAATATGTCTCGCTAAGTCAGGCTCAATCCCATTAAGCCATGTCCCAAATAACGCATTAACAGAATTCGGTGGATTGATATTAAAAGCAATGTGGACCGTCTGCCAAAGTACCTTGGCCAACGGGCAATCAAAAAAGAGGTGTTTGATAGTCTCATCCTGCTCGCAGAAACTACACCTAGTAGGTCCTGTCCAATTACGCTTTATCAAGTTGTCCTTAGTTAAAATAACTTATTTATGGACAAACCACATAAACACTTTTATTTTCAAAGGAACTTTGACATCCCAAACATGCTTGGACGTAGGAATGGAGTTCGAATTAATAACATCAATATACATTGATTTAACCGTGAATACTCCAGACTTAGTCAATTTCCAGCGTAATTCATCGGGTTGTTGTGAAAGCTGGACCTTCATCAGTCTCCTAACTAGACGGAGCCATTCTTCCCAACGATTGCCCGCTAGCGTTCGTCGGAACTGAATATTAAGGGGGGTAGATTGAAAGACCGATGCGACGAACACCTCACGTCATTGAACAATGCGGTATAAAGACGGATATTGGATGGCCAAGGGTGTCTCGCCGAGCCAAGTGTAATGCCCTCGATGCGGCTATAGCTCCCACGTGTCGAAGCACGACTTAGAGGCATAACTGCATTGAAAGCAATGTCGCAAGTGAGGTAATCTTCACACAACCCATGTAATACATAAGGGAAAAAGATACATAGTTGGCTTACAATCGCCACTTCACACAAATACATGAATAAAGCATTACAACATCCAAATGCAATCAAGGTCCGACTACGGAACCAAAATAAAGAGCAACCCCAAATGCGACAAGGTCTCCGATCGACCCCAACTGGGCTCCACTATTGATCAACTAGAACGAAACAACACAAAGGATAAGATATTCATCGAGCTCCTCCTTGAGCTTGGTCGCATCACCTGGAATGGCATCATCGGCACCTGCAAGCTGGTTTTGGAAGTATCTATGAGTCACGGGGACTCAACAATCTCACACCCTCGTGATCAAGACTATTTAAGCTTATGGGAAGGGTAAAAGGTATGAGATGGAGCTGCAGCAAGCGACTAGCATATATGGTGGCTAACATATGCAAAAGAGAGCGAGGAGAGAAGGCAAAGCACGTTCGAGAAACTATGATCAAGAAGTGATCCTAAAACAACCTACGTCAAACATAACTCCAACACCGTGTTCACTTCCCGGACTCCGCCGAGAAGAGACCATCACGGTTACACACGCGGTTGATGCATTTTTTAATTAAGGTCAACTTCAGGTTTTCTATAACCGGACATTAACAAATTCCCATCTACTCATAACCGCGGGCACGGCTTTCGAAAGTTCAAATCCCTGCAGGGGAGTCCCAACTTAGCCCATGACAAGCTCTCACGGTCAACGAAGGAATAGACCTTCTAGCGGGAAGACCCGATCAGGCTCGGAATCCCAGTTACAAGACATTTCGACAGGTAAAACAAGACCAGCAAGACCGCCCGATGCGCCGACATCCTGATAGGAGCTGCACATATCTCATTCTCAGGGCAACACCGCATGAACACTACGTACAGCTAAAACCAGCCCTCAAGTTTCCCCGAGGTGGCGCTGCAAGTGGCTCTAGTTTGGACCAACACTTAGACAAGCACTGGCCCGGGGGGTTAAAATAAAGATGACCCTCGGGATGCGCGACTCCCAAGGGAAAAAGGCTAGGTGGCAAATGGTAAAACCAAGGTTGGGCCTTGCTGGAGGAGTTTTATTCAAGGCGAACTGTCAAGGGGTTCCCATTATAACCCAACCGCGTAAGGAACGCAAAATCCGGAAACATAACACCGATATGACGGAAACTAGGGCGGCAAGAGTGGAACAAAACACCAGGCATAAGGCCGAGCCTTCCACCCTTTACCAAGTATATAGATGCATTAATTAAATAAGATATATTGTGATAACCCAACAAGTAAACATGTTCCAACAAGGAACAACATCTCCATGTTCCAACAAGGAACAAACTTCAATCTTCACCTGCAACTAACAACGCTATAAGAGGGGCTGAGCAAAGCGGTAACATAGCCAAACAACGGTTTGCTAGGACAAGGTGGGTTAGAGGCTTGGTTCAACAATATGGGAGGCATGATAAGCAAGTGGTAGGTATCGCAGCATAGGCTTAGCAAAAGAGCGAGCAACTAGCAAGCAAAGATAGAAGTGATTTCGAGGGTATGGTCATCTTGCCTGAGATCCCGCAAGGAAGAAGAACGAGTCCATGAAAAATACAAACGGACGTAGTCGAACGGGTCCTCACAAACGCGACGTTAACGGAAATAACCCGAAGAAGCAAACACCGGAAAGAAGCACACAACATAGTAAACAACCAACACATGAACATGGTATGATATGCGGGATGCGGTATGCGATGCATATGCATGATTTGACAAAGAATGCATGAACCTGGCCTCAACTTGGAAATCCAAGTGTGCCACTGGAAAGGTGAGATGAAATCGCTTGAAAACGATATAAAGAACGCCAGAATCGGAGTCACGGTTTGGAAATGGCAAGCAATTCAAATATGGCACCGAGCTGCGATAAACAACAAGTAGCCACCTAAATGCAACAAGATGAACATGCAACAGCACTCAAACATGGCAACAAAATACATGGCGGGAAACCATTCATGATGATTAACAAAAGACTAGCACTAAGCTACGGCCAATTCATCCATTAACAGGTTCAAACAAGCATGACAAAAGTGCAATTGGTAAACAGATCTCAGACTTAGTGAAATTAACACTTGTCTGGAATTTTAGATCAGGTAGCACACTTTAGAGCATGAAAACTATATGCTACAGGGTCTGAACATGACAAAGTAAAGCATGGCATGGAGCTACTCAAAGAGCTTAACAAAAGTCCCTTAGTGACCTTGAGCCAAAAGGGATCAGAAAATACAATTGCAAGCATGTAAACATGGCAAACACATAATCAGATCACGGACCTAGTGAAAAACTGGAACATGCAAATCAGATATCAAGTAGGCATGTTTACAAGCTCAATGCACTCACTATAGAGCATGTCATGACAATATAAGCATACACCCATCAATAATACACATTATATAAGCTAACCATGGCAAGAACAATAACATAGCATGCACGGATCAACTACAACATCATCGGCAAAATCGCTAACAAGTAGACAATCTGCCCAGATTCACGGAATGACAAAAGTAGAGCTCGATTGACTCAAGCTAGGGTGCTCCATAATTGCAAAAAAAGACATGGATGGATAGAGCACTACAAGATTAACAAAACATCCTTACTGATCATCCTCAAAAGAGGCACGGATCATTAGGAAACAACATGAACATATGGCATATTGAGATAAACAGATCAAGGACTTGGTGGAAATGCTAAGTTCCTGAAATCAGCATTAACGAATGCACCTCTTTGCAAGCTTGTGCTAGTCACCACACACATCACAAAAATATATGGATTGCACCTCTGAAAAGATGACAAGGCATATAGCAAAACATATGTAGAGCTCATGGGCATATCTTGCACACAATAATCATGGCAAAAATGACAAATAGCAAATTGGAGCAGCAGATCTGGCAACTATCTCAAATAGCACTCTTCCAACAGCATTTCAGGCATCAAGATAAACTCAAATGAAAATGATGCAATGAAATGAAATGGTGTGCTCTCTGAGACGAACATTTTGATATGCTATATGCGCAAAACGGAGCTACGGATGCAAAGTTACGGCATGATGAACATGGGCATTTGAAACATAGAAATCTCGGGGACTTAGTAGAAATTATACCCTCCGAGAAGGTCAACGGGACGAAACGGTGCGGGATGGCGAGATACAGGCGCGGGGCCGGAGCGTTTGGTTTGGAGAGCTGGTGGATCTCATCCACCCAGCTACCCGGACCGGATCTGGAGCGGACTCCGGCGATGGCCGGCGACGGCTCCGGTGGAGAGGCACGGCGAGCGGCGGCCGGTGGACGATGTTGGCGAGGCGGCGGATGGCGCCGGCGATCGGAGACGAGCGGGGCGGCGCGGATGAGGGCGGCGGTGCCGGTGACGTCGGGCGGTGGCGCGGCGGTGCACCGGCGAGGCGAGGCGGCTGGCGTACGGCTCCGACGACGGCGAGCGACGCGCCGGCGAGAGGCGCGGCCGCGGGATCCGGCAGGCGCGGGCGGATCCGGGCTGCTCGGGCGCTCGGCCAGGCGGCGGCGGATCTGGGTCCGCGCGGGCCCAATCTGGGCCGGCGGGCCTCGACGGCGGGGAGGAGAGAGGAGGGCGCGGCGCGGGCTGATGTGGCGCGCTCCGGTTGGCCGGGAGCGGTCGCCGAGATGACGTGGCAGGCTCTCATTGGTCGGAGTGATGTGGCGACGGCAGAGGACACGTCCAGCGGCGGGACGGACATGTCTGGTGGTGCGAGGAGGAAGACGCTAGGGTTCATCCGTGAATTTCGGAAGGGGGGCACATATTTATAGGTAGAGGGAGCTAGGAGAGTCCAAATGAGGTGCGATTTTTGGCCACGCGATCGTGATCGAACGACCAAGATGATGGAGGGGGTTTAGGTGGGTTTTGAGCCAAATTGGAAGGGTGTTGGGCTGCAACACACACGAGGCCTTCTCGGTCCCTCGGTTAACCGTTGGAGCATGAAACAAAGTCCAAATGGTACGAAACTTGACAGGCGGTCTACCGGTAGTAAACCAAGGCCGCTTGGCAAGTATCGGTCCAATCCGAAAATGTTTAATCCCCACACACAAAACAAAGGTAGAAATAACCACCGGAGGAGAACGGAGCGCCGGAATGCAAAACGGACAACGGGGAAAATGCTCGAATGCATGAGATGAACACATATGCAAATGCAATGCACATGATGACATGATATGCAATGCATGACACGCAAGCAATGACAAGGCAACAACAGCGAATAACTAGAGGACACCTGGCACATCGGTCTCGGGGCGTTACAACAAGTATCCTCCCAGAAACATGTACTCGTGCCGTTTCCAATAACAAACTTCGTCCTATTAAACAAGGACTGTTTGACTTTCATCAGGCCTTTCCAGAAAGGTGAATCGGTCGGCCTGACTGTAACCTGGGACAAAGTTTTTGTCTGGAGGTACTTGCTGCGAAGGATTTGAGCCCACATAGCATCATTCTCCGATGAGAGCTTCCACAGCCACTTGCTAAGAAGACATTTATTCTTAACTTCTAGATTCTCAATACCTAGACCCCCTTGGTCTTTCGGTCTATAGATGATATCCCATTTGGCAAGCCGATATTTTCTTTTAAGCTCATCACCCTGCCAAAAGAAACGCGATCGATAGAAGTCCAATCTCTTCCTAACACCAACTGGGACCTCAAAGAACGATAGGAGAAACATCGGCATAGTCGTGAGCACCGAATTAATCAGGATTAATCGGCCTCCGTATGACATGAGCTTACCCTTTCAGCAACTCATTTTCTTCTCAAATCGGTCCGCGATGCACTTCCACTCTCTGTCTGTCAGCCTACGATGGTGGGTTGGAATCCCCGGGTAAGAGAAGGGTAAGTCTCCCAACTCACACCCAAACAATTGCCTATAAGCATCCTGTTCGTCTTTGGCCCTACCAAAACAGAACAGCTCGCTCTTATGAAAGTTAATCTTTAACCCGGTTAATTGTTCAAATAGGCATAACACAAGCTTCATATTTCTCGCCTTGGCCAAGTCATGCTCCATAAAGATGATTGTATCATCAGCGTACTGAAGGATGGATACACCTTCATCAATAAGATGAGGTACCAATCCACCTACTTGACCATTTTCCTTAGCCCTTCCTATCAAAATTGCTAACATATCCACCACAATGTTAAACAGTATATGGGACATCGGATCTCCTTGTCTTAGGCCTTTATGTGTCTGGAAGTAATGACCTATGTCATCATTAACTTTAATTCCCACACTACCTTTTTGCGTAAATGATTCAACCTGTCGGTGCCAGGCTTCATCAAAACCTTTCATGCGCAATGACTATTGGAGGAATGGCCATTTGACCTTATCGTACGCTTTCTCGAAATCCATCTTAAAAATTATTCCATCTAATTTTTTGGAATGGATTTCATGGAGTGTTTCATGCAGGACGACCACCCCTTCAAGGATATTTCTGTCCGGCATGAAAGCAGTTTGGGACTGTTGCACCACAGAATGCGCAATCTGTGTGAGCCTGTTAGTCCCGACCTTGGTAAAAATTTTGAAACTAACATTGACGAGACAGATCGGCCTGAATTGCTCAATTCTCACAGCATCCGTTTTCTTGGGAAGCAGTGTGATAGTCCCAAAATTCAAGTGAAATAATTGAAGTTGTCCAGAGAACAGATCATGGAACATAGGTAGTAAATCCCCCTTAATAATGTGCCAGCACTTTTTATAGAACCCTGTCGGGAATCCATCCGGTCCGGGAGCCTTATTGTTTTTCATCTGTGCAATAGCATCAAACACCTCCTTTTCCGAGAACGGGGCAACCAGAATATCATTATCGTCAGCCGATAGCTGGGGCACATCCTCAGTCCTGGACTCATCGAGGGACACACAATTATCTTCCGGAGGTCCAAATAATTGCTTATAATAGTCGGTAATATATGTTTTTAGGTTATCCTGATCTAAAATACTGCCCTCGTCTTGCTCAAGCTGAAAGATACGCTTCTTTCTGTGCTTGCCATTAGCTATCAAATGGATGAATTGAGTATTCGTGTCCCCTTGGACCACTTTGCGGACTTTAGCACGCAAAGTCCACTTCAATTCTTCTTCGCGGAGCAGTTCTCTCAACCTCTTCTCCACCTCATTTTTAACCTGAAGCTCAGCTGGCGATAAAATAGTGGATTCGTCCTGTATGTCCAGGGCCTGTATAAGAGTAAGGCATCACTTCATTTACGAGAAGACCAACATCACGAGGGCAAGATTGCGCGCAAGAAGCTCAGAGCATAGTGCTACTATGGAAATATTTGGTAATGGTATGTTTTGGGTTCCTTAGTTCTTTACTACATGATATTGGCTCATAATGGTATGTTTTTACTACATGATATTGATTCCTTAGTTCTTTTATATTTAATGTTTTTCTAGCACAGTCTTGAACTCCTGACATGAAAAATATACAAAAAAGAAGGATTGAAGGACTAATGAGGTTCAAATATTTCTTCATAAAAGGCGCCTTTGGTAAGTCTAAGCAAAATATCCAAACATTTCTTCTGAAAATGGAAGTTCAAATACTAGTACTCCCTCCGTTCCAAATTACTCGTCACAGAAATGGATGTATCTAGATGTATTTTAATTCTAAATATATCCATACTTGCGACAAGTAATTCGGAACGGAGGGATAGTAATGAGGTTCATGTGAATGACACTATCGATGAGTGGATATCGAGGGCCTATTTTTTGATTTCGCACCGGGCCATGTTTTCTCATATACGGCCCTGCCTAGTTGGAGGATTAATGTCACAAGGAGAGAACAAAATGATGAACCACCCCAGCTCCCGCGACAGGCAACGCAGGATCAATATATTGTTGTTTGGCGCTCTTCTTTTCCTTTTTGTATTACTCACTGTAGAGTTTGAGACTAAAAACTTTGCTTAGTCAGTGGACTTCTCCCTTTGCTGAAAAAATAATAATGTTTGGCAATGCTGAGACGGCTGCCACTTCATTCCATTACTGAACGTGCATAGCAGAATCGCTATCAACGAAACACAGGGCAAAAGTGCTGAAATTTGAGATGGGCTTTAGGCCTATATAGCAATTTCTGAAAAATCTCTAAGGGTCCATATGGGTTATATGACACTAGGGGTGTATTTGGTTTCTGTCACCGAGTGAAACGGCACGGGTCGGTTCCGTTCCCAAACCCCATTCCTGCGTTTGGATTGTCAAAGGAACCAGAACCACTCGATTCCAGGGAATGGCATATTCGCTGTTTATGCCGTTCCAAGCGGTACCTCGAAATTGAGCAGACCACGCGGAACCGCCCACTCCCACGACCTCCTTCCTCCCCCGCTACAGCAGCAAGGAGCCGCAGCCACCAATAACCACGGGGCATCCAGCACGAGCTGTCGGGCGCGTCCCATCCAGCCGGCCGTCGCATTTGAGCACGCGTCGCCGGGAGACGCGGTCGTGCGGCGTCAGGAGCGCCGCATCCAGCTGGCCGTCGCGCTTGAGCACGCGTCACCGCGAGTCGCGGTGGTGCGGCGTCGGGAGCGTCGCATCCAGCCGAGCGCCGCGCTTGAGCACGCGCCGCTAGGAGCTACGGTCGTGCGGCGTCAGGACTCAGGAACCGCTAGCTATGGGGGGCGTCACATCCAGCGGGCCGGCGTGGCGGCGTACAAGGACGCAGGATCCGCCCAGCGTCGGCGTGAGGGACGGGATGGGCCCGAGGCGAGCTCCAGCCTCCCGACGTCCTCCTCTTCAGCTAGCATGGTTACCGTGCTTTGGCGGTCGGTGCTTGGCTGCTTGCTCAAGGATGGTGTTGGCGTTGTAGGCAGCAGCAAGTTCAGATAAACTACGCGGTTGTTGGTTCAGACTTCAGATTCATTGGCGTTCTGTCCCTGGGAACCATTCCATCCTATCTCATTCTCTTCTAGCTAAACACCGAGATGGAATCATTCCGTTCCTTAGGAATGGGACGGTTCCATGACATTTCATTTGGTTCTGAAACCAAACACACCCTAGGTATAGTGGGAAGTTTAGTCCCACTCCAGAAGTGAAACAGGAGTTGGACCTTCTTATAAGGGTTTCTCTTCTACATGCTATTGGAGCTTGAGAAGAGAAGAGGCCCTCGCCACTCCTCCTCCGCCGCCCGTCGTGGGTTGCGGGATTGAGCCGAGCCGAGCTCACACCTACGCGCTTATTTTTGCCAGTCACTAACGGAGAGTTCTCTGACAGCTGGGCCACGATCTGAGACGTCAGATCATGGGTTGTCACGGACTCAGACGTGGGTCGAGCCCACGTCTCTCCACGCAGCTGCGCCTATATAAGTGTGCGGTGTCTCCTAACCCTAGTCGTCACGAACAGATCACATCTGCTCCACGCAAACGCCCACCGTTGTTCCTCTACTGCTGCCGCCGGTGACTCCATCCCGTCCGTCGCGTACACGGTCGACGGGAGAGCAGGTCTCCGAAACCATGCCCTTCTGGTTCCTGTACGGGGTGATGGGCGAATAGGTTTTTGGGCAGCGATTACGCGACTGCTCGCTTCCGATCGTCTACTTCCTCTACGTCTGTGTCGCCTTCATCATCACCATGTCCACCGACGACGAACGTGCCACCGCCGAGAAAGCTGAAGACAACAAGAAGGCCGCCGAGGACGCCGCTGCTGCCACCAAAGCCGCGACCTCTACATGGCCTACTGGAGGGTATAACTCGTTTATCCCGCTCCTACTGTTTTCTGTTTTAGCCAGGCTAGCGTTATACGTAGATCTTTCTACAATTAGTGTAGTATGTGCTAGCTTGACTGAATATCAGTATGTGTTTATTTGTGTCAATGCCATGCTAGTGATTTACTCGTGGATTAATTTAATCGAGAAATTGCCTATTTACTCAGCAAAAAGTAGGTACAGCGCCCGGCCAAATGGCTTGGGGTGTCTGCTCAATCTTCCATCTGAATAGCACAAAAGCGTCTGCTACCTTATTACATGCCCGAGGGCAGAAATCAATCGTAAATAGCTTGCAAAACGTCTTACATTATGGAGCGGAGAGAGTAAAGTTTAACGACGTAAAAGACTTGATCTCACGGAAAAGAACTCCGTTCTTTCAGTGATGAGGCATAGCTAGCTGACTTGAGGGTTTGGACGAGGAGCATTGCATATGTTTCCACCATAAGGCCTTGTACAATGCCACAATGGTAGGTGACTATGCACATATGCTTGAGAAAAAATAATAGCTTTACGCCTCGTCTTGCAATGCAAAGGTGCCATACAAAGGTGCTTCGTTTCTCGGATGGAGGCGTTGGGCTCTTTTTTCTGAATTTTTTTTCCGTGGATGGAGACTTGAAGGGAGCAGTTATTCCTTCCAAGCACCGGCTGGCACCGAAGAAAACATTTGCTTCTACCTCCCTTCTGAAGCACCGATGCAATCCTATGTGAGGATAAAAACCCGGTTTTTTCCTATGGCATCTGGCTAAGCACCCACCGTTGTACAGGGCCTAATATGGCTGATTTCCATGGCTTGAGCTTGCTGGAGACCTTACATGCATGCTTTAGTTTCAGTGTGTAGAGCGTCTTGCGCGTTTTTTCCTGCTATTAGCTTTGCGGAGGCGCAGGCTGCCCGCCCTGGTTCGAGTCCTAGCTCGGTTCAGAGGGTGTTTAGAGATTTCTTCTATAAAAATATGTCGTCAAGGGCTAGTCCTGGCTGGTCTCTTTTTTTCATTTTTCCTGCTCCAGCCACAATGACATCGCCATCACTGTCACGAATAGCATAGCCCCAGCTGCTCGGGGGTTCCTTGTTGTGGAAGCTTTCATCAATGTTTAAGTTGGGCGCGTTTGGTTGCCTGCATGCAGCCCAACTAGACTCGCGCGGGATGTGCGTGGCCTGTTTGGTTGGTCGGGCTGTATGCGATTCGTGGCCCGCACGAACCTTAAAGCAGGCCTGAGCCTGGCCCGACGGAAACTGCCGAATCAGCAGTTTCTCGCGAGCCTGGTTCGGCGCGGCCACGCGTGCGATGAGGTTGCATGCCTCGGTCAGTGCGGGGGACGGAGGAGACGTCTCATAACTCTCCTCCCACTCTCACGTCACCGCCCTGCACTGTTCCCACCGCTAGCACATCTCTCTGCCTCACCGCCCCTCTCTCCTCTCCTCCGATGACTCCGCCTCACCCACCGTCGCGCCGTCCTCTGACCCCCGTCGATCAGCGCATCGCTAGCATCCAAGAGTGTTGGGTGACCGGGATCCAGAACTTGGGCAGGGACCTGGCGTCGGCGCTACGAGCGCCGTCCCCCATATGCTGTCAGCCACCACGAGGGTCGGCCAATGCGGAGCCGGCCATTCCTGCTCCGCCGCCGTTTCTGGACCTTGTGGTCGTGGGCTCGGCACCGGCACCGTCCACGGAGCCGCCACTTCTTGGGACCCCATTGGGCAGGGGGGTTTTCTTGACCCCCGTCCAAGAGTTTTCTCCTGTCGACGCGCCGTCCTCCTCGACCTTCGGCGTGGCCATGAGCACGGGGCCGGTGCCGCCGGCCGTTGCCAGGGCCAGCTCATCCTCTGCTCCACCACCTCTCTCCTTCCCGCCGGGTTTTCACCCCGACCTCGGTTTGCTGCGACTGCGCAAGCTCCGGTGAGTCAAAAAATCCCCAATGCTTGCTCATAGATGTAGATTGGGGGTTTCTTTCTTAGGCATGTGCTAGTACTTAGTGGATTCTATAGGATTAGATATGATTCGAGTAGATCCGATTCGATGCGGTCCCAATTGAATCAAATCCGACCGATCTGTTCTTGTTTCCTACAGTGTGTGCTCTAGGATAATGTTCTTCTGCTAGTGCTTTCCTAGGATCTATGTTCATGCTAGGATATGTGTTCATGCTAGAATCCCCAATGCTAGTGTGCTTTGCTAGGATCTTTGTTCATGCTAGGCTCTTGCTAGGATCTGTGTTCATGCAAATGACATGCTCATGTTAAAGCTAGGATCATGTTCATGTTGTTGTTCATGTTGCTACATACATGTTCAAGCTAGGGTTTGTGTTGCATGCTCTAGATTGTTATATGTGCATGTAGTAGGACCATTTTAGGATGCTGCCAAATGTGCATGGATGCACATGGGTGCTATTTTTAGATGTTTTCATGCTTAGAATAGTGCACTGATGAGTGGCAGTTGTTGGAAATATGCCCTAGAGGCAATAATAGATTGATTATTATTATATTTCCTTGTTCATGATAATCGTTTATTATCCATGCTAGAATTGTATTGATAGGAAACTCAGATACATGTGTGGATACATAGACAACACCATGTCCCTAGTAAGCCTCTAGTTGACTAGCTCGTTGATCAATAGATGGTTACGGTTTCCTGACCATGGACATTGGATGTCGTTGATAACGGGATCACATCATTAGGAGAATGATGTGATGGACAAGACCCAATCCTAAGCCTAGCACAAAGATCGTGTAGTTCGTATGCTAAAGCTTTTCTAATGTCAAGTATCATTTCCTTAGACCATGAGATTGTGCAACTCCCGGATACCGTAGGAGTGCTTTTGTTACGGCATATCTCTCTCAAGGTAGTTTTGGTGATTGATTACAACATGTTTGCGGACTAATCTTGTGCTTTGATTATTTCACAGATTCTCCCCTGACATGAGACGCATTCTTCCCCTCGGAGTGTATTTGGAGACGGTGTAGCTCTTTCGTTTCTTTCTCGGTGGACTAGTTGCATAGAGGGCACCGTACTATCAAGAGGGGGTCTGCTGGGGTTTTGCATGGGTGGAATCATCACGTACACATCAGCTTCTCACCCTCCGAGCTTTCTTGTCCATTGAAGAGATCTCTCCTCTCTTCTCTGTTCTGTCTGGGTCTAAGCGGCAGTACCGCGCACCCAGCGGTAGTACCGCTGAGAAGCCACAAGCGGCAGTACCGCTTCGCAGTGGTAGTACTGCCATGGCTCCACAGCAATAGTACCGCTGGGGGCCTGGAACCTCCGCCTGGTCCTTAGCTTCCTTGAGAGATCCCTTCTCCCTCTCTCTCTCACTCCAGCGATAGTACCGCACTGCCTGCGGTACTACGGCCGAAGGGTCACAAGCGGCAGTACCGCTCCACAGCGGTACTACCGCCCTTGACCCCACTGCCGTAGTACCGTTGGGCAGTCTGGCTCCTACCGCCTCGATTCGAGAGGTCTTTTTCTCGTGTCGGGTTTTGTGGCACTAGTCACGGTTGTAGTGGCGGTAGTACCGTTCCTGGAGCGGTAGTACCGCCCTACCACCGCGGTAGTACTGCAGTTGGATCTGTTCCCTACTAGTCTCCTCAGCACGGCAGTACCGCTGGCTGGGGCGGCAGTACCGCTGTCCTGGCGGTAGTACCGGCCCCTCTCAGCGGTAGTACCGCCCTGTGCGGGGCTGGTTGGTGGGGGGCAACGGGATTGTTGCCCCCACTATAAAAGGGAGTCCCCTTCTTCCTTCTCGCCTACCTCTTCCTCCCCCAAGCTCCATTTATTGCTCAAGCTCCATTAAATACTCCAAACTTCATTTCCGCCCGATCTATCTCTCTAGCCAATCAAATTTGTTGATTTGCTCGGGAGTGGTTGAGAAGGCCCCGATCTACACTTCCACCAAGGGATTTTTGATTCCCCCACTCATCCCTAGCGGATCTTGTTACTCTTGGGTGTTTGAGCACCCTAGACGGTTGAGGTCACCTCAGAGCCATATTCCATTGTGATGAAGCTTCGTGGTCTTGTTGGGAGTCTCCGATTAAGTTGTGGAGATTGCCCCAACCTTGTTTGTAAAGGTTCGGTCGCCGCCTTCAAGGCCACCAATAGTGGAATCACGGCATCTCGCATTGTGTGAGGGCGTGAGGAGAATACGGTGGCCCTAGTGGCTTCTTGGGGAGCATTGTGCCTCCACACCGCTCCAACGGAGACGTACTTCCCCTCAAAAGGAAGGAACATCGGTAACACATCCTCGTCTCCACCGGATCCACTCCTGGTTATCTCTTACCTTTACTTGTGCAAGCTCTTTATTGTTTCTACCCTTGCTTGCTTGTATGCTTGTTGGTATTGCATCATATAGGTTGCCCACCTAGTTGCACATCTAGACAACCTACTTTGATGCAAAGTTTAATTTGGTAAAGAAAAGCTAAAAATTGGTAGTTGCCTATTCACCCCCCCCCCTCTAGTCAACCATATCGATCTTTTCAATTGGTATCAGAGCCTCGTCTCTTTATTAAGGGCTTTACCGTCCAAAGAGTATGGTTGATACCATAGACGGTGTGGAGGAACACTCCGGTGTGAATCCGATCTCGTCTACGGGAGATGGGGGAACTTCGGTCTCTCATGAGGAGTTCAATGTGGCCTTGGAGACATTGAAAACCTCCATGAAAACCTCCATGACAATGTCGTCTACGAAGGCTTATGTCCTTAATGCACCGCTCAGTGTGCTGAGCCTCGAACGTTGTCTGTGGATGTTGCGAACATCTGACATACACATTTTGATGACTACATGATAGTTCGGTAATGTTAAATGGTTTAGAATTGAGGCAACAAAGACGTTTTGAAACGTCGCGAAACATATGAGATGTTTCGAGGGCTGAAATTGGGATTTCAGGCTCGTGCCCACGTCAAGAGGTATAAGACCTCCGACGATTTTCTTAGCCTACAAACTAAGGGAGAAAAGCTCAATTGTTGAGCTTGTGCTCAGATTGTCTGAGTACAACAATCATTTGAATCAAGTGGGAGTTGATCTTCCAGATAAGATAGTGATGGTTCTTCGAAGTCATTACCACCAAGCTGCTAGAGCTTCGTGATGAACTATAACATATCAGGGACATATATGATGATCCTTGAGATATTCGCGATGTTTGACACCACGAAAGTAGAAATCAAGAAGGAGCATCAATTGTTGATGGTTGGTGAAACCACTAGTTTCAAGAAGGGCAAGGGCAAGAAGGGATACTTCATGAAACGGCAAATCAGCTGCTGCTCTAGTGAAGAAACCCAAGGTTGAACCCAAACCCGAGACTAAGTGCTTCTGTAATAAGGGGAACAGCCACTGGAGCAGGATTACCCTAGATACTTGGTAGATTAGAAGGCTGGCAAGGTCGATAGAAGTATATTGGATATACATTGTATTGATGTGTACTTTACTAGTACTCCTAGTAGCACCAGGGTATTAGATACCGGTTCGGTTGCTAAGTGTTAGTAACTCGAAATAAAAGCTACGGAATAAAACGGAGACTAGCTAAAGGTGAGCTGACGATATGTGTTGGAAGTGTTTCCAATGTTGATATGATCAAGCATCGCAAGCTCCCTCTACCATCGAGATTGGTGTTTGCGTTGAGCATAGACATGATTGGATTATGTCTATCGCAATACGGTTATTCATTTAAGGAGAATAACGGTTACTCTGTTTATTTGAATAATACCTTCAAATGGTCTTACACCTAAAATGAATGGTTTATTGAATCCCGATCGTAGTGATACACATTTTCATGCCAAAAGATATAGGATAGTAATGATAGTACCACCTACTTATGGCACTGCCACGTAAGTCATATCGGTATAAAACGCATGAAAGAAGCTCCATGTTGATGGATCTTTGGGCTCACTCGTTTTTGAAAAATTTGAGGCATGCGAACCATGTCTATTGGTGTATATGCATGAAGAAACTCCATGCAAATGGACCGTTTGGACTCACTTGATTTTGAATCACTTGAGACATGCAAATCATACCACATGGACAAGATGACTGAAAGCCTCGTTTTCAGTAAAATGGAACTAGAAAGCAACTTGTTGGAAGTAATATATTTTGATGTGTGCAGTCCAATGAGTGCTGAGGCATGTAGTGGATATCATTATGTTCTTACTTCACAGATGATTTGAGTAGATGTTGAGTATATTTACTTGATGAATCACGAGTCTGAATTATTGAAAGGTTCAAGTAATTTCAGTGTGAAGTTGAAAGATCGTCGTGACAAGAGGATAAAAGATCTATGATATGATCATAGAGATGAATATCTGAATTACGAGTTTGGCACAGAATTAAGACATTGTGGAAATTGTTTCACAACTAATACAGCCTGGAACACCATAGTGTGATGGTGTGTCCGAACATCATAACTGCACCCTATTGGATATGATGCATACCATGATGTCTCTTATCGAATTACCATGATAGTTTATGGGTTAGGCATTAAAGACAACCACATTCACTTTAAATAGGGCACCACGTAATTCCGATGAGATGACACCGTATGAACTGTGGTTTAGAGAAACCTAAGCTGTCATTTCTTAAAAGTTTGGGGCTGCGACGCTTATGTGAAAAAGTTTCAGGCTGATAAGCTCGAACCCAAAGCGGATAAATGCATCTTCATAGGACACCCAAAACAGTTGGGTATACCTCCTGTCTCAGATTCGAAAGCAATAAGGGATTGTTTCTAGAATCAGGTCCTTTCTCGAGGAAAAGTTTCTCTCGAAAGAATTGAGTGGGAGGATGGTGGAGACTTGATGAGGTTATTGAACCATCTCTTCAACTGGCGTGTGGCAGGGCACAGGGAGTTGTTCCTGTGGCACCTACACCAATTGAAGTGGAAGCTTATGATAGTGATCATGAAACTTCAGACCAAGTCACTATCAAATCTCGTGGGATGACAAGGATGCGTACTACTTCAGAGTGGTACGTAATCCTGTCTTGGAAGTCATGTTGCTAGACAACAATGAACCTACGAACTATGGAGAAGCGATGGTGGGCCCGGATTCCGATAAATGGCTCGAGGCCATAAAATCCGAGAGAGGATCCATGTATGAAAACAAAGTGTAGACTTTGGAAGAACTACTTGATGGTCGTAAGGCTGTTAGGTACATATGGATTTTAAAAGGAAGACGGACAATGATGGTAAATGTCACCATTAAGAAAGCTCGACTTGTCATTAAAATGTTTTTCGACAAGTTCAAGGAGTTGACTATGATGAGACTTTCTCACTCGTAGCGATGCTAAGAGTCTGTTGGAATTATATTAGCGATTACTGCATTATTTATGAAATCTTGCAGATAGGATATCAAACATTGTTTCCTCGACGATTTTCTTGAGGAAAGGTTGTATGTGATACAATCGGAAGGTTTTGTTAATCCTGAAAGATGCTAATAAGTATGCAAAGCTCCAGCAATCCTTCTAAGGTCTGGAGTAAGCATCTCGGAGTTGGAATGTACGCTTTGATGATGATCAAAGATTTAGGGTTTATACAAAAGTTTATGAGAAACTTGTATTTCCAAAGAAGTGAGTGGGAGCACTATAGAATTTCTGATGAGTATATGTTATGGATCAGAAATGATGTAGAATTTCTGGAAAGCATATAGGGTTATTTGGAAAGTGTTTTTCAATGGAAAGCCTGGATTAAGCTACTTGAACATTGAGCATCAAGATCTATAAGGATAGATCAAAACGCTTAATGGTACTTTCAAATGAGCACATACCTTGACATGATCTTGAAGGTGTTCAAGATGGATTAGTCAAAGAAGGAGTTCTTGCCTGAGTTGTAAGGTATGAAGTTAAGACTTAAAGCTCGACCACGGCAGAATAGAGAGAAAGGACGAAGGTCGTCCCCTATGCTTAAGACATAGGCTCTACAGTATGCTATGCCGTGTACCGCACCTGAAGTGTGCCTTGCCATGAGTCAGTCAAGGGGTACAAGAGTGATCCAAGAATGGATCACAATACATCGGTCAAAGTTATCCTTGGTAACTAGTGGACTAAGGAATTTTCTCGGTTATGGAGGTGATGAAGAGTTCGAAGTAAAGAGTTACGACGATGCAAGCTTAACACCTATCCGGATAGCTCTGAGTAGAGATACCGGATACGTATAATGGAGCAACAATTTAGAATAACTCCAAGTGGAACAGTTATTTGAAATGGCTCCAAATAGAGCGTGGTAGCTGCATCTAGGAGATGACATAAAGATTTGTAAAGCACACACGGATCTGAAAGGTTCAGACCCGTTGACTAAAGCCTCTCTCACAAGCAACATGATCAAACCCAGAACTCATTGAGTGTTAATCACATAGTGATGTGAACTAGATTATTGACTCTAGTAAACTCTTTGGGTGTTAGTCACATGGGGATGTGACCTTGAGTGTTAGTCACATAGCGATGTGAACTGGATTATTGACTCTAGTGCAAGTGGGAGACTGTTGGAAATATGCCCTAGAGGCAATAATAAATTGATTATTATTATATTTCCTTGTTCATGATAATCGTTTATTATCCATGCTAGAATTGTATTGATAGGAAACTCAGATACATGTGTGGATACATAGACAACACCATGTCCCTAGTAAGCCTCTAGTTGACTAGCTCGTTGATCAATAGATGGTTACGGTTTCCTGACCATGGACATTGGATGTCATTGATAACGGGATCACGTCATTAGGAGAATGATGTGATGGACAAGACCCAATCCTAAGCCTAGCACAAGATCATGTAGTTCGTATGCTAAAGCTTTTCTAATGTCAAGTATCATTTCCTTAGACCATGAGATTGTGCAACTCCCGGATACCGTAGGAGTGCTTTGGGTGTGCCAAACGTCACAACGTAACTGGGTGGCTATAAAGGTACACTACAGGTATCTCCGAAAGTGTCTGTTGGGTTGGCACGAATCGAGACTGGGATTTGTCACTCCGTGTAAATGGAGAGGTATCTCTGGGCCCACTCGGTAGGACATCATCATAATGTGCACAATGTGATCAAGGAGTTGATCACGGGATGATGTGTTACGGAACGAGTAAAGAGACTTGCCGGTAACGAGATTGAACAAGGTATCGGGATACCGACGATCGAATCTCGGGCAAGTACAATACCGCTAGACAAAGGGAATTGTATACGGGATTGATTAAGTCCTTGACATCGTGGTTCATCTGATGAGATCATCGTGGAACATGTGGGAGCCAACATGGGTATCCAGATCCCGCTGTTGGTTATTGACCGGAGAGTCATCTCGGTCATGTCTGCATGTCTCCCGAACCCGTAGGGTCTACACACTTAAGGTTCAATGATGCTAGGGTTATAAAGGAAGTTTATATGTGGTTACCAAATGTTGTTCGGAGTCCCGGATGAGATCCCGGACGTCACGAGGAGTTTCGAAATGGTCCGGAGGTAAAGAATTATATATAGGAAGTGCTACTTCGGCCATCGGGACAAGTTTCGGGGTCACCGATATTGTACCGGGATCACCGGAAGGGTCCCGGGGGTCCACCGGGTGGGGCCACCTATCCCGGAGGGTCCCATGGGCTGAAGTGGGAAGGGATCCAGCCCAAAGTGGGCTGGGGCGCCACTTTCCCCTAGGGCCCATGCGCCTAGTGTGGGGGAAACCCTAAAAGGAAGAGTCCTAGGAGGGGAAGGCACCTCCTAGGTGCCTTGGGGGGGAGGGAATCCTCCCTTGGCCGCCACCCCAAGGCCCATCTAGGGCTGCCGCCCCTCTAGGGGTGGGAACCCTAGAGGGGGCGCACCCTCCTCCCTCTCCCCTATATATAGTGAGGCCTGGGGCTGCCCATAACACGCGATTCGATCTCTCGTTGGTGCAGCCCTGCATCTCTTCTTCCTCCTCTCCTATGGTGCTTGGCGAAGCCCTACAGGATAGCCACGCTCCTCCACCACCACCACGCCGTTGTGCTGCTGCTGGATGGAGTCTTCCTCAACCTCTCCCTCTCTCCTTGCTGGATCAAGGCATGCGAGACGTCACCGGGCTGTACGTGTGTTGAACGCGAAGGTGCCGTCCGTTCGGCACTAGGATCTCCGGTGATTTGGATCACGATGAGTACGACTCCATCAACCCCGTTCTCTTGAACGCTTCCGCTTAGCGATCTACAAGGGTATGTAGATGCACTCTCCTTCCCTTCGTTGCTAGTCTCTCCATAGATAGATCTTGGTGACACGTAGGAAAATTTTGAATTTCTGCTACGTTCCACAACAGTGGCATCATGAGCTAGGTCTATGCGTAGTTTCTATGCACGAGTAGAACACAAAGTAGTTGTGGGCGTTGATTTTGTTCAATATGCTTGCCGTTACTAGTCTTATCTTTATTCGGCGGCATCGTGGGATGAAGCGGCCCGGACCGACCTTACACGTACTCTTACGTGAGACTGGTTCCACCGACTGACATGCACTAGTTGCATAAGGTGGCTAGCGGGTGTCTGTCTCTCCTACTTTAGTCGGATCGGATTCGATGAAAAGGGTCCTTATGAAGGGTAAATAGCAATTGGCATATCACGTTGTGGTTTTTGCGTAGGTAAGAAACGTTCTTGCTAGAAACCCATAGCAGCCACGTAAAAACATGCAAACAACAATTAGAGGACGTCTAACTTGTTTTTGCAGGGTGTGCTATGTGATGTGATATGGCCAAAAGGATGTGATGAATGATATATGTGATGTATGAGATTGATCATGTTCTTGTAATAGGTATCACAACTTGCATGTCGATGAGTATGACAACCGGCAGGAGCCATAGGAGTTGTCTTAATTTATTTATGACCTGCGTGTCAATATAAACGTCATGTAATTACTTTACTTTATTGCTAACCGTTAGCCATAGAAGTAGAAGTAATAGATGACAAGACAACTTCAAGAAGACACAATGATGGAGATCATGATGATGGAGATCATGGTGTCATGCCGGTGACAAGATAATCATGGAGCCCCAAGATGGAGATCAAAGGAGCTATATGATATTGGCCATATCATGTCACTATTATTTGATTGCATGTGATGTTTATCATGTTTATACATCTTATTTGCTTAGAACGACGGTAGTAAATAAGATGGTCCCTCGTTACAATTTCAAGAATGTGTTCTCCCCTAACTGTGCACCGTTGCTAAAGTTCGTCGTTTCGAAGCACCACGTGATGATCGGGTGTGATAGATCCTTATGTTCACATACAACGGGTGTAAGACAGTTTTACACATGCAAAACACTTAGGGTTAACTTGACGAGCCTAGCATGTGTATAGACATGGCCTCGGAACACAGAAGACCGAAAGGTCGAGCATGAGTCATATAGAAGATACGATCAACATGAAGATGTTCACCGACGTTGACTAGTCCGTCTCACGTGATGATCGGACACGGCCTAGTTGACTCGGATCATGTAATCACTTAGATGACTAGAGGGATGTCTATCTGAGTGGGAGTTCATAAGATGAACTTAATTATCCTGAACATAGTCAAAAGGTCTTCGCAAATTATGTCGTAGCTCGCGCTTCTGTTCTACTGTTTAGATATGTTCCTAGAGAAAATTTAGTTGAAAGTTGATAGTAGCAATTATGCGGACTAGGTCCGTAAACTGAGGATTGTCCTCATTGCTTCATAGAAGGCTTATGTCCTTAATGCACCGCTCAGTGTGCTGAGCCTCGAACGTTGTCTGTGGATGTTGCGAACATCTGACATACACATTTTGATGACTACATGATAGTTCGGTAATGTTAAATGGTTTAGAATTGAGGCAACAAAGACGTTTTGAAACGTCGTGAAACATATGAGATGTTTCGAGGGCTGAAATTGGGATTTCAGGCTCGTGCCCACGTCAAGAGGTATAAGACCTCCGACGATTTTCTTAGCCTACAAACTAAGGGAGAAAAGCTCAATTGTTGAGCTTGTGCTCAGATTGTCTGAGTACAACAATCATTTGAATCAAGTGGGAGTTGATCTTCCAGATAAGATAGTGATGGTTCTTCGAAGTCATTACCACCAAGCTGCTAGAGCTTCGTGATGAACTATAACATATCAGGGACATATATGATGATCCTTGAGATATTCGCGATGTTTGACACCACGAAAGTAGAAATCAAGAAGGAGCATCAATTGTTGATGGTTGGTGAAACCACTAGTTTCAAGAAGGGCAAGGGCAAGAAGGGATACTTCATGAAACGGCAAATCAGCTGCTGCTCTAGTGAAGAAACCCAAGGTTGAACCCAAACCCGAGACTAAGTGCTTCTGTAATAAGGGGAACAGCCACTGGAGCAGGATTACCCTAGATACTTGGTAGATTAGAAGGCTGGCAAGGTCGATAGAAGTATATTGGATATACATTGTATTGATGTGTACTTTACTAGTACTCCTAGTAGCACCAGGGTATTAGATACCGGTTCGGTTGCTAAGTGTTAGTAACTCGAAATAAAAGCTACGGAATAAAACGGAGACTAGCTAAAGGTGAGCTGACGATATGTGTTGGAAGTGTTTCCAATGTTGATATGATCAAGCATCGCAAGCTCCCTCTACCATCGAGATTGGTGTTTGCGTTGAGCATAGACATGATTGGATTATGTCTATCGCAATACGGTTATTCATTTAAGGAGAATAACGGTTACTCTGTTTATTTGAATAATACCTTCAAATGGTCTTACACCTAAAATGAATGGTTTATTGAATCCCGATCGTAGTGATACACATTTTCATGCCAAAAGATATAGGATAGTAATGATAGTACCACCTACTTATGGCACTGCCACGTAAGTCATATCGGTATAAAACGCATGAAAGAAGCTCCATGTTGATGGATCTTTGGGCTCACTCGTTTTTGAAAAATTTGAGGCATGCGAACCATGTCTATTGGTGTATATGCATGAAGAAACTCCATGCAAATGGACCGTTTGGACTCACTTGATTTTGAATCACTTGAGACATGCAAATCATACCACATGGACAAGATGACTGAAAGCCTCGTTTTCAGTAAAATGGAACTAGAAAGCAACTTGTTGGAAGTAATATATTTTGATGTGTGCAGTCCAATGAGTGCTGAGGCATGTAGTGGATATCATTATGTTCTTACTTCACAGATGATTTGAGTAGATGTTGAGTACATTTACTTGATGAATCACGAGTCTGAATTATTGAAAGGTTCAAGTAATTTCAGTGTGAAGTTGAAAGATCGTCGTGACAAGAGGATAAAAGATCTATGATATGATCATAGAGATGAATATCTGAATTACGAGTTTGGCACAGAATTAAGACATTGTGGAAATTGTTTCACAACTAATACAGCCTGGAACACCATAGTGTGATGGTGTGTCCGAACATCATAACTGCACCCTATTGGATATGATGCATACCATGATGTCTCTTATCGAATTACCATGATAGTTTATGGGTTAGGCATTAAAGACAACCACATTCACTTTAAATAGGGCACCACGTAATTCCGATGAGATGACACCGTATGAACTGTGGTTTAGAGAAACCTAAGCTGTCATTTCTTAAAAGTTTGGGGCTGCGACGCTTATGTGAAAAAGTTTCAGGCTGATAAGCTCGAACCCAAAGCGGATAAATGCATCTTCATAGGACACCCAAAACAGTTGGGTATACCTCATGTCTCAGATTCGAAAGCAATAAGGGATTGTTTCTAGAATCGGGTCCTTTCTCGAGGAAAAGTTTCTCTCGAAAGAATTGAGTGGGAGGATGGTGGAGACTTGATGAGGTTATTGAACCATCTCTTCAACTGGCGTGTGGCAGGGCACGGGGAGTTGTTCCTGTGGCACCTACACCAATTGAAGTGGAAGCTTATGATAGTGATCATGAAACTTCAGACCAAGTCACTATCAAATCTCGTGGGATGACAAGGATGCGTACTACTTCAGAGTGGTACGTAATCCTGTCTTGGAAGTCATGTTGCTAGACAACAATGAACCTACGAACTATGGAGAAGCGATGGTGGGCCCGGATTCCGATAAATGGCTCGAGGCCATAAAATCCGAGAGAGGATCCATGTATGAAAACAAAGTGTAGACTTTGGAAGAACTACTTGATGGTCGTAAGGCTGTTAGGTACATATGGATTTTAAAAGGAAGACGGACAATGATGGTAAATGTCACCATTAAGAAAGCTCGACTTGTCATTAAAATGTTTTTCGACAAGTTCAAGGAGTTGACTATGATGAGACTTTCTCACTCGTAGCGATGCTAAGAGTCTGTTGGAATTATATTAGCAATTACTGCATTATTTATGAAATCTTGCAGATAGGATATCAAACATTGTTTCCTCGACGATTTTCTTGAGGAAAGGTTGTATGTGATACAATCGGAAGGTTTTGTTAATCCTGAAAGATGCTAATAAGTATGCAAAGCTCCAGCAATCCTTCTAAGGTCTGGAGTAAGCATCTCGGAGTTGGAATGTACGCTTTGATGATGATCAAAGATTTTGGGTTTATACAAAAGTTTATGAGAAACTTGTATTTCCAAAGAAGTGAGTGGGAGCACTATAGAATTTCTGATGAGTATATGTTATGGATCAGAAATGATGTAGAATTTCTGGAAAGCATATAAGGTTATTTGGAAAGTGTTTTTCAATGGAAAGCCTGGATTAAGCTACTTGAACATTGAGCATCAAGATCTATAAGGATAGATCAAAACGCTTAATGGTACTTTCAAATGAGCACATACCTTGACATGATCTTGAAGGTGTTCAAGATGGATTAGTCAAAGAAGGAGTTCTTGCCTGAGTTGTAAGGTATGAAGTTAAGACTTAAAGCTCGACCACGGCAGAATAGAGAGAAAGGACGAAGGTCGTCCCCTATGCTTAAGACATAGGCTCTACAGTATGCTATGCCGTGTACCGCACCTGAAGTGTGCCTTGCCATGAGTCAGTCAAGGGGTACAAGAGTGATCCAAGAATGGATCACAATACATCGGTCAAAGTTATCCTTGGTAACTAGTGGACTAATGAATTTTCTCGGTTATGGAGGTGATGAAGAGTTCGAAGTAAAGAGTTACGACGATGCAAGCTTAACACCTATCCGGATAGCTCTGAGTAGAGATACCGGATACGTATAATGGAGCAACAATTTAGAATAACTCCAAGTGGAACAGTTATTTGAAATGGCTCCAAATAGAGCGTGGTAGCTGCATCTAGGAGATGACATAAAGATTTGTAAAGCACACACGGATCTGAAAGGTTCAGACCCGTTGACTAAAGCCTCTCTCACAAGCAACATGATCAAACCCAGAACTCATTGAGTGTTAATCACATAGTGATGTGAACTAGATTATTGACTCTAGTAAACTCTTTGGGTGTTAGTCACATGGGGATGTGACCTTGAGTGTTAGTCACATAGCGATGTGAACTGGATTATTGACTCTAGTGTAAGTGGGAGACTGTTGGAAATATGCCCTAGAGGCAATAATAAATTGGTTATTATTATATTTCCTTGTTCATGATAATCGTTTATTATCCATGCTAGAATTGTATTGATAGGAAACTCAGATACATGTGTGGATACATAGACAACACCATGTCCCTAGTAAGCCTCTAGTTGACTAGCTCGTTGATCAATAGATGGTTACGGTTTCCTGACCATGGACATTGGATGTCATTGATAACGGGATCACATCATTAGGAGAATGATGTGATGGACAAGACCCAATCCTAAGCCTAGCACAAGATCATGTAGTTCGTATGCTAAAGCTTTTCTAATGTCAAGTATCATTTCCTTAGACCATGAGATTGTGCAACTCCCGGATACCGTAGGAGTGCTTTGGGTGTGCCAAACGTCACAACGTAACTGGGTGGCTATAAAGGTACACTACAGGTATCTCCGAAAGTGTCTGTTGGGTTGGCACGAATCGAGACTGGGATTTGTCACTCCGTGTAAATGGAGAGGTATCTCTGGGCCCACTCGATAGGACATCATCATAATGTGCACAATGTGATCAAGGAGTTGATCACGGGATGATGTGTTACGGAACGAGTAAAGAGACTTGCCGGTAACGAGATTGAACAAGGTATCGGGATACCGACGATCGAATCTCGGGCAAGTACAATACCGCTAGACAAAGGGAATTGTATACGGGATTGATTAAGTCCTTGACATCGTGGTTCATCTGATGAGATCATCGTGGAACATGTGGGAGCCAACATGGGTATCCAGATCCCACTGTTGGTTATTGACCGGAGAGTCATCTCGGTCATGTCTGCATGTCTCCCGAACCCGTAGGGTCTACACACTTAAGGTTCGATGATGCTAGGGTTATAAAGGAAGTTTGTATGTGGTTACCGAATGTTGTTCGGAGTCCCGGATGAGATCCCGGACGTCACGAGGAGTTCCGAAATGGTCCGGAGGTAAAGAATTATATATAGGAAGTGCTACTTCGGCCATCGGGACAAGTTTCGGGGTCACCGATATTGTACCGGGACCACCGGAAGGGTCCCGGGGGTCCACCGGGTGGGGCCACCTATCCCGGAGGGTCCCATGGGCTGAAGTGGGAAGGGATCCAGCCCAAAGTGGGCTGGGGCGCCACTTTCCCCTAGGGCCCATGCGCCTAGTGTGGGGGAAACCCTAAAAGGAAGAGTCCTAGGAGGGGAAGGCACCTCCTAGGTGCCTTGGGGGGGGAGGGAATCCTCCCTTGGCCGCCACCCCAAGGCCCATCTAGGGCTGCCGCCCCTCTAGGGGTGGGAACCCTAGAGGGGGCGCACCCTCCTCCCTCTCCCCTATATATAGTGAGGCCTGGGGCTGCCCATAACACGCGATTCGATCTCTCGTTGGTGCAGCCCTGCATCTCTTCTTCCTCCTCTCCTATGGTGCTTGGCGAAGCCCTGCAGGATAGCCACGCTCCTCCACCACCACCACGCCGTTGTGCTGCTGCTGGATGGAGTCTTCCTCAACCTCTCCCTCTCTCCTTGCTGGATCAAGGCATGGGAGACGTCACCGGGCTGTACGTGTGTTGAACGCGAAGGTGCCGTCCGTTCGGCACTAGGATCTCCGATGATTTGGATCACGATGAGTACGACTCCATCAACCCCGTTCTCTTGAACGCTTCCGCTTAGCGATCTACAAGGGTATGTAGATGCACTCTCCTTCCCTTCGTTGCTAGTCTCTCCATAGATAGATCTTGGTGACACGTAGGAAAATTTTGAATTTCTGCTACGTTCCACAACAGTGGCATCATGAGCTAGGTCTATGCGTAGTTTCTATGCACGAGTAGAACACAAAGTAGTTGTGGGCGTTGATTTTGTTCAATATGCTTGCCGTTACTAGTCTTATCTTGATTCGGCGGCATCGTGGGATGAAGCGGCCCGGACCGACCTTACACGTACTCTTACGTGAGACTGGTTCCACCGACTGACATGCACTAGTTGCATAAGGTGGCTAGCGGGTGTCTGTCTCTCCTACTTTAGTCGGATCGGATTCGATGAAAAGGGTCCTTATGAAGGGTAAATAGCAATTGGCATATCACGTTGTGGTTTTTACGTAGGTAAGAAACGTTCTTGCTAGAAACCCATAGCAGCCACGTAAAAACATGCAAACAACAATTAGAGGACGTCTAACTTGTTTTTGCAGGGTGTGCTATGTGATGTGATATGGCCAAAAGGATGTGATGAATGATATATGTGATGTATGAGATTGATCATGTTCTTGTAATAGGTATCACGACTTGCATGTCGATGAGTATGACAACCGGCAGGAGCCATAGGAGTTGTCTTAATTTATTTATGACCTGCGTGTCAATATAAACGTCATGTAATTACTTTACTTTATTGCTAACCGTTAGCCATAGAAGTAGAAGTAATAGATGACAAGACAACTTCAAGAAGACACAATGATGGAGATCATGATGATGGAGATCATGGTGTCATGCCGGTGACAAGATAATCATGGAGCCCCAAGATGGAGATCAAAGGAGCTATATGATATTGGCCATATCATGTCACTATTATTTGATTGCATGTGATGTTTATCATGTTTATACATCTTATTTGCTTAGAACAACGGTAGTAAATAAGATGGTCCCTCGTTACAATTTCAAGAATGTGTTCTCCCCTAACTGTGCACCATTGCTAAAGTTCGTCGTTTCGAAGCACCACGTGATGATCGGGTGTGATAGATCCTTATGTTCACATACAACGGGTGTAAGACAGTTTTACACATGCAAAACACTTAGGGTTAACTTGACGAGCCTAGCATATGTATAGACATGGCCTCAGAACACAGAAGACCGAAAGGTCGAGCATGAGTCATATAGAAGATACGATCAACATGAAGATGTTCACCGACGTTGACTAGTCCGTCTCACGTGATGATCGGACACGGCCTAGTTGACTCGGATCATGTAATCACTTAGATGACTAGAGGGATGTCTATCTGAGTGGGAGTTCATAAGATGAACTTAATTATCCTGAACATAGTCAAAAGGTCTTCGCAAATTATGTCGTAGCTCGCGCTTCTATTCTACTGTTTAGATATGTTCCTAGAGAAAATTTAGTTGAAAGTTGATAGTAGCAATTATGCGGACTAGGTCCGTAAACTGAGGATTGTCCTCATTGCTTCATAGAAGGCTTATGTCCTTAATGCACCGCTCAGTGTGCTGAGCCTCGAACGTTGTCTGTGGATGTTGCGAACATCTGACATACACATTTTGATGACTACATGATAGTTCGGTAATGTTAAATGGTTTAGAATTGAGGCAACAAAGACGTTTTGAAACGTCGCGAAACATATGAGATGTTTCGAGGGCTGAAATTGGGATTTCAGGCTCGTGCCCACGTCAAGAGGTATAAGACCTCCGACGATTTTTTTAGCCTACAAACTAAGGGAGAAAAGCTCAATTGTTGAGCTTGTGCTCAGATTGTCTGAGTACAACAATCATTTGAATCAAGTGGGAGTTGATCTTCCAGATAAGATAGTGATGGTTCTTCGAAGTCATTACCACCAAGCTGCTAGAGCTTCGTGATGAACTATAACATATCAGGGACATATATGATGATCCTTGAGATATTCGCGATGTTTGACACCACGAAAGTAGAAATCAAGAAGGAGCATCAATTGTTGATGGTTGGTGAAACCACTAGTTTCAAGAAGGGCAAGGGCAAGAAGGGATACTTCATGAAACGGCAAATCAGCTGCTGCTCTAGTGAAGAAACCCAAGGTTGAACCCAAACCCGAGACTAAGTGCTTCTGTAATAAGGGGAACAGCCACTGGAGCAGGATTACCCTAGATACTTGGTAGATTAGAAGGCTGGCAAGGTCGATAGAAGTATATTGGATATACATTGTATTGATGTGTACTTTACTAGTACTCCTAGTAGCACCAGGGTATTAGATACCGGTTCGGTTGCTAAGTGTTAGTAACTCGAAATAAAAGCTACGGAATAAAACGGAGACTAGCTAAAGGTGAGCTGACGATATGTGTTGGAAGTGTTTCCAATGTTGATATGATCAAGCATCGCAAGCTCCCTCTACCATCGAGATTGGTGTTTGCGTTGAGCATAGACATGATTGGATTATGTCTATCGCAATACGGTTATTCATTTAAGGAGAATAACGGTTACTCTGTTTATTTGAATAATACCTTCAAATGGTCTTACACCTAAAATGAATGGTTTATTGAATCCCGATCGTAGTGATACACATTTTCATGCCAAAAGATATAGGATAGTAATGATAGTACCACCTACTTATGGCACTGCCACGTAAGTCATATCGGTATAAAACGCATGAAAGAAGCTCCATGTTGATGGATCTTTGGGCTCACTCGTTTTTGAAAAATTTGAGGCATGCGAACCATGTCTATTGGTGTATATGCATGAAGAAACTCCATGCAAATGGACCGTTTGGACTCACTTGATTTTGAATCACTTGAGACATGCAAATCATACCACATGGACAAGATGACTGAAAGCCTCGTTTTCAGTAAAATGGAACTACAAAGCAACTTGTTGGAAGTAATATATTTTGATGTGTGCAGTCCAATGAGTGCTGAGGCATGTAGTGGATATCATTATGTTCTTACTTCACAGATGATTTGAGTATATGTTGAGTATATTTACTTGATGAATCACGAGTCTGAATTATTGAAAGGTTCAAGTAATTTCAGTGTGAAGTTGAAAGATTGTCGTGACAAGAGGATAAAAGATCTATGATATGATCATAGAGATGAATATCTGAATTACGAGTTTGGCACAGAATTGAGACATTGTGGAAATTGTTTCACAACTAATACAGCCTGGAACACCATAGTGTGATGGTGTGTCCGAACATCATAACTGCACCCTATTGGATATGATGCATACCATGATGTCTCTTATCGAATTACCATGATAGTTTATGGGTTAGGCATTAAAGACAACCACATTCACTTTAAATAGGGCACCACGTAATTCCGATGAGATGACACCGTATGAACTGTGGTTTAGAGAAACCTAAGCTGTCATTTCTTAAAAGTTTGGGGCTGCGACGCTTATGTGAAAAAGTTTCAGGCTGATAAGCTCGAACCCAAAGCGGATAAATGCATCTTCATAGGACACCCAAAACAGTTGGGTATACCTCCTGTCTCAGATTCGAAAGCAATAAGGGATTGTTTCTAGAATCGGGTCCTTTCTCGAGGAAAAGTTTCTCTCGAAAGAATTGAGTGGGAGGATGGTGGAGACTTGATGAGGTTATTGAACCATCTCTTCAACTGGCGTGTGGCAGGGCACAGGGAGTTGTTCCTGTGGCACCTACACCAATTGAAGTGGAAGCTTATGATAGTGATCATGAAACTTCAGACCAAGTCACTATCAAATCTCGTGGGATGACAAGGATGCGTACTACTTCAGAGTGGTACGTAATCCTGTCTTGGAAGTCATGTTGCTAGACAACAATGAACCTACGAACTATGGAGAAGCGATGGTGGGCCCGGATTCCGATAAATGGCTCGAGGCCATAAAATCCGAGAGAGGATCCATGTATGAAAACAAAGTGTAGACTTTGGAAGAACTACTTGATGGTCGTAAGGCTGTTAGGTACATATGGATTTTAAAAGGAAGACGGACAATGATGGTAAATGTCACCATTAAGAAAGCTCGACTTGTCATTAAAATGTTTTTCGACAAGTTCAAGGAGTTGACTATGATGAGACTTTCTCACTCGTAGCGATGCTAAGAGTCTGTTGGAATTATATTAGCGATTACTGCATTATTTATGAAATCTTGCAGATAGGATATCAAACATTGTTTCCTCGACGATTTTCTTGAGGAAAGGTTGTATGTGATACAATCGGAAGGTTTTGTTAATCCTGAAAGATGCTAATAAGTATGCAAAGCTCCAGCAATCCTTCTAAGGTCTGGAGTAAGCATCTCGGAGTTGGAATGTACGCTTTGATGATGATCAAAGATTTAGGGTTTATACAAAAGTTTATGAGAAACTTGTATTTCCAAAGAAGTGAGTGGGAGCACTATAGAATTTCTGATGAGTATATGTTATGGATCAGAAATGATGTAGAATTTCTAGAAAGCATATAGGGTTATTTGGAAAGTGTTTTTCAATGGAAAGCCTGGATTAAGCTACTTGAACATTGAGCATCAAGATCTATAAGGATAGATCAAAACGCTTAATGGTACTTTCAAATGAGCACATACCTTGACATGATCTTGAAGGTGTTCAAGATGGATTAGTCAAAGAAGGAGTTCTTGCCTGAGTTGTAAGGTATGAAGTTAAGACTTAAAGCTCGACCACGGCAGAATAGAGAGAAAGGACGAAGGTCGTCCCCTATGCTTAAGACATAGGCTCTACTGTATGCTATGCCGTGTACCGCACCTGAAGTGTGCCTTGCCATGAGTCAGTCAAGGGGTACAAGAGTGATCCAAGAATGGATCACAATACAGCGGTCAAAGTTATCCTTAGTAACTAGTGGACTAAGGAATTTTCTCGGTTATGGAGGTGATGAAGAGTTCGACGTAAAGAGTTACGACGATGCAAGCTTAACACCTATCCGGATAGCTCTGAGTAGAGATACCGGATACGTATAATGGAGCAACAATTTAGAATAACTCCAAGTGGAACGGTTATTTGAAATGGCTCCAAATAGAGCGTGGTAGCTGCATCTAGGAGATGACATAAAGATTTGTAAAGCACACACGGATCTGAAAGGTTCAGACCCGTTGACTAAAACCTCTCTCACAAGCAACATGATCAAACCCAGAACTCATTGAGTGTTAATCACATAGTGATGTGAACTAGATTATTGACTCTAGTAAACTCTTTGGGTGTTAGTCACATGGGGATGTGACCTTGAGTGTTAGTCACATAGCGATGTGAACTGGATTATTGACTCTAGTGCAAGTGGGAGACTGTTGGAAATATGCCCTAGAGGCAATAATAAATTGATTATTATTATATTTCCTTGTTCATGATAATCTTTTATTATCCATGCTAGAATTGTATTGATAGGAAACTCAGATACATGTGTGGATACATAGACAACACCATGTCCCTAGTAAGCCTCTAGTTGACTAGCTCATTGATCAATAGATGGTTACGGTTTCCTGACCATGGACATTGGATGTCATTGATAACGGGATCACGTCATTAGGAGAATGATGTGATGGACAAGACCCAATCCTAAGCCTAGCACAAGATCATGTAGTTCGTATGCTAAAGCTTTTCTAATGTCAAGTATCATTTCCTTAGACCATGAGATTGTGCAACTCCCGGATACCGTAGGAGTGCTTTGGGTGTGCCAAACGTCACAACGTAACTGGGTGGCTATAAAGGTACACTACAGGTATCTCTGAAAGTGTCTGTTGGGTTGGCACGAATCGAGACTGGGATTTGTCACTCCGTGTAAATGGAGAGGTATCTCTGGGCCCACTCGGTAGGACATCATCATAATGTGCACAATGTGATCAAGGAGTTGATCACGGGATGATGTGTTACGGAACGAGTAAAGAGACTTGCCGGTAACGAGATTGAACAAGGTATCGGGATACCGACGATCGAATCTCGGGCAAGTACAATACCGCTAGACAAAGGGAATTGTATACGGGATTGATTAAGTCCTTGACATCGTGGTTCATCCGATGAGATCATCGTGGAACATGTGGGAGCCAACATGGGTATCCAGATCCCGCTGTTGCTTATTGACCGGAGAGTCATCTCGGTCATGTTTGCATGTCTCCCGAACCCGTAGGGTCTACACACTTAAGGTTCGATGATGCTAGGGTTATAAAGGAAGTTTGTATGTGGTTACCGAATGTTGTTCGGAGTCCCGGATGAGATCCCGGACGTCACGAGGAGTTCCAGAATGGTCCGGAGGTAAAGAATTATATATAGGAAGTGCTACTTCGGCCATCGGGGCAAGTTTCGGGGTCACCGGTATTGTACCGGGACCACCGGAAGGGTCCCGGGGGTCCACCGGGTGGGGCCACCTATCCCGGAGGGTCCCATGGGCTGAAGTGGGAAGGGATCCAGCCCAAAGTGGGCTGGGGCGCCACTTTCCCCTAGGGCCCATGCGCCTAGTGTGGGGGAAACCCTAAAAGGAAGAGTCATAGGAGGGGAAGGCACCTCCTAGGTGCCTTGGGGGGGAGGGAATCCTCCCTTGGCCGCCACCCCAAGGCCCATCTAGGGCTGCCGCCCCTCTAGGGGTGGGAACCCTAGAGGGGGCGCACCCTCCTCCCTCTCCCCTATATATAGTGAGGCCTGGGGCTGCCCATAACACGCGATTCGATCTCTCGTTGGTGCAGCCCTGCATCTCTTCTTCCTCCTCTCCTGTGGTGCTTGGCGAAGCCCTGCAGGATAGCCACGCTCCTCCACCACCACCACGCCGTTGTGCTGCTGCTGGATGGAGTCTTACTCAGCCTCTCCCTCTCTCCTTGCTGGATCAAGGCATGCGAGATGTCACCGGGCTGTACGTGTGTTGAACGCGGAGGTGCCGTCCGTTCGGCACTAGGATCTCCTGTTATTTGGATCACGACGAGTACGACTCCATCAACCCCATTCTCTTGAACGCTTCCGCTTAGCGATCTACAAGGGTATGTAGGTGCACTCTCCTTCCCTTCGTTGCTAGTCTCTCCATAGATAGATCTTGGTGACACGTAGGAAAATTTTGAATTTCTGCTACGTTCCCCAACAGCAGTTGCAGAAGACTAGATGCCACTGATCAGTGGCATTTGCTCATGGGCAACTACCACTGATCAGTGCCACTTGCTCTTGGGGAAGTCCCCTGATCAGTGACACTTTCCCAAGAGCAAATGGCACTGATCAATGGCATTTGCCTAAGAGCAAGTGACATTGATAAGTGCCATTTGGCAAAGATTTTGTGCACTGATCAGTGGCATTTGCTCTTGTGCAAATGTCTCTGATCAGTGCCATTTGATGTAGTGCTAGTGTAACTGATCAGTGGCATTTGCAAAAGAGCTAATGCCACTGATCAGTGGTTGTTCATTTTGCAAGCATCTCTAATACTTGTCATCTTACCTGACAAGATATTGAAGAGTGACTGGGACGTGGCGGGTGGAGGAGCTCAGGTGGTGGCCAGAGCTGAGGGCGCCGATGATCTCATCCCCATGAACAGGTGGCTCAAGAGGGTGGACCTACTTGGCAGGGTCACCTTCATGAGCCTGCCTCGTTCAAGGGGACAATCATCGAGGACCGGCCACGAGGAGGGGGCCCGGGAGCTGCTGCACTTCTACCAGGAGATCAAGGACGCCGAAGACCTCGCCATGCTTGCCATCCCTCGCAAGTTCGTGGAGGTGATGAACGAGTGGCTAGTCATCAAGCGGCTCCCGCGCATGGACAGGCTGTCCGCGAACAAGTGGTGCGAGTTCTGGATGCAGGTCCAGAACTTCGAGGGGCACACGGTGCTTGGCCGGGGCTGGAACTACTTCTGCCACCACCACCGGATCATCCCCGGTGACCTCCTCGTTGTGCGCATCTCAGGACTCGGCCTGAAGGTACCATGACTCCTCGATCATGTGCAGATTTTGTTGCAGCAAGCACAACTGCGTTGGTGACATTGAGCATGCAATATAGTTAACTTAGGTGTTAGTGTTGAACTTGTTATGGTTTGTGGCTAGAACTTATGATACTTGTGTTGTGAACTTGTTAATATTTTGACCAGGAGTAGCACCTTGGCATGGAGCAGGGAAGGAGGATGCCCCTGCTGTTAATCTAAGTAGTTTGCTGTCATTTTTGTTGCTTCCTTTGTTTGATCTCATTTGGTTGCTTGTTTTGTTTGATGTCGGTGCTTGCCTCTTTGATCTGTTGTCAGTTGTGCTTGCTGTTGTGCTGACCACCACCACATTTGAAGGCTCCATTTGGGAGCATGTTTTTTTGTCATCCGTCAAATGACCCCAAACTTTTTCCATGATCTGATATGACCAATTAAAGGCACCATGCAAAGTTATTTTTTTGACAAATTTTGATTTTTTAGAGTTTTCCAGGTTAAAAAGACGGATAAATGACCAGACATGTCACAACTTGCATACAATGTCATAATTAGTTCAAACTTGACATGGATGCCTACCATGGGAATTCTCACATGCTTGCAAAAGTTGGGTTCATTTGAAGGATGTCCAAACATAGACAATGTTCAGTGAAGGGTATTCAGGTTGGCCAAAAGGCTCCCTCTCAGAGGACATTTTTTCTTGCCATTTTCAAATGGCCCTCAAAAAAATTTCCACTATCTTCTATGACTAATTAAAGGCACCATGCCAGTTGTTTGATTTTTCGAAAATTCTTGCATTTTCAGGACTTTTCTCGGTGAAAAATGGTTGGACATGCCCACCTGCTTGCAAATCTTGGAGGCATTTCAAATATGACCAAAAATAAACCAAGTTGAACGGAGGGTGTTGGGGTAGGCTAGAAGGTTACATGTGAGAGCACGTTGTTTTTCGACATCCTTGAAATGGCTCCAATTGTTTTTCATGGCCTTGCATGAGCAATTCAAGGCACCATGCCAAGTTGTTTGGGTTTTTGATAATTTTTGTACTTTCTGTAGTTTTCCCAGTGAATAAAGGCCGATAAATGGTCGGACCTGCCGCAACTTGCATACGGTGTCGAAAATCATTCAAACCTTACATGGATGCCTACAATGGGCATGCTCACTTGCTTGCAAAAGTTGAAGTCATTTCAAGGATGCCCAAAAAATATAGCATGTTGAATGAAGGATGTTTGGGGTGCTAGAAGGTTCCATCTGAGAGCACGTTGTTTCTTGACATCCTTGAAATGGCTCCAATTTCTTTTCATGGACTTGTGTGACCAATTGAAGAGACGATGCCAAGTTGTTTGGGTTTCGACGTTTTTGCATTTTCTGAAGTTTTTCGGTGAAAAAAGACCGATAAATGGTCGGACGTGTTGCAACTTGCATACGACGCTGGGAATCGTTTGAAACTGGCATGGATTCCTACCATGAGCAATGCCCACCTTCTCGCAAAAGTTAGGTTGATTTTAAGGATGTCCAAAACTAGACCGTATTCAACAGATGGTGTTCAGGTAGGCGAGAAGGGTTCATTTGGGAGCTCCTTGTTTCTCGACATCCCTTAAATGACGCCAATTATTTTAATTGCATTGTATGACCAATTCAAGGTACCATGCCAAGTTTATTGAGTTTTCATCAAGTTTTGCATTTTCTGGAGGGTTCTCCATAAAAATGCCCATAAATGGTCGGACATGTTGCAACTTGCATATGATGTTCAAAGTCATTTAAACCAGGCATGGATGCCTACCATTGCATACCCATGATGCTTGAAAAAGTTGGGGTCATTATAAGGATGTCCAAAAGTAGAGCATGTGCATCCAATGGTGTTCGGGTAGGGCAGGAAGGGTCAGTTTGAAAGCATGTTGTTTTTCGGCATACGTCAAATGGCCCCAAAACTTTTCCAACAGCTTCTATGACCAAAGTTTTGCGTTTTCTGAAGTTTCTCGGTGAAAAATGGTCGATAAATGGTCGGGCTTGTCAAAACATGAAAATGGTGTCGGAAGTCGTTCAAACTTGCATGGATGCCTCCTATGTCCGTGCCAAGCTGATGCAAGAAGGTGGGTCATTTATCCAGCCATAGTCCAAAAAACCACCAGCTGAGAGGAGTGTGCTAGACTAGGCGAGATGGGTGAATCCGTGAGATTGTAAACTTTCCTAATTTGAATGCTTCGGTTATTTGCAATTTCCGTCATTATCAATCAAGACGAACATATTCTTATATCCTAACCATTTTTTTGAAATTTGTCAACATTTTTGGAATTTTAAATTATGTATGAAAATTTTATAAAACAAATTCCCAATAATTGATGGTGAACACAAATTGCAAACCATGTACTTTTTAAAAATTTATCAACTTGTTTGAAACACAAACATTTCAAATTAATGGGCCAGAACCAGGACAAAGGGAGGTGTGCGCCGATTTGTATGACGCTTCAGCCGCCGAAAGGAGTAGCTGTCGCTCACTAGATCTGGGCGTAGGCCGCAGACCAATAGGCACCTCTCCCACTCATTCCCAATTGCTTGCTCACAAGCCCATAAAGAAATTCGCTTGATCACGCGGTTGTTTTATTCGTTCGCTATTTCCTATTGTACACTTTCTTTCAAGGAACACTCATTTAGAAAGAGGAAAGAGTTTAATTAGAAGTTGACTTTTAACTGGTTAGCCGTTGACTTTTAGATATATATTTAAAAAAGGAATTCAAGAAAGTTAACAAAAAAATTCAAAAAGTTCACTGGATTTTAACAAAGTTCATTGTTTGAAAAAAAATCCATCAATGTTTAAAAAGAGTTCACAAATTCGAAGAAAGTTCATCAAAAATTTGGAAAATTGTTCATCAATTTTGAAGAAAAGTCACAAATTTGAAAAAGTTCATTGATTTTGAAACAAAGTTCATCAATTTTCAAAAAAAGTTCGCCGATTTGAGAAATAGTTCATGAATCCAAAAAAAATCATCGATGCAAAATACTCACTGATTTTGAAGAAACATTTTACAAATTTGGAATTTTTTGTCATTTTTAAAAATAAAAAATCAAGAATTTTAGAAAGTTCGCACATTTAATAAAAAAAGAAAAGGAAAAAAGAAAGAGAAAAAAGATACTAAACAGGAAACAATGCGTTTTTCCAGTGTGTATTTTAAGAATACAAACCGAATGTTGCACATGAGATTGGGTGGCCCAGTTAGTTAGTTCGGTTGTGCTAAATCCTTTCTTATGAAGAGGTATGGACTTATCTGAGTACCAAAGCAGAAGTGTTGTTCTTTTAGGCTCAACGACGAACATCTGTATCATCCTTCCAGCCAACTCCATCACTCGTAGGTGCGCATATATACATAACAACAACACATTGAGTCCAATTTCACATTGATCCATCATCACACCCTAACTGAATGATTCGAACCCGAAGTTATATGAACCAGTAGGTGCATGTGCGCGGACTCCAACTAGCTTACTGAATCCAGACCACCATCCAACATCTATTACCCACCGCCAAACTGCTGCGAGCATCCTCAATGATGCATAATTTTCTATAGATTTACCTCCTCCTCACGCCGAGGTCGCGCTGGATATTGAAAGGCCCATTAGCAGCCGCAGCAAGTTCTCGTTAGCATAATAACTCAAGGCCTTCGTTGGAGAAACACACGCGCACACACATCATCGGGAGCAATATTGTGAGTTGTGAACCCTCACATCAAGCACTAGAAGAAAAAATTGTAAAAATCATTTGTGGAGAAGTTCACTCTATCACGACCAGTTGTTTGCTGATCCATCTCGGGAAGTTGGGAAAGGGCTGCAAAGTGGTTATTTTGGAAGTGATTTACGAAACAAGTCGGTTCTCGCCGCCTAGCCCTATTTTGGGTCTTGATGCATGCAAAACAACAATTTCCTGCTTCTAATTAGTGTGCACTTTGATGGTAGTTCATCTTCTCTTTCTACTTTCCATTCCAGATGCCTCCCAACCTCATACATCTTCTTATATATGCACACATTTATATAGGACGCATGGTCTCTTCATAATTCCTTTTTTCCATTTCTCTAAGCTAAACCAAATGGCAAGGAAAGCTCAAGAGACTCAACAAGAAGTATATATGAACATCGTATTATAGCTCCTCCATCATGATCAGTATGTCTTCCTATTGCTACTTTTATTACTTACGTTGCATATTCAGATGCTTATATACAAGGGTCATACAGTAGGATGAGAAGAATTGATGGCGGATTTGGTGTGCGGTAGCAAGGGTGCATTAAGGAATTAGTACCTGTTAAAGATCAAATGGTTATAGTATTTCAAAATGTTCACAAGTATAGATTAATTGTTTCATATATTTTAAAAGTTAAAACATTCTTGTTATTTGGATATTTGACATTACGGCTGATATTTTTAGAGAATTTTAAATAAAATCAATTTATTTAATCATGCAGCAGATGTTTCTAATTTCACATGCTCTAAAAATGATACATTGTACATTGGAATAAAAAATCATACACAACAACCAAAGGTTATTCATGGTGTACACTTTCTTAATATTCATATTTGAAGTTAATAGATTGAATACAAAGTGCAATTTGGATATTTTTAACAACATAGTCCCAATTTTAAATTACTGGTAGTATAGTGATCCATAAATCCCACCTTTTATAGAAAATGTCATGTTACCTCCAAAAATATATTAAATGCCACATATTTTATTTGCTTTAATGCCATTAAATACTAGTCTAACCGTGGGGGTCCATATGTACATACCTCATAAATAAAAACAAGTGGGAAATATGTCGCCCTCATCATGTACATCTACAACCATGACATCACTTCATTTACGAGAAGACCAACATCACGAGGGCAAGATTGCACGCAAGAAGCTCAGAGTGTAGTGCTACTATGCAAATCTTTGGTAATGGTAGGTTTTCGGTTCCTTAGTCATTTTACTACATGATATTGGCTCATAATGGTATGTTTTTACTGCATGATATTGGTTCCTTAGTTCTTTTTCTTTAATGTTTTTCTAGCACAGTCATGAACTCCTGATATAAAAAATATACAAAAAAGAAGGATTCAAGGACTAATGAGGTTCAAATATTTCTTCATAAAAGGCGCCTTCATAAGTTTAAGCAAAATAATCAAATATTTCTTGTAAAAATGGAAGTACAAATACTAGTACTAATGAGGTTCATGTGAATGACACTACCCATGACGATATCGAGGGCCTATTTTTTTATTTCGCACCAAGCCCATGTTTTCTCAGATCCGACCCTGCCTAGTTAAACTTGCAAGGTATGCAGTGTGAGATGATATGATGTAATCTTCGAGACATGTCGATAATTTGACATACAAGGATGTAATATATGATGACCGGTGGGAGTTTGACGCCGTAGGTTGTTTCTCTGCTTGCACTCCTCCTCGGTTCCCGCAGTTGACAAGAGCGAGAAGAGGAGTGACGACAACCGGAAGGAATCATGGAGACCAACAGAGCAGGCGAAGGAGTGAGCTCTAACTTTAAGCTTGTGTAATTTGTAAAATGTACTTAGTAGCTTTCAACTTTACCAATTCTGGTTAACTCCTTCAAAATACGGAGCTATTCATGTTACAGTCTAAAGTCATAACGTGAAAACTACAGCTGCCGAATGACAATAACCTCTAAGGTTGATTCCCCTGTTCCAAACGTGAATGTATACGAGCTGTGTAGTAGCTTTTGTTTCTCTACGGATCTGTTCTTTTAGGTAGTGTTATTTGGCGCTCATTTTGTTTCCATGTTAGGTCGACCACTTGAGTGCTCGAGGTTCTAGAAATCTTGAGTAATCAACAATGAAATCCTCTCTTCCTTGAGGGAATGAAAAGAAAGAAGAAACGTTTTGACCACGTTGAGACAGTCGAGCTTTAAACGCGAGACTCGAAACTGTTGCACGAACAAACCAGGCCCAAGGAAGCACTACATACATATGTTGGGACTTGGGAAATCTATAGAAGTAGGAGTACGTCCTATACAATACAAAACGTGCAATCAAACAGATATTGCACGTTGATACATACATGAACCATGACCACATCCCCTGCCTTAACTTGTGGCCAGCATTGGCAGGAGTACCACGCTGGTGTTCCTTAATTTTTGAAATGCAACTATTGCGATTTTAGCAACTATGGCTCAAGTTTTCCAGATAATCAGGATGTTCGTGTTGCAGTCTTCACGTGAGAATTGCAGCACGCGAGTGACGGTCGCATCTTGATTAATTCCTCTGCTTTTATATCGCTACTGTCAGAACCATTTTAGGGCGTGATTGGATTGTCGTTTCAGGGACGATTACAGGCGTAAAACATCCAGCCGGAAAATCAATACGTGCTTTTAGAAACAGCCGCTTGGTTGATCGTTTAGATCCGGAAAAGACGGCCGGTTAGTGCCTTCCGCCTGGAAAACTAATACACAGCTCCCACGCTCCGTTTTCTTTCCGCTCGGTTTTTACGGGTGGCCAGTATAATACGGGTGTAAGAGGTTACAGGTGGAAAATAAATTCGGCGGAGAAACGACGAACCAAGCGCGGCCTTAATCTTCCGTTTTACTTTGGACGGTAAAATTAGTATTAGTACGTAAAGTTAGCTTTGCCACGTTAGGCTGAGAACTGAATCAATTTAAGCATAAGAACCATCATAGCTAGTATGATATTATACTCAAAAGTCAGGTGCGCCACCTCAATGCACGTATATTTATTGAACTCGTGGCGTTGAAGATTCTTCGGTTCCTCTTTTTCCAGGCATTCCACATGATGTATATAAGCTGTCTCATGCGCCTCCGCTTATGGTTACTATCTATATGATGCAAAATGCCATCCCACCAGGCATCTATTGTTGGTAGGTGAAGGGCGACTCCGGAGGGACATCGTTATCCACCCAAGCAAGCACCTGGTGGTGGACAGTGATCGTGAAGAGGCAATCCTGACATAGGTGGAGCACAGTCTCACGGCCCTAAGGCAAAGGTGGCAGATGGGGTCAAGTAGTCAACCCCGTTGCACCAACCGGTCTATGGTGAGAATCTTACCATGGAGGACAAGCCCATAGAAGAGTCTACATTTCCATTCCACATGGGCTCTCCAAATCTTCTCCGCTGAGAATTTTTGGTGACACCGATGAATTGTGCCAAGTAGGCAAAGCAAGAGGAGTATTGTCCGCTAGAGTTCCAAATCCAGGTGATGGCGGTCCGCCAACTGGGGTTAAGAGCAACGAAGTCGATGACGGTGGCCAAGGCAATGAACTCCCGAGTCTACTTAGGTATGTTTATAATCTTGTCACCGAGTGAGTCTATACAATGCGTTGTCCTATATTTTCGGGTTGCAATGCCAAAGAGTCGAGTGTAGTGGTGGGGAAGCACCCCGACCTTGCCAGTTGTCATGCCAGAAGATGCCTTTTTATAGCTTATAAGGGCCCTCCATCCGTGACTCCAAGCCCGCCTAGCACCTTGGCGAGACAGACCTTCTGTTTACCAACGGCGATATAGAATTCGTATTCTCTAGCAAATGAACATTATTTTTTCTTCGCGGGGCAAACATTAGTCCTTTTAAGGAGTTCTATTAGAGTTTTTCTATTTGTGGATGATTTGTCATTTGTACTCTCAGGTTTGTGTTTGCATAATGTCATATGCCACCTTCGCCTAATATTCCTTAATCTAAATAATGGGACGCAAAACCCCAGTCGATGATACCACCTTTTCAAAGAAGAAAAATCAAGATAATGAGAGCACAATATTAATAATCTAGGATCACAACAATCAGTAAGCTCTAGGCTGAGCATTTCGTATCACGTTGTCTGAAATGTTAAAAGCATCAATACTAAAAAAGAATCTGATAACCTAACTGAGGAAACACACAAATATGAGTTTTGACATGCATATATCCAAACAGAAAACATGTTGGCACTTGTTAATGATTAAGTGGCATCTCTTTGAATCTGACCAATTCTAAAGCAATCTAAATTCATTATATGACAAAACACACTTGTTTCGACTTAATATGTCACACCGAGTTAATCCTAAGGGCCTTTGGGACAATCTATTTTATTACAAGGTTTTGTTCCGAAGCAAAGATATCCACAGGAGGCCGGTTTGTTCGTCCTATTCTGATATTCAGGATCAAGATGTACTGGATTCTCTTTCCGATAGACCCTGAAAGGAGAAAAGAGGCTCAAATGCCAACGGACCTCTGTCTATTCTCTAATTCACCCAATCAAATAGTACTCGTTTTTGGAACGTCTAGTGCCTTGGATTGTTGAGTATGAATGAGCAATCTCACTTTCACCAACAGGACACATTCTCATCCTTAGATTGATACTATTTCAACGCATTAGAGTTGTTCTTGTTAGCATTTGTAACATTGTAATGTTAAATCTCAGAGCAATTGGTAGGGTGGATGTACTTTTAACATGTTGGAACAAACCTTAACCATCTGATTCCGTTGATTATTTTTTTAATAAGAATCAATTATATACATTTTTTCCTTGAAACAGAGGCAAAGATTGCCTCATCTATTAATTAAGCAGAAAAGAATTGCTCAGCTAATTATAGAAAATCGGGCAAAAATCGGAATAACAAGGGCCAAGCCCACTCCCATAGACTGAAACACACAGGGCAAAGCCCACCCTTATCGACGACAAGTCGACGTTCGGCCAGACAACGCGGCTCCAACTCTAACGGAGAACTCAGAAGAATAAAATCAGGTACTGCCGACGCCAGGAAAGATCGCCGAACTGGCCACCTGCAGCCAGTCATCATACACCACAGGGCCCCGCCGCTGCAGTTTCGACTCCATAACAACAAGCAAACCGAGGCAAAACCGTGGACACGCCGGAGAAGAGCCGACTACCACAACCATTGACGTGTCACCGGCATCGCTCCCATCATTGTTGCCACAGAAGTCTGGTCACCACAGTGATTCTCTCGGGGCCGCCGCCCCGACATCCACCGCTCCGTCGCGCCCAGCGAAATCAACCGGCACCGCCTTCCGGGGCCACCGCCCCGACATACCACCGCTCCCCTCGAGCAGCAACACTGCACAACCCAGCTGCCCACAGCCCACGCTGCTCAGGGCAACCGCTCCCAAACCATGAACGTCGCACCACATCCGGGGTCACCGCCCCGACGTAAAGTCAGACCGCCCCCTCCGAGGCGCATCAACCGAGCCGACACCCCTACCGCCCAAGCGGGACAAGGATGCCACCCAACCAATGTCGAGATAGAGCCCCGCCTCATAGAGCTGCCACTCACATTGTTCCCGAGATCGTCATCTCGACGTACAATCAGAAACCATCCGAAGCCGCCGCCCCGATGTCCACTGTCCTCGACGACGAAGAGATCTGCACAAACTACAACATGCTGACTCTCCAAGGTGATGCCTCAAAGAAGGAACCAACGTAGCCGCCGTCATCACCCGCTTCGACCATCCAAAGATAGGGATTTCTCCCGGAGAGTCGTGCAATGGAGCACCATGGCAATACCTTCAAGAAGGGGAACAACACCATGACCATGGTGCCGCTGTTGCCAGCACCGACCCAAGGTCAGTGCTGGACTTTTGCCTAGAGGTCCACCACACCTCCAAATCCGAGCAGATCTGAAGCACTGCGCAACACACAATTCCCATGGTCGACATCCACCGGCTCCACCTTCCCGCTGCGCCAAGCTACCTCCGCCGTCAACCACCAAGCTCACGCGCACTCGACGCCAGCACCACGACGCTAGACCCCTTGAGCAGCCGCGCGCCCAGCATAGCAAAACTGCGCCCCTCTGCGCCGCTGCCCCTGCTGCCATCCCACCAGAGAAGACGAGCGGTCCCGCCAAGATCCATGCCGCACCGGCCCCTCGCCACAGTCGCGCGCCCGAGCCGCCCTACCGAGCGCCAGATCCATCACAAGCACGTTCACCGCGCACACCACGCGATGGCCCGAGCCGATCCGCACCTCCGCCGCGCACTAGCCACCCGCGCGGGGCCTCCCCGACCGCGCGCCCACCACCGCACCAGATCCGGGCGCGAGGGCCTGGGATCCGCCGCCCTGCCGGAGGAGAGGACCTCCCGACCGCCGGCGCCGCTCGCGGGACGAACCCCGCGCTCGCTCCCGCACGAACCAGCGACGGGTGCGGCCATGCCCTGAAAAAGACGAAGCCCCGCCGCCGCCGCTGCCACACGGCCGTTGACCGGCAGCGGCGAGGGGAGGACGGCAGGGAAGGGGCTGCTGGCGGTTGCTAGTTTCGCCGTCCGTGTCGCCCGTGCAGAGCGACGCGGGGGCTCAGCCTGTGCTTGCCTTTTGTAATTCTATACATTTCACTTGGCCTTTTGTTCATGGACTCCACTGACCATTACTTTCCAATTGTTATCTACATCTGAGTTGACCGTTTATCAAAACATGATGAGATGATGGTATTTTCTTTTGAGAACAAACCCGGGAACAAGACATGCACATTAAAATTCCAAACGCGAGAAATTTTAAGAATGCTTATACTCAACAAGAATCCAAAAATGTATGCAAGACCGAAAGAGAAGTTTGTATACTAGAATGAAACAAAATTGCGGTTCCCGGAGAAATTAGAGTTTTCATACTAGAATGAAACAAAATGCATCGAACGAAGTTACTGGTGTGTAAGTTTGCTTTCGTACCGTTGCAAGTCCATCTCAATAAAGCCATTCCCAGAAGTTATTGTTGGCAGCATTATTAGACCTTGTACAATGCAAGACGTTTAGTAAAAAATAAATTGAGTTTTTTTATCTTTACAGAAGGGGTGCCTAAATAAACATCTACCATGTACAAACAAAAACCGGTGCTTAAGAAAAACTTAATTTATTTCTCTGAGCACCTTGCATTGTAAAAGATCTCAGAGGCTTATGGTGAATATGGTTGCTTCGAACGAACAAACAATTTCACAATTTAATCCCAATATCATGATTGACATTTTTCTTCAGATAAGAAACAAAACGGTCAGGCCTTTTCCTCTTATAGTAATTTTCTCTCCTTTGGGAGTGAACACTAATTAATGTTTGTCTATCACGAACTAGGAGAAAGAAAAGAACTCTGTCTCTGGATTTTCAAGAAGAGGAGCCATAGCAGAGGCTACATCACGAATCCACAAGTAAAATTGCACAGAACAATCGAAGAAAGCGGCGAGTAATCCACACAATCTGCAACTAGGGCTCATATAAAGCTGTACTAGCACTTGTTAATTGGCCGACTTCACACAATTTGCAGCTCGGAGTCATCACCATCACAGACTAGATCTCTCCTAACCAACCAGACATGCACCGAGGTAGGTATGATCTACTAGTATTCTCTCGAAGATGAAGCACTGCTGTACAGCCTGAAGGATGGATCCGGAGCCAACCGAAGCAAGGGGGAAAAAAACGAAGGACCTAACCTAGAAGCCGGCGGGGCCGCGGCCGGAGAAGGCGAGGGCAAAGAGGACGACGACGAGGTAGAAGAGGATGACGACGAGCTTCATCTGGAACATGGCGAAGAAGAGCTTCACCATGAACACCAGCAGCAGCGCGTTGAACACGATCGCTATCGCCGCCTCCAGGGGCTCCATCGCTCCTCCCTCCCTCCGGTCCCAACCGTCGCCGACCGACCAGCCCGGTGGCTGAAAAGGCGGAGTGATTGGCTGTGCCCTGAAACTAAAGGTGCCCGTCAGTGAGAGCCCGAGTGGGGGCTCCGGAGGGGGCTGGAAGATGCAAACCTGTGACCTACTGACCTGCGGCGGGTTGACGGCGACGCGTAGTCTTTGGTGCGGGGAATTCGCTCTCGGCGACGCCGATCGCGCGTCGGGGCAAGGAAAGAAAGGCAGCTGAAAATCTTCGCGGCAGCTGCCGAGGTGTCCCCCCGCTGAATCTTCGGATGGCCGACACGGAAGGTTATAATTAAAGGTAGGTCGAGCCTGAGCCTACGCGTACACACAGGGGACGCAGCCGAAGGATCCCCTTCCATGTCAGCTGTCAGCTTTTTTGCCACCGTCCGGCCAATTCCCGCGGTCCTGTCAGCTCGCTGGAATCGAAGGATCGGCACACTTTCCCGTAGACCGCGTGATGTCTACCAAATCTGTAGCGGCAACGTCAGATTTTAACCATGACAAATCAAACGTTATGGTAGTTTTCTTTGGCAAGCATGGCAAATTCTGGCAATTCTTTGTCAGGCTCGCTAAAGAAAATCACCATTCTCGTAACAACATAATTCATCAACAAAAAGTTTGATCTGCCATGCTCAAAATTCTGACATTCAATTTGCAGTGAAATTCATTTGTACTAGATAATAGTCGTAAAAAAATCACACTATCAAATAATGTACTACCTCTGTTCATAAATACAAGACGTTTTGCCAGTGAAATGCATGTTATTTTCCGTGGAAGAATTTTTCTGTTTTCTGCAACAACCGCCTGCGTGTTATTTTTTTTGGGAGACTCACTGCTGGGCCAAAGTACACTTTTTAGTGGAAAGTAAAGCTCCTGAAAAAAAATCCCTTGCAAAAATATGCTCATATCACGGAAAATGCCTAGATGTTCCTATTTTTAGCGAAAAGCCAGAGCCACTACCAAAAAGTATATACTTTTATAACAACGAAAAGTGCATACGACGGGACATTATTATTCTATATGACACCACGTCTAACCGATACCATACCACGTGGGCAGTGTGAATCTCGAAGTATAATGAGTCGTTTCTTTCCTTCTCGCTTTAGAGAACGAGGACCTCGTCCTCGTCCTCGAATGTGCAACTACCAGATAAACTTTTTGTTAGGGATGACCAGATAAACTTAGGGTGAAGCATACTAACTGGTATCAGCTCAACTGACAAAAGCACATGACAGTAGCTGTTTTGACATCTGAAAACAGCGAAACCAGAGCGGAGACAAGACACACAAGCACCGATGGTGCGCAATAAGAATCATGTCACAGCCAATATTTGATCTTCAGCAAAATTGTGACACCTACTCCCTCCGTTCCGAATTACTTGTCTCAGGTATGGATGTATCTAGATGTATTTTAGTTCTAGATATATCCATTTCTGCGACGAATAATTTGGAACGGAGGGAGTAGTAGTAGTTTGGAAGTGTAGTATGGGTTATGACCTCACCAACCCTACAGTTCTCGCTCAAAAGTCAAAACGAAACACGGAGAGCAATTCGCTAAGCCAAATGTGGATAGGTCAGTTAATGAGCAGATTACCAAATGGACAAGAAGCATTATGATCACACCTGGAGATCTTTCTCAACTTGATGCAGCTTTTCCTCCTTGTCCAGCTGAAAAAATGCTGACAGGGTTTACCCATTCCAACAGCAGGTTCAAACACACTAGCTCGTCATACTCTATGCTTGGGCAGGCTTGTCACATGACACGCCTTCTGTGGTATATTTACATCCTCCAAAGTCCAAACCGTTCCAATTGGTCAGACAAATCAATGCATAGCAGTGGAGCCCAGAAAAGATGTGCTAGCAGGCAAATACGACACCGAGAATGCTGAGTCCCGTTTTCTCTGCTGTTCATCTGAAACCGATTCACGTCAAATCAAATCATATGAAGTACAGCAGAAAAGTCTACACTCCAGGTTATCAAGACCATGCAAAGCGATAATGCTCCAGGAGCAGGGTGAAGCATAGCATGGTGATAATACTGCTCAAAATCGTTGGCCAGCTAAATCAGCCAGATTTTCTAAGTATACTCCTCAGTGAGTGCAATCACGAACCTGCTATAGAATTTGCAGAGCAGATGTACATCAAGACAACCAACATAAAGGGAGCGAAACTCAAATTCCTCAAGATCATTCTCCGGAAGTAGCTCCATCTTGCTACCTTTATCTGTATGATGAACTGAATAAATGATCTATTTTGTCTAAGGCTGTCCACACTGGTAATCTACTGACGAAACAAAGTCAAGAGACGATTCCCACATTAGTAAATCCAAGATCTCGTTGATTTCCATTGACAGTGGATGCTTTGCTTCCCAAGAAAAGAAGGCGTGATATTGACCTCTTACTTGAACCCAGCTACACCCTCCATCTTTCTTGAGTGTGGTCCCTTTCATCAGTACCCTTATCCTGGCAGCATCTTTCCACCTTCCACATGATGCATACATATTCGAGAGTAGCACATAACCTGCTGTATTATCCTTCTCCAACTCATGAAGCCGCTTTGCAGCCCTCTCAGCAATCTCCTCATTCCTGTAAGTATTGCAAGCGCTCAGAAGGGCAGCCCATGAATTTGCTTCTGATTTACTTGGGGTTTTCATCAGAAGAGCTTCTGCCTCTGCCAAACGACCAGCTCGAGCTAGGACATCAACCATACAAGTATAGTGCTTCTCTTTAGGTGAAATACCCCATGCCTGCATTTTTTCAAAATAATGCATGGCCTGCTCCACCAAACCACCGTGGGAACAAGCAAATAGAAGAGCTAAAAATGTATGCTCGTTTGGCTTCATTCCAGTTGCCATCATATCCTCAAATAAAATAATAGATTCCTCCGCAAAACCATTTTCAGCAAGTCCTTGAATCATGGCAGTCCAAGTGACATCATTTCTTTCAGGCATTTGATAAAACATCCTCTTGGAGCTCTGTAAATCCCCCGACTTGGCATACATGTCACTAAGTGCAGTACCAATAAAAATGCTTTCCTCGATTCCTAGCTTGATGGTCTTAGCATGAGCCATCTTGCCCGTCACTAACGAGCACAAGTTTGCACAAGCAAGAAGAACACTCGAGAATGTAATTTCCCCTGGAACCTGACCCGAAGCCAACATTGCATTGAAAGATTTTAGCGCGTCAACAAATTGTCGATTTTGCGCGTAACCAGAGATAATTGTATTCCATGAAGCTAAATTCCTTGCAGGCATCTTCTTGAAGAGATACATAGCTTCTACCATTTTCCCGTTGTAGCTATAACCTGAAACGAGAGAGTTCCAGCACACTATGTTCTTTTGTGGGAGGGTGTCAAAAATCGTTTGCGCATCTCTACACTTGTTGCATTTGCAGTACATGTCAATCAGAGAGCTGGATACAAACACATTGGTGCTAGAGCCCATCTTTAGGCTACGGGCATGGATCCTTGCTCCTCCTCGCAAGTCCTCGAGACTAGCACAAGCACTGAGCACACTAGAGAAGCATGAAATGTTTGGCCTACAACCATCAGCCAGCATTTGACTGTACAGCTTCACCGCTTCTGCCGCATTCCCTCTCTGCTCATGCCTAGCAATCAAAGTACCCCAGGAGACCTCATTCCTCTCAGGCATTGCATCAAGAACCCGTCGAGCTCCGTCAAGATCACCCGACTCAGAGTACACATCAAGCAGTGCAGTCCACGAGACCACATCCTTCACATCCATCTCATCAAACACCTTACGGGCTGCATCTGCATCCCCCATTCTCAGATGCAGCGTGATCAAAGAATTTTGTACCTCGATGCTGCTCTCGAAGAAGTTTGATTTAATCGCCAATCCCACGATGGACATGGCTAGACCAAATTCACCTGCACCAACGCATGCCTTGATCATGCACACAAAGGTGATACCATTAGGCCTCACCCTGCAGCTGACCATTTTACGAAAGACGGCAAGAGCATTGTGGTGGAGCTCATTGCGCACAAAACCAGAAATCGTTGCCGTGAAGAAGGCCACGGAGCCGGACGAGCACTGCTCATAAAGCTCGACGGCCTCTGCCACACGCCCGCGCTTCATCAACGCATCCACCATGGTGGTGTACGACACGACGCTCCTCTCGGGCATTCCGTCGAACAGCCTGCGAGCGGAGGCGATGTCCCCGGCCTTGACGTGCTCAGACACCATGAAGTCGTACGTGAAGGAGCAGGCGGCGTCCGCGGCAACGCAGTCCCCGAAGGCACGGTCGCGCTCCGCGGCGCGAGCGAAGGCGGCGTATGTGGTGAGGAGGTGCGACGCCACGGAGCGGTCGGCGGCGACGCCGGAGCGCACGGTGTGCGCGTGCAGCGAGAGGGCGAGCGGCAGGCGGTCGGAGGAGGACGAGGAGGAGGCGGGCGCGGCATGGCTGGTGGCGGTGGCGCGGCAGAGGCGGAGGAGGGTGGCGCAGGTCTCGGCGTAGGACTTGAATGCCTTGGGCGTGGGGGCGAGCGGCGGGCCGTTGGCCAGGCGGAGCTTGAAGGATTTCAGCGGGAGGGTTAGAGGGACCTGCGCCTTCTCCAGCTTCGGCCTGGAACTGGAAGCCAGCTGTGCCGTCGCCGCCGCCGGCGGTGGCCGCCGCGGCCGCTTCGTGCGAACCGCCGCTCTCATTCTCCTCCCATGCTTCGAACTAGGAAGGAAATCGTTTCGGTTGTTAATGGCGAGCCCACACGCTCATGACACAGACTACGCCATGTCACCATATCATGTGGATTTTTTTTTTTGAATTTTCAGTTTTTAAAATGTTTTATCTCTTAAATGGAAAAATCCGATTGAAGATCCGTTTTCATCATTAAATCCCTCGCGACGAGATCTTCGAAACTAAATCTCATATTAATATATTTCGACGAAATTTTTTTTGGTTAAAAATTGTCATGTCTATTGCACATGAATTGCAATGATGTTTACCCTAAAGTTGTCATGATATGTTTCAGCTATTTTCTTCTGCATTTAAAAGTAAATTTTGACATATTATAAAATGGGGAATTAAGAAACTAGACTTGCCATGCATTATAAACTAAAATTGCCATGATACATGCACTTAAAATTGCCATGGTTCATACAAAAAAATATTTTCATGGTCAAAGTACTGGAATTGTCATCATCAAAAAACTAAAATTGCCATGATCTACAAATTAAAATTGCCGCATGGCAACTTTAGTTTAAGCACCATGACAACTACAGTGTAAACATCATGGGAATTTTTTGACAAAAAATCGTCAAAACATATCAACATGGGGTCTAGTTTTGAAGATCTCGTCGAGACAGATTTAATGGTGATAACGGATTTTTAATTCGCTTTTTTATTAGGAGATAAAACATTTTTAAGCCGAAAATTAAAAAGATTTGCGTTGATGTCATTTGTTCATACGTGGCAAAATGAGTGGTGATAGAGACGTGCGGGTGATGTGCAAACGCCCACACGTGTGGGCGTTAGTTTTTTCGAAAAAAAAACCCTGGAATCCCTAAAAAAAATACCATGGAACCACCTGGAAAAAAATGAACCATAGAAGTTAGCGCATTCATCCCCACCTAAATGCATCACTCAATGAGCCAAACTAGTTGGAGAGAATTACATGAGGTGTGCTACAGCGCGACGAGAGGTTCAAGGCTGGGTCCCTATATCTATGAGTCCAAAGAGTAAAGTCAGAAACTCATCGCAAAAGGAAAAGTCAGAAAAAAATATTATTAATCAGTACAGGGCTGGATGCGCCGAAAAAGCTTGACGTTTCGAATCCCAAATTTTTCATAAGATTGTTTGACATTTCGAATCCCAAATTTTCCATAAGATTGAAAGGGTCATAGAGGCCCAACGGAGTGAGCGCCTCACACCAAGTGTAAGGAGGGAACCGAGAATGCGAGTTGTCACCAAACTTATGAGGCAGGCAGTGGAGGAAGATATGAGCGGCATCTTCAACCAAGTTTGCACATCGAAGACAGTACCTAGACTTGTGAGCGAAATCAGACTTGTGAGCGAAATCGCATTTGGGAGCACGAAATCCACTCTCACACATTCACCTATATATCAGAAAGAAGTGATGACATGTACAATGCTGATCTTTTTCCAAGGTAGTGAGGCACACTCCAATGAAGAAGGAAAAAATGAGGAAGCAGCCGAGAAGCATGATTCTGTATTTTGATGTAGCGATTTTGTGAGGAATAAATTCTACATATCAGTAGTGCAACCTGCAGAACCATTTTCTATCTATCCCTGGAAATAATACTACAAACAAGGTTACATTTTCTCCATCCCGTAGGTATCTTCAGCACCGCTGGCCACCTTTTTCCTCCTCTCGGATATCATATCGGTGTATGCCTGACAAAGCCATAGGGTTAGTTCTAACTTAGTTCTGCGCCTGAAATTTGTAATTGCGTAGTAGAAAATAATAATACTGTGGACTGATGTCCAGAATACTTTCCGATCAAAGAATTCTACATGAAAGAAGAAAATGTCTGACGTTAGCACTTACCACAATCAGTTTGCTGGTAATTGTACTCCATCCGTCCGATAATGTAAGACGTTTTTGCAAGCTACATTGCTTGCACAAACGTCTTACATTATGGGACGGAGGGAGTAGTTTGTAAGTTTTCTTTTGTGTTGTTATTTGTAAATCTCTTTCTTTTTGTGTTGTTTAATAGTAATAACATAGTTTATGCGTCAAAACAGACAGGACTATCTAGCAGATTATCAGTTATAACTTATAACAACATTAGTTTATATGTAAGAGTCATGTTAATGTCAAATAATAGGTTATTACCATCTTCCAGAATTAGCAGTCTGGAAAAATGTCCATAATTCTGAAAGAAAGTAAATTTAAGAGCGCAACACACTAGAACCTTTTAGGAAACCAAACCTCTGAACAATAATTTCAATAAAAAGAAATAACATAAAGAAAGGGTTAGAAAAATGGTGCAGAAACCTTAGGATAGGAGTAAAGAAATATGTACCACCATGCACATATTACAAAAGAAACTCCTCCGGTAATCACAGCAGAGTGGATGAGCACCCAACTACACGCAACTGCAACGGTTCCTGTTAGTAATATTGTCCAAGGCTGACACCTACAATAGAAAAAATTCAGAGGTCAATATTGGTGAAAAAAGATATGGTTGTAGTCACTAGTAAGAGGTTGAGACCATAAATGTTCAAAAAGGACGACAAAACAAGAACTGGTTGAAATATAATATCTGCCTTCTTAACTATCTTATATAATTCCTCAAAAATAAATTATAGTATATATCGCCTAGCTCCATTGCCACATAGCATTAACTGTTATAAAAAAAGAAATCGGAAAGGAGGGATCGTCCCGGGCCTCTGACTCGGGTGATGCACGCAGCCTTATTTATTGCAAAAAAATGTTACAGGTCAGAAAAAAGAAGTAAAAACCAGGCTGACAAACTGCAGCAAGCACTACATGTTACAACCTTTATATGCTGATGAAACTTGAAAACGAGTTACTTGTTTACCAGGTAGTAAGAGAAATGAGGCTGAATCGGTAGCATCAAGCATAGATATTTTAAGGCTACGTTACGCATTGTGGTGAACCGTGAAAACCCCGCTTGGTTAAACCGCATATAGATGGTTTGCAATGAGTTTAGAATTGTGCTTGGCTAGTAAAATACTACAAAAGAGATCTATCGACTCTTGTGATACTGCCAAATAATACTACAAAAGAGATCTATCGACTCTTTTTTGAAAGGTACTGTAAGAGTTAGTTAGATTCTAATTTGATTTGACAAGCATGAATCCTATTTTTGCACCACTTCTGCACATCATCTTACTAAAATAAGTTCAGTGCAGCCAGGTTTAATACAGTTCAGACACCGCAAACTCAGCCTAAATTGGCACACATCACTCAAGAGAACTCATAACTTGTTTACAGCGAACAGACAAATAGAATTTTGGCAGCAGTCAGATCATTAAAGGTAAAAGCGTAGTTCGTTCCAGATTCTGGCGACCATTTAAGCTTTGCAACAGTACTGCCGTACTATAATCTGGTCACAATACACAAGAACAATAGTAACAAAAAACTAGAGGTATCCGCCTGAATAAATACAGGTAGCAACAAATCGAACTTTTGCGCCACAGCCTTCTTAAATTTCAGTTTCTTCTAAAGGGAAAGAAAGGAGGAAGGAGCTATCTGAAGCCATACCAAGCAGGCTTGGTGTCCCAGACGGAGTCATACTCGAGGGACAGGTAGTTGAGGTACCCGTCCATGTCGTCCACCACGCCGTCCTCCCGGAAGAACTCCGCACCGCCGTTCTTGCCCCCCTTCTCCCCGCTGCCACGCGCCACGCCGGCGAGCCGCCGCCGGCCCCCGCCCGCGGCGAGCTGGGGCCGCGGCCAGGGAGAAGCGGAGGGGCGCAGGGGAAGCGCGGCCGCGGGTCTGGGCGGGCGCGGCGAGGAGGCCAGGCCGCGGCCCGAGCAGGACGGCGGCGTGGACGGGAGCAGGCAGAGCGCGCCCATTTCTTGGCTTCCGCTCACGTTTCGCTTCCAGCTTCTCCGGCTATCGTTTCGCTTCCTTCGCAATTAAAAAAATGGATGATTTGCCTCATTTTACAAAGGGTTAGATGATTTGCCTCAGGATTGTCTCAATGACCAGTGGCCCCGGCCCCATCCGGCAGCCTCTCCGGGGGGGGGGGGGCAAATTATCTAAGTGGGAAGTAAAGTGAGGCTGTACGGTGCGGCTGCGTCCAGCTTCTCCGGCTATCGTTTCGCTTCTTTCGCAATAAAAAAAATGATTTTTGAGGTGGGCTTCGCAGATCTAAACTTACAAGTGCTTGTTTGTACGGCCCCATTTCAAGCCCGGGACGGCCCAATAACCTTTCAGAAAATACAAGGGATCCTGATTTTTCTTTCTTTCTTTTTGCCCTTGTTTTGTTTGTGATAGGTCATGCCTCGTTTGAAATTTTCTGATTTCACCTTGTAGTTGTTACACTGTGTCATATTTGGTCCCATGGTTTCAAATTCGCTTCTTCCACCAAGGAAGTCTTCCCTTGCATCAAATCTAGGATCATTGCTCTTGTCCAAATCCCTAACCCCAGATGTCAAATATGTGACGCAAGAGAGATGAATATGATATAAATTTGGTATAAGGCGGGTCGGGGAGTTCGTCAAATAGAGATTGAGGCACACACACCGAGCCCAACTTGGTCGGCCATCGGCAGGCATTCAAGCGAGTGCCCGTAACGGCTCACAACACTTTTTGAAACTCAAAAGAAAGTGACTTTTGTACATTTTTTTAATTCTTCCGAACAATTTATTGAATTTAAGACTTTTTGGAATTTTCAACACTTTTTGTGCCATTTTTTAAATTGTGAACAATTTTTTACATTTCAAATATTTTTTGAAAAACTAACAATTTTTAAATTATAGTTGTTTTTTGGAAAAGTGTGAACATCTTTTGAAAATTTCAAACACTTTAGGAGAAAGGTGATTTTTATAATAAAAATAATCTTTAAATTTTCTGATAATAAAAATGAAAACCCGAAAAGAAAACCAAAAAACCAGTAAATGAAACAACAAAAGAAAGAAAATCGGTTCGAGAAAGAGAAACTTATAGAAGGTTCCTAAAACCCATAGAAAATCGTACAGCAAAAACCAAAATCCTTACGCTGTGCTAGCTACATGGGCCTACCCACCCAGAGCGCTCCTAGTGTGTCGGTGCAAAGGGCGCCTACTTGACACAAAATGTGTCAATTGGGATTAGTTGGTGTGAATAATGTGTGTGTTCGTGCTAGTGGTGTGATTGCAGCGTCGTTCTTCTGAGTTAATTTTCTCCGTCCAAACCGTATCAAAAGAGACTTTCGACCCGCTTTAGCGGTTGTTGGTAGTTTCGTCTAGCTGGTTCGTGGACATCTCTGTCTCCTGCTATAGTTTCATTAATGAAATATAGGAGGGTAAACCCTCTTTTGAGAAGAAAAAAAACGTATCAAAAAAGACTTTCGACCCGCTTAATTCATATACTCCATGTGTTTCAAAATGTAAGCCTTTTTAGAGATTCCAATATAAACTACATACGGAGCAGGCGGGATGAATCTACATTTCAAAATGCGTGTATGTATATCTGTATGTAGTCCGTTTTAAAATCTCTAAAAGGGCTTATATGTAGAAACGGAGGCAGGGAGTATAAAGCAAAAGAGCAATGCTACACGTACAGATAACTACGGGCAAAGTTTAATCATAGGTTGAGTTGGCTTAACAGAATTGGATAGAAGAAGAGTGAGGCGGGACCACCCCGGATAGAAATGGGGAGGGGGGACAAAATTACTGTTCTGACCCTTAAGGCAAACTAAATCCCGATTTGACCTCGTTCCAAAAAAAAATTCGTTTCTGACCTTTATTGGTGACGCCAAGGTCCCTGGCGTCTGGGTTACGAAGCAGACGCCACGGTCCCTGGCGTCTGGCCCCTGGCCCGCACTGCCCGCCTGCCCGTTGACCTGCTGACGTGGCAAAGGGGCCAGACGCCAGGGACCGTGGCGTCTGGCCCCGGTAAGTGGATAACGCCGCGGGGCCA